>NW_028136333.1:600000-944630 GCF_964662115.1 Mustela nivalis
GATAAAGGAGAGCAGAGTCATAATCAGGGAAGAAAGCTAGATTAATACTTGTAATTATCATTGAATATTTAGCCTGCTATAGGATTATTATTATTAGTGTCATTTGATAATTTTCTCTCATTTTATTAAACACAACTGTGAGTAATTACGCTACCTAATATTTCTCTGTATTGGCTGACTAGCTAGCAAACATTCATGAAAATATCCATTAGCCACACATATAAAATGCTGCATTATGATGCTGTTGAATTAGAACATACCACTACCTGATCCTGTAGCTCTTTGAGGATTTGCAAATCAATTAATTCTATGTTTATTGGATTCTTCCCATACAATTAGAAAATTTATAATCGAGTCCATGAACATTATTAGTTTTACCATTTTAAACCAGCAATCACACTTTGATTTTTACAACAAAAGCAGAAATATAAACACACACATTTGGATCAGTTTTCTGTTAGTCTGTCTGGACTTCAAAATCCTATTCCTCAAGATGATGCACACCAAAGTTCTGGATTAAACAAGAAATTAGATGGCACCTGAACACTTGGTTTAATATTCTCAAAAGGACTATGCAACTTCTTTCTTACATTAAGACATTGTTTTACAAAGATCCACACTTTTATAATGTTAGTATTTTTAATAATCAATAAAGTCAATTAATCATGATTAAAAATCAAACATAAAAATTTCTACTTTTTGCTTTTGCCCCCTCCATTTAGAACTTATTTATAGCCTGATAATTCAAAGGTCCCTATGTTTATGAAAATCTGGACAGAAATAGCTCTAAGATCCCATTCAGAACTTGATATTAATCTAAGTCTTTTGGCTCCATTTATCCTGAGAGCAAAGAGTAGGACAAAGGATTTGAGTACTGTTAGTTTATCTGGGAGATTATCCAAGGTAGAAAAGAATGGGAAAGTGATACAGTGAAGAAGCAACTTTGTCAAAGAGGTACATTGTTGATATAATTGTTGTGGATAGAAAATGAAGGCTTGCTTTTACTGAAAGGTCCTGAGAAACTTCTTTAAGTTGTCCTCATGAAGACCTGAAAACTGACAATTTTACCTATGGTTCTTATTTCCACTTCACTGAGAGCTGTCCTCAGAGGACATTAACTCTCCTACACTTTCAGGTTGTGTTGGAGACATTCTAAAATGAGAGAGAGAACATGAGATGCTATCAGTGTTAAGTAACTGCAATTTCCCATGGAACTATCCACCACAGGTTTGGCTATAATCAGGTGTTGGGCCTTGATATCAGAGGGATTTGAGGCAGTATCATTTTAGGTTAATCATTATATCTGAAATTTCCAAAAACTTCAACTGATGAAACTTTGATTATAAACCTATAAATATAACAATAAATCTACAGTATTCAAATTATTTTCATAGAAATACACAAACAAAGCATCAACTGATTAATATTTAAATGTTACAAAATACTGAACTGAAAGAATTTGGTCATATAACAACGTGTAAGAAGTAGAGCTTAGGTTTAGGTTAGAAGTCAGGATGCATTTGGGACTCAGTTAAGAAATTGAATGGAGGGACGCCTGGGTGGCTCAGTGGGTTAAGCCACTGCCTTCGGCTCAGGTCATGATCCCAGGGTCCTGGGACCGAGCCCCAAATCAGGCTCTCTGCTCAGCAGGGAGACTGCTTCCTCCTCTCTCTCTGCCTGCCTCTCTGCCTGCTTGTCATCTCTCTCTGTCAAATAAATAAATAAAATCTTAAAAAAAAAGAAATTGAATGGATGTCTGACTATCTTATAGGTTTGCTAAAAATCAGTGACTTTGTGTTCACGTGTGGCTATGCGGGAATTTTTAACTTTCTCTAAGAAGTTATTAGATTGATTATATAATGGCAGTAAAGGATGGGGAAAAGCAAAGTACAAACCCCATAAAGACAAAGACACTGAGTATGAGAAAAGAGTAATAGATAAGAAGAATCAATGCATTTGAGGAAAATGGGAATTGAAATACACAATGATTGTTGATTTTTTTAGATGCAGAAATCAAAACTAGCTTGCAAGAAGGAAATAACAGAAGACATGTTGTGAAAAGGCAGTAACGTGGAATAAAGGAGTAGGGAGAGCATATCAGGTAATTTGGATAGGAAGGAGTTAGGAGATAACTGCTTGATAAATTTTATATGGCCCACTTAAATGCACAGATTTCTCTTCTTTAATTTATATGGAGAACAGGGTGTCGTTTCTCTTCCCTTTCAGAGCACCCGAGGTGTACTCTTTCAGACTGAAAAGCTCAGGACTCAGTTGCTTAAGCACAGCTGAGAGGACATATTTCAATTAAGATTTACAGTTTGCTGTAGGTAGTAGACTGTCAAAAGTGGTTTAACCATATTTTTCATTTAACAAGAAGACTACAGAGAGTGTTTTCTGGTGTTGGTTCAGAGTCTTAAGAAAGTCAAGTGAACTATCTTAGAGGTTTTCATGGCTTTTTATTCACAGTTGCAAAAATTGCTGTTGGAGTTCTCACTATTAAGCCCACATTTCTGGCAGAAAGATAGAGGTAAAAGAGAATGATATCTTGTACGACTGATACTTTGTCATATGGTTACAATGTAACTAGAAAAGAGACAATAAAATATTTGATGTTGTTTTAAGTTTCCTTGTTGTCAATCCCTCAGTGCTTTCTGATACTAAAGGAAAAAGTAGATGGATATTGACCTGGCAACTATCAACACCTGTCAGTCTCTCTTGGATAACCAATATCTCTATAATCTCTTCTTCCCAGTAAAAAAAAAAATAAAATATATTCATAAACCACACTGTGCCATCTCAAGTTACTGCACCAAGATAAAATTACAATGATTTTCAGTTGTTCCAAATGGACAGAATACCCTTCCTTATGATATCATGTCTTATAAGATAGATAATTGGCTTGCTACCAATATACCCAGATGAGACTGTGGAAGAGACAGGAAAAAAATAATAATATTTATTTATTCCTTGGGTTGACCCTGTTTACACAGATGCATTACTATTAGAAAAGGTTGGTTTGGGACATTGGAATGAATTTACTTAATGGGTCTGTATGTAATTGGGTTGGAGAAAATTTTTAATTTCTACAAAAATTATTAGAATTCTATCTTATTCCCTTTTGATAATTTTCACATGTTAACAAAGCCAACGTTTTTGTCTAGCAGACAAGATCTTAAATCCTAACAAAACTCAATTTTTTCCTTTTTTTTTTAAGTTTGAGAGCCTCATGTTCTCTCATGCTGCTTTAAATACAACTCAAAAAAACAAAAGGAGCTAAATGGGGCAGTAAGCCCAGATTTTTTATTTTAATTTATTTATCTTATTTTTAATTAAAAAATTAAAGATTGTATTTATTTATTTGAGAGAGAGAGAGCATGAGTGGGGCAGGGGGATGTAGCTGCAGAGAGAGACTGAGAAGTATACTCCCTAATGAGCAGGAAGCCCGATATGGGGCTCGATCCCAGGATACTGACTGAGATCATGACCAGAGACAAAGGCAGATACATGTGCAAAATCCCTTTTTTTCTGGGAAACAATACTTTACAAGAGATGTTTGAAAAAGTACTGGGGAAACAACTTTAATCAGAGATACACAAATTTAATTGACTTCTGTAAAGCTACAGGGATCCAAATGATGGGAATCCCAGGCCGTTTAGGTTGTGGACCACAGAGTATTCTTCTCTGTAATATTTTATTTTCTTCCATGTCTACTAACTCCAGTCCAAGTTCACTGATCTCTTTTTAGATAGTGCAAAACATGGCAAAGAATACCAAACAAGTGCCCAATATTCTACATTTATTACATCATTTCTAACATATAGAAGTGTGTTACCAAGGCTGGTTCTGTGAACAAACCTAGTTATGCTAAAGTGTGTTTTGTTCTCCAAAAATTAAATTCATGATTATCACACAATTATAAAATACTTGTGTCAAGAATTTTTATTCAAAAATTAATAAGAGAAGCAGATATTAAAACTAGTTCACATGGTTATTTGGGATATAAGCAGAGTTGTGCAGCAGAAGTGCTCTGGGCCCATAATTTGGGTTATAGAATTTATGTTTTCTAATGAAAAATCACTAACTTGCATTATTGTTAACAAGAATCCTGTGCATTACCATCAGTTTTCTCCATTATAACCTCTTGCTCTACAGTTTGTAAATAACTTTGTCAATAGCAAGCTAATAAACGGGGTGACTCCAATGGATTGAGATAATCTCCAGAGTTTCTGCTACATAATGAACAGGACTCCATTGAAAGGACACCTAAGAGTTTATTTTGCCCAAAAATTTGATCACTTTTTTCACTGTCCTTACCTATTTTCCAAACCTAGTTCTTTTCAGTCTACAGACAACCCTGTATCTGACTGACTTGTTAATTCTGGGAATGTCTTGCAGATTAATTTGCTTGCCCGAGGTGGTTCCTCTAATTGATGTCTAAGAACCCTAATTAGTTAAGAAAACTTTTTTTTTAACATTTTCATTGCTATTTATTATTATTATTATTATTATTATTATTATTGCTAATATCTCTATTATAAATAATTCACAAGGGCATCTTTCTGACAAAAGACAAAGAGCTGGCTACTAGTAGAAAAAGTACATTTGACTCTGTCAGTGAAAGTGGTAAAGGGATTTGAGAAAATAAGGCAAAGCAGTGGAATTATGTGTTAAAACTTTAAATATTATAGACACATTTACTTAATTTCTAATACTGCTTATAATTAAAAAAGATGTTTTCCATGAACCACGCATTACAGCAAATATATTATTTATACAGATTAAATTTTCATCAAAAGGAACGCCTGGGTGGCTCAGTTGGTTAAGCAGCTGCCTTTGGCTCAGGTCATGATCCCAGCATCCTGGGATCGAGTCCCGCATCTGGCTCCTTGCTCGGCCGGAGCCTGCTTCTCCCTCTACCTCTGCCTGCCATTCTGTCTGCCTGTGCTTGCTCTCTCGCCCACTCTCTCTGATAAAGAAATAAAATCTTAAAATAAATAAATAAATTTTCATCAAAAAATTATAAGTGTATTTTTTTGTAGGATCATGATAAGCATTTTGCAGATGAGAAAAGTGAAATTTAGAAAAGTATGTCTCTTCAAATCCCTCATACAATATCTGGCCTAGATAGAAGGATATACTATCACAATTGAGGAAGATAATTGAGATTACTTAAAATGATAAACTTTACTGTATAGGGTTTTTTACAAGTTTGCCACAGATTCACATTTTTAAAAATATATATCTATTTGTGTAAAGAGAATGCACTGAGAAGTAAAAAGATAGTGATATATCAGTGCTACCAACTAATGGCTATAATATCATCACCTTATTTATGAACAATGAAACAGTGTGTAATATTTAAATAAATTTAAATAAATTCCTATTTATTTTATATATTTATAAATTTAAATGAATTCCTATTTATTTATTATTAAAGAAATTCCTCTAACAAACAGTATGTTTTGAAGGTTGCTAGCAGGAAAGTGTTGTACGACATGGAAGTAATCAGAAAATGTGATCTAAAATTCTGCTTTCAAGGGCGCCTGGGTGGCTCAGTGGGTTAAAATTCTGCTTTCAAGAAGCTATAACAGTAAGTACTGAGCATTAGCTATTATATGCTATGGATGAATAACTGAAATCTACATTTGAAACTATTGGTACACTATATGTTACCTAATTGAATTTTAAAAAGTTAATAAAAAAAACCACTATTTTATAAAACAATATTCCCAACAGGCTCTTTTGCTTTAAAATACTCACTTTGTTTCCTCTCCGAGAGAACACCAAATGGCGGATGACGCCGGTGCTGCGAGAGGGCCCGGAGGGCCCGGGGGCCCTGGAATGGGAGGCCGCGGCGGTTTCCGCGGTGGCTTCGGCAGCGGCATCCGGGGCCGGGGCGGGCCGGGGCCGTGGTCGGGGCCGGGGCCGAGGCCGCGGAGCTCGCGGGGGCAAGGCCGCGGACAAGGAGTGGATCCCCGTCACCAAGCTGGGCCGCCTGGTCAAAGACATGAAGATCAAGTCCCTGGAGGAGATCTATCTCTTCTCCCTGCCCATCAAGGACTCTGAGATCATCGACTTCTTCCTGGGAGCCTCCCTCAAGGACGAGGTTTTGAAGATCATGCCTGTGCAGAAGCAGACGCGCGCGGGCCAGCGGACCAGGTTCAAGGCATTTGTCGCCATCGGAGATTACAATGGACACGTCGGTTTGGATGTCAAGTGTTCCAAGGAGGTAGCCACTGCCATCCGCGGAGCCATCATTCTGGCGAAGCTTTCCATTGTCCCTGTGCGGCGAGGCTACTGGGGGAACAAGATCGGCAAGCCCCACACTGTCCCGTGCAAGGTGACTGGCCGCTGTGGCTCTGTGCTGGTGCGTCTCATCCCCGCCCCCAGAGGCACTGGCATTGTCTCGGCCCCTGTGCCCAAGAAACTGCTGATGATGGCTGGTATTGACGACTGCTACACCTCGGCCAGGGGCTGCACTGCCACCCTAGGGAACTTTGCCAAGGCTACTTTCGATGCCATCTCCAAGACCTACAGCTATCTCACCCCTGATCTCTGGAAGGAGACTGTGTTCACCAAGTCTCCCTATCAGGAGTTCACGGACCATCTTGTGAAGACCCACACCAGAGTCTCTGTTCAGAGGACCCAGGCTCCAGCTGTGGCTACTACATAGTTTTATACAAGAAAAATAAACTGAACTAAAGCTTGAAAAAAAATACTCACTTTGTAATGAGAGTCATTACTTTTGTCTAGCCAAATCTTATAGCACTGTTTATCCCTTCCCTGCTTTATCCCTTCCCAGTATCAATAAAGGCTCACTTGGGTTACCTAGAAGCCATGAGAAAGCTTGTAATAGATCTGGCTGGTTTTCACCAGCAATTTGACCACCATGTGCACAGGGAAGTCTATTGATAAAGGCTTTATTGCAATAAGTTGCAAATACATGGATGATTTTGAATTCTCTTTCTTGAGGTCTTGTTTCATGATAATAAATTTAGGGTGGCTTATTGGAATGGATGTTATTAACATATCTTCATAGTTATAAGCACATGGAATTGTAAAATAGATGAATGAATGTGGCATTACTGACAACTGTCCTCATTTTGAAATCAAATTACAGTGTACTAAGATGAGGAAGCAAAGCAGATTTGGGATTATGAGTGAAATAATTTTAAAAAGTATTAGGGGTATGATCGGACTATTGGGTAATTCAGTAGAAAAATGTCTACTGATTGAGATTCTGTGTTCCCTGATTTCAGAGAGAAGTTAAGATAAATAAGTAACACGAGGAGACTAGGAAGCCAAACATAAGTGATAATTTTGTGCCAGGGTGTGTATACATCTGTTTATCTTCTTGCTTTACCACTAAGGTTGCTCCTAGAGGAGAGTTTAAATATGTGTTGGAGCTAATCTCTGTGGATTACACAAGAAACCACATCCTACAGCTCTCCCTGAAACACCCCTTATGATTTCAATGTAATTTGGTTTTTGCATTTTTAGAAATAACAAAATACTTTGCAAACTCATCTACTTTATTACCATCACAAGTGAGTCAGCTGACTCCACATTTTAACACAGTGACAGTCACAGAGGAATGGAGGAATGAGTAGAGTTATCAATATATGTGCTTTTAAGAAGTATGACAGGGTAGCAGCTATTTCCAGGAACCAAAACATGGGTCAGCAGCTGTGCAGGAAAAGTGATGGAATAAATGACTCATTTCAGAGGAGTTCTATAACATATTAGTTCTATAATGTATCTTCAGCACCCAATTACCCGCTTTGATCTAAAGATAAGGATTTACAGTTAAGGTCCCATTTATGATTTGACTGGTAGGGTCTGAATCATGTTTACTATTGTTTTGACTATTACTTGAAACCTATAGTAGTACTTGGGATATGTGTTGTGTATTCTGTGAACATGTGCTATTTTTAGATTAGATAATTTCTGTCTCGAACCCCTGTTCATTTGTTTGTTTTTGTTTATTTGATAGTGGTTTCAGTAAATGGATATATCTGAAAAATTGCAAAGCCACTATTAAAACAAGTTATTATTATATATAGCATGGAATTGCACATTCCTCCTTTGAATCCGACAGAGCTTCACCATATCCTTAACAATTTGGGAAAAACATGCTATTATTTTTCTTTATAAAATTTCTCCTGTTAGGCTGTGATGGTTGTCATCAGCAGTAACTCCTCTGAAGGCTTTGTCAAAAGAGTTGAAAAAATTGGAAAGGTGTGTGAATGAAGCTGTTTGTTGAATATAAAGAAAAGAGCATTGAAATACAATTCACACTCTTACTTCTCCTTCTATGCTTTCAGATGTTTGTCATTTGAAAATTTTGCTTCTAGAAGAGATGTCCTATATAATTCTTACTTTAAGGAGCAAGTTGCTTTTATAATTTTTTTATTATTCTACCATTCCAGTATTTCCATTTAAATTAAATTCAATACCATTTAAAAAAAATCAAAAGTGCAGCCAGTATTCAATTCCTGGGCTAAATAATTTTAGAAAGCTTTGTGTTATTGAACCTACGGGGTTTTTATGTAGTTTTAACTCTTTCTTTCTGTGATTTTTCCCATTAGTCATGTAAGTGACTGCAATATAACAGACATTGAGGATAAAGAAGGACTGAATAGAACAATCCTTGGCCTCATGAAGTTGAGAATCTAGCAAGGGAGTCAAACAATTCAATCATTCAGAGACAATTTATTGAGTGCCTGGCCTAAGATGAGCACAACAAAACCCCAGCCCAGAGGAATCATTTTAATGGGAGAGATAGATAATAGGTAAGCCAACTTTAAAAAAAAAAAAACGTACTGATTTTTCTTTAATAGAGATGCATATTTGAACTAAATAAGCACATTTTTAAAAGAGCAGTGATTGAGAAGAGGTTTTTTAACTGAGTGGTCCGAAAGGGCCTCCCTGAAAAAGTCTGCTTTGAACAGATTTCTGAATAATATCAGCTAGGAAGCTGCGTAAAAATCTCAGGGATGGGTGATTTTTCCAGTCGAAAAACTGTAAAGGCTCCAAAGTCACAATAGAGCTATAAGTTTCTCTAATAAAGTAACTTCTGACAAAGAATGAGAAGAAATAACTAACCCAGGTTTGAAAGAAAAGGGACAGACTTTCTATGGAATTCATATTTAATTAAAGCTCTAAAGGACAAAAATACAATAGAGCAAAATTCTGGTCACGCTGATATACCTAACGAAAGTTCATAAACAAGCTTTGGGTAGCAAAGAGTGTGTGGGAATGTTGGTAAGAACAGTGGGGAAGAGTCATCCCTGAACATGTTCTTAAATGAAGCAATTCTTGGGTTGTTTTAAAGGGTAAATTGGAGTTTGCCTAAGTGATTAGAGAAGGATGCCTCAGCTTATGGAAGTTCAAAGCCATAAAGATGTGATAAACTACTGCAGATATTTTCATGTATATTTGTTGTTGCTTCTAGTAATGGTGATCTAAAAACTCCTACTTAAGACAACTAAAAATCCAGACAAAATAGCTTTTAAAGTTAAAAATATCAGAATGATTATAAAAATAAGTGAGGGATTACTGGGCCAAAATACGAAATACAATGAGAGCCTAGAGATATATGCCCTGAAGCCATTTTAGCTATGAGAGCATTTGAAACTGCTAAAACACACTGAGCTGTGTTGTTCATAGACTCTTGATACTAGAGAAACAAAATTCAAAATCCAGCAGCAATCAAATTTGAGGACTTTGGTACAACCCAAATTTAACTTGAGATCCCCAAAGCACAAGGAGAAGCAGAAATAAGACTATAGCCTACCTTGCCTTCTGTGTAAACTGAGAAAGTCAATCACTGAATTTGGAGTATGATTGTCTTGTAGAGTCTCAGATATAAGAGAAAATCCTACCAAGGAGGACCATACCATTATTATAGCTCTTAATTATCCCTACTCAATAAGAGTTTCAAATATAATGTCTTGAACATAGCAAAATGTAACAAAGCACACAAAGAAAAACCATTAACAAGATTTGATAGACAAAATGGGATTAAGTATGATGTTAAAATGATCAATAAAGATTGTAAAATGGCTTGATTACTCTGCTCAAAGAAATGAGAGGGGAAGCAAATTGAACCAAAAACTGACACTAAAAATGATATTGAGAAAGGTTTTATAAATGAACCAAATGGATACTCTAGAACTTTAAAAATATGACAGCTAATTTAAGGTACCACAGGGGTGCCTGGGTGGCTCACTTAATTAAACCTCCAATTCTTTTTCCTTTTTTTTTAACACCTTAATTTTATTTTATCTCTTTCATTTGGCTCAGGTCATGATGTCAGGGTTGTGAAATAGAGCCCAGAGTTGGGCTCTGTGCTGAGCCTGGAGCCTGCTTAAGATTCTTTTCCCTTCTTTTTCTATCCCTCCCTGCACTCTCACTTGCTCGCTCTCTCTTGCTTGCAAATAAATAGATAGATAGATAGATAATAGACAAAGAAAAATAAAAGCAGATTATGAAAATAAATATAAAGATTTTGAAATGAAAACAAGTTCAAAATAAAATAGAGAAGACCTACACAGCTTAAAGTTCATTCAGAAAATCTACTATTAAAGAAGTCAGTATGACACAATGTTAAGATATCAAAAGATTTGAGCATGCACTTTTCAGAAAGGGTAATCCAAATGGCCACTCATATATAAAAACTGTTTATCTTTATTATGAATCTGGAATTAAATTAAATTAAATTAAAAATAAATTAAAACCTAAAATGACATACTATTACACACTTACCATATTGGGCAACAGTAAAATTGCCTTGCAAGAATGTGAAAGAATGAAAGTGCCCATAATAAAAACATTTGAGGTAAGTTGGACAATATTTAGAAAACTTAAAAATAAAAATAAAAATTTGGTCCATTCCTAGAAATACAACATGGAACTAAATGAATATTTTCACCAGGATATGCAAACAGATGATTATAGCTATTTCATTCATAACAGCAGATCAGTAGTGGTCTATTTGCACAATGTTACATTAAATAAGAGAGAATATTAACAAACTGGGAGGAGGGGCTAGGTTGTTATCATAAACAGATCTTCTATGGTGCTGATTATGTTCTATTTCTCAAAATCTTTAAGTTAAAAAAGTTTTCACATTATATCTAGATAGATAGATGATAGATAGATATCCCAGAAGCTGCAATGCTAGGCTAAGACCAGGCTTTAAAGGGCTTTTCTATACTCTACTAAATACTTGAAACCATTCATTATATCATAGCTCAGTGTTCAAATCTCCATTTGTTTCCTCAGTTTCCTAATATTTACCTTAAGGTGACCTGATCCAGACTTTTGATCACCTTTGTCTAAATATTTCTATTTTAACAAAGTCCTTTTTAACACTGAGAGACTAAAACTTAGAAAAATACTCTTTTATCTCACTAGAGTGGAAAATATATAGTTACCCATTAACTAATGATATCCATGTCTACATTAGATCAATGACATTTTTAATTCTTGGGAGCTTTTGGTTAAATGAAATTTTTAAGCTTCCTTTAAATGAAGCTTTAAGCCATCACCACATGAATAAAATTAAAGAACCAAATGAAAACAGGCCAAGTATTTAGAGAGTAATAGAATGTGCAATGGTAAGAGTACAATTCTGAAATCATAAAGCCTAAATTAGTGTGATGCATTTTTGCTACCCATGTAATCATAAACCAGTTATCCAAATGTGTTAGCCTCAGTTTTTTCACCCATGAAATGGTGATGATAATACTTATTATGCTGCGTTGTTGTGTGTATGTGATGAAGCATGGAGCATGAGAATCTCATATTCCATGCTAAAATGATAGCTATTTTTATACTTATAATAATTCTAGTAATAGTAATTAAATTGTTCAAAATGGTAATATTCATTTATATTGAGGCATTGTATTGACTATTCATAGACACATTTACCAAAATAAATTTCATTTTACTTTACCCCCTCTGAGGATATATATTCCCTAATTCAATATGAATCTCTTTATGAATAATAATTATCATAATAAATATGCTGATTTGTCTTCTATTTGTTTTTAGGGAGGTATCCTTTACTGTTGAACATGAAACTTAAGCAAGTCTGTCTTATTCAAAATTTGCATGCTGTTTTCTTATGAAACTAGATTATAGAGTTGTATGAAATAAATTCATGCAGTTAAGACATTGATGTTTGGAACACTGGGTGGTCAGTTTAGTATTTCAAAAGAAGATTTTAAATTTAAACCTTAAAACTGAGCTCTTTCAGCCTTATTTATAGACCATCCTTCATGTTTCATAAGTACTCCTCCATTGTAAACTAAGTAATACTTTTTGTCACAGTGTATATAATGAAAATGGATTTTATATTCTATTATTTCAGAGTTAGTTGCAGTTTCTACTGCCTTACTTCATTTTTTGAAAAATAGATTAATTCTACAAAAAGTTTTTTCCAGGTTTATTGAAAAAAATCGACATATTTGTAAATTTAAGAAATGATTTCTTATAACATTGCAAACCTTTAACATTGTGTAAATTTTGTACAATTTGATAAATTGGTATACATCTTTATTGCAATATAATCTACATAAAAATGTTAATACATCTACTATCTCGTATAGTTGCCACTGTTTTTTATGCATTTATCATAAGGAATTTTAAGATCTACTCTCTTAGCAACTTTTATGTATATAGTATAGTAGAGATAAACTTCAGAGGTCTTGTGGGTTTTGTTCCAGACTGCCTCAATAAAGTGATTATCTCAATAAACTAAGTCAAATTATTATATTTTTTGGTTTCCCAGTGCATATAAAAAATTATGTTTCCCAGTGCATATAAAAAATAAAAACTATACTGCACTGTTCAAAAGCATTATGTTTTTAAAGAAAAACAATGTATATACCTTAAGTACACTAGTTCTGAGTTTTCAGTGGGTCATAATTACTGATCACAGATCACCATAACAAATACAATAATAATGAAAAAACTTGATATATTGCAAGAATTACCAACATGTGACAAAGAGACACAAAATGAACAAATGTTGTTAGAAAAATGGTGGCAGCAGACCTCTTTTATACAAGATTGCTATAAACTTTCAACTTGTAAGAATGTGATATATGCAAAGTTTAATAAAGGGAAGCACAATTAAAAAAAGTATGTATATCTTATTAACTATGATCATCATGCTGTACATTAGATCCCCAGAACTTTTTCATATTATAGTTGCAAGTTTGCACCCTTGGACCACCTTACTCCACCCCAGGTTCACCCCTTGTCAACTCAACTCTAAGTTTCCATTTTCCTCAGATTCTGTATGTAAGGGATATCATAATACATAAATTAAAAAAATATACAAAATCTTTGAAATATTTCACTTAGAATAATACCTTCAAGATCCATCCATGCTGTTGTAAATGGCAGTATTTCTTAATTTTTCATGGTTAAGTAGTATTCCGTAGTATATATTTACCATACTTATTTTACTCATTCATCCATTAATGGATACTGAAGTTATTTCCATCTCTTGCTTAGAGTTAATAATTTTATAATAAACATAAGAGTGCAGATATGTCTTTGAACAGTGAACTTCGTTTTCTTTAGATAGATACCTAGAAGTGGGATTACTGAATCATATGGTAATTTTACTTTTAATAATATGAATAATCTCCATACTGTTTTCCATACAAATTTATATCCCTATTACAGTGCATAAGTTCCCCGTTTTCCCCAATATTTACCAAAATTGGTTAGTTTCAATTTTTTGGTAGTATATATTCTAATATCTTGCTGCGTTTTTCAGAGGTAAACAACAACAACAACAACATAAGGACTTTGCCCTGAGATTTTTACGTTGAGCACTTTTTAATGCTCCTGTTGGTCATTTATATAACTTTTTTGAAAAAAAAAGTCTATTGAGATCCTTTTGCTATTTTTTTAATCATATATTTTTTTCTATTTGTATCTGTTGGTTATTAACCTCTTTTCAGATATAAGATTCGTAAGTATTTTCTTACATTCTGTGGATTGTGTTTTCATTCTCTCTCCCTTTTTTTGGCAATGCAGAAACGTTAGTTTGATGTAATACCATTTATTTATTTTTTCTTTTTTTGCTTGTGTTTTTAGTCTGGTATCCAAAAAACTATTGGCAAGACCAATGTCAAGGAGAATTTTTCCTATGTTTTCCTTTAGGAAATTTAGTTTCATGCATCACCTTTAAGTCTTTAATCTATTTCAAGTTCAGACTTATGAGTGATATAAGGTTCCCTTTTCATACTGTTTATGTGACTATTCAGTTTTAAATATCATTTATTGAACAGACTATCTTTCCCCATTACATATGTTGGCCCCTGTCAAATATTAGGTGACTGTATGAAAGGATTTATTTCTGGACTCTCAATTCTGTTCTACTTGTTTATTGGTCTGTTTTTATGCCAGTATACTTTATTGTTTTGAGCATGAGGGCTTTGTAGTATAGTTTCAAATCAAGAAGTGTAATCTCCCTTCTTCATTCTTTCTCAGAACTGCTTTGATTATTTGTTGTCTTTTATGGTCTCATATAAACTTTAGGATTCTTTACTTACTTCTGTAAAACAATAATATTGGATTTTTTTTTTAAGATTTTTAATTTATTTATTTGACAGAGAGAGATGACAAGCAGGCAGAGAGGCAGGCAGAGAGAGAAGAGGAAGCAGGCTTCCTGCTGAGCAGAGAGCCTGATGCGGGGCTCGATCCCAGGACCCTGGGATCATGACCAGAGCCGAAGGCAGCGGCTTAACCCACTGAGCCACCCAGGCGCCCCTAACATTGGATTTTTGATAGGAATTGGATTTACAGATGGTTTACGGTAGTATGGACATTTTAACAATGTTAATTCTTACCATTCATAAATATGAGCTATCTTTCCATTTCTGTCACCTTCAATTTCTTTATCAATGTCATAGTTTATGGAGTACAGATCTTTCATCTTCTTAGTTAAATCTATTCCTAAGTATTTTATTATTTTTGATGCTATTGTGAATTAGATTGTTTTCTTTATTTTTTCAGATAGTTCATCATTAGAATGTTAAAATGCTCCTGTCTTGTGCTTACTTTGGCAGCACATATACTAAAATTGGAATGATGCAGAGAAGATTAGCGTGATCACTGAACAAGGATGACATGACAAACTGGGAAGCAGTCCATAAAAAAAAAAAGAAACAAAACAAAATTCTTTTCTTTTATATATTGATCTTGTATTTGGTAATTTTACTAAATTTGTTTATTCAAATTTTTTGTGAATTTTTTAGGATTTTTTAACATGTAAGTTCATGTTATCCAAAAAAAGAAAATTTTACTTCTTCCTTTTTTTTTTTTTTTTTTTTTGGAGTCTCTTATTTCTTTGTGTTCCTTGTTTCTCTGGCTAGGACATCCACTACTGTGTCAAATGAGAGTAGTGAAAATGGACACACTTGTCTTTCTTCTGATCTTTAAGGGGAAAACTTTCAAAAGTTTTGATTGAATATGAGATTAGCTCTGGGCTTGCAATCTGTGTTTTTTCTTTAATGGGTTTTTTAAATTATTTTTTAAAATTTTTTATATAATGTGTTTTTATCCCTAGGGGTACAGGTCTGTGATTCACAGCACTCACCATCACTCACCATAGCACCTGCCCTCTCCAATGTCCATACCCCCACCATCCTCTCCCAACACACCTCCCCCCAGCAACCCTCAGTCTGTTTTGTGAGATTCAGTCTTTTATGGTTTGTCTCCCTCCTAATACCATCTTTTTTTATTTTTTTTTCGTACGCCCGAAACTGCCTATGTTGCATCTCCACTTCATCATATCAGGGAGATCATATGATAGTTGTCTTTCTCAGATTGATTTATTTCGCCAAGCATAATACCCTCTAGTTCCATCCACGTCATCACAAATAGCAGGATTTCATTTTTTTTTGATGGCTGCATAGTATTCCATTGAACATATATACCACATCTTATTTATTGATTCATCTGTTGAAGGACATTTAGTTTCTTTCCATAGTTTAACTATTGTGGACATTGCTGCTATAAACATTTGGGTGCATGTGCCCCTTCAGAATGCCACGTTTGTATCTGTAGGGTATATACCCAGTACTACAAGCACTGGGTCATAGGGTAGTTCTATTTTCAGCTTTTTGAGGCACGTCCACGCTGTTTTCCAGAGTGGTTGCACCAGCTTGCATTCCCACATACAGTGTAGGAGGGTTGCCCTTTCTCCACATCCTCGCCAGCATCTGTCATTGACGGACTTGTTCATTTTAGCCATTCTGAACGGTGTGAGGTGGTATCTCATTCTGGTTTTGATTTGTATTTCCCTGATGCCGAGTGATGTGGAGCACTTTTTCATGTGTCTGTTGGCCATTTGAATGTATTCTTTGATGGAACATGATAGTGAGCTTAGGGAATCACCAAGTTAATGAAAGAGGTGCCTCTTGTAGGTGAAGTAAGAGTGAGAGAAAGAAAAGAGGGCTTATCCTAGATTGGAGAACTCGGGGCTGAAAAGGACCCTCATCTGGGAGCAGAGAAAGTGGTCCAGAATCAGAGGCACAGAGGACTCCCAACACCTTCCACAGAAGCGGAGCACCTAAAGACATAGTGCCATTACCCCTGAAAATCTAGGCATGGAGGTATTCTCTTTAGGCAAATAGGCATCGGAGAATAGTTTGTCCATAGCCCAGTCACTGACTTCAAGAGGAAAAGCTATACCAGCTCTCGAAGCAGGCCGGATAGCTCAAGCAACAGCAGCCAAGCCAAAATCCTTATCCCCTGCATTTCTGAACAATGACAGAGCAGCGGTTCTGTCTAGAACCAGGAGGTATTCAGAAGTCAATTGTTGGGTCCCGGGTTGTGTCCATCAGTTCAGACGCGGCCTTCAGATCAACTCATGATTCCAGGGCCTTGGCATTGACTCTGTTCTCAGGTTCTCTGCTCAGGGGCAAGTAAGCTTCTCCCTCTCCAGCTCCACCCCCTGATTGGGATCTCTCTGCCTCTCTGTCCAAACGTGCATGTGCATGTTCGATAAGATAACAAAGACAAAAACAGTGCACAATAATTGACTGGGGCCAAAGGATGTTTTATTGAATTTGGACCTAGGTTCCTATGGAGGGCAGCCAGGTATAGAGAACCTCCCACCATCCTAAAATGCCCGACCTTCGCTTGGAGCTTCCTTGTTCATTCTCCTGTTCTTTGCCTTCCTGGATCTCCTCACCAACCTGCAGCATCCGCTGTCTGTCGTGCTGTACTGACCCCTTGTTAACACATTGTGCATCCTCTCGGGGCTCCATTGGAACATGCCCATCTTCCTCAAGAGGCACTGTTTGCTTATCGCATGGAACCATTTGGGGGATGGTCATGAGAGGGTGAAGGCAGGCTTGTGCTGCCACATCTCCATGCAGTTCCACAGAGGGTAGCTGATCCACCATGAGGGAGTGCTCAAGGTTCTTCCACATTCGAATCCTCTTCAATGCGTCCTTTTGCACATACAAGTTGTCTTCCTGAAATGGGCACGGAAGTCTTTCAGTTGGCTTCATTGGGCTATGGGTCTCTTCCAACATGCTCTCCGTTGGCTTCTGTGGACTCCAAGAACATGAGTCCGTCCTGGACCTAAGGTTCTAGGGTGTAGACTCTGCCTTGGATGCATGGTCTTTTTGGAAGATTGGGAGGCCTTGTTGGCACCGTTTCTGGAGACCATTGAGGTACTCGTGTGCTTTCTGTGGAAGACTCCAGACATGTCTTTGGCACGGTTGCGGGGGTTCACTTTGAGCTTCCCTTGGGTGGACCTTTTCCTGTTGAGATGCTCCATGATTTGGTGGGAGGGTCTCACCCTTACGCAGGGCTCAGATTTCCTCCCCTGAGGCATTGCTTGCGGTCTGTTAGTTTCTTGGCTTGTCGGTGCTAAGATGGAATGCGGCATCTTGCCTTTCTCCGAGGTCCAGAGGGCTGGTGCTGACACTCACGACCAAATACTATGAATTGGGCCATGGAGAAGGTGACACCGACTCGCTTCGCAAACTGCCTTGGTGAGAGACCCAGGCGGCTCCAGCAGTTTGGGACGGCCTGGGGTCCTCTTGGCCCACCCATGACTACTCCAGTCAAGTGTAGTGATCAGGCCTGGGTTGATGAGGAGTGGTTGCTATGACCTCAAAGCTTTGTGACATCACAGATGCTGGCTTCACTGAAGCAGCTGTCCCTCTCCCATGACCTTGGTGTCCTATGGCTTTAAGTAGGAAGCCCCAGGAAGGACAAAACAAGAGCCCTCTGAACCTGATCAAGAACTCAGGATGTCTTGTGGTTTAATGTCAAACTTCCCCTTTCTGGAGACATAGAGGAAGGAAAATGACATTCAGTATACCTTCCTTTAGGCCAACATATCCCCGGAGACGGCAAGGTGTCCTTTTACACTACAATTTCTAGATATCTCAAGAAAAGGTGAGGTCGCGTGTATGAGCAGCTCTCCGTGGGGTTTCTCGTCCTGTGGGTGAGAGCGTACTTTGTCAGCGTCTTTTGCTTATGGGTCAGTGATGACTAAGGTACGGAAAGTCCCTTTCCGAGGTAAAAGGTGAGGGCATCGCTATATGGTGCCGTCTGTGTCCTCGTCTCCTAGTGTTCTGAAACACGCGGCTAAGGGATGAGGCCTCTGTCTACCTGGCTTTCCCTTAAATACCTTTGCAAAGTCTTTGAGGAGAGTGATATTCTGCATCTGAGCTAACTCTCAATGAAGAGGCCTGGACCGAAACCGTTGTCATTATTAGTTAACTGTACTTGTTGTGGTAACGGGTATAGACATGTGGACCAAGACTCTTTAGTCAGAAGGAAAGGGACGGCGTATATAGACGGCTTGCAAGGCCCATTCGAGCAGACCTTTGGAGTGAGCCGCAATGCCCTTGCAAGGACTAGTGGATCAGGAAGTTTGGGTCCATTTCGGCACCTCAGTATTCCTCTGCCATCGAAGTGAATGAACCCCTGGACCTTGCCTTGACATGAATGTCCCATGCCCTGCTGTTGGGAAATGGAAAAGGAAGGGAATACTGACGGGCAAAAAGTCAGAGAAGGAGACCTACCAGGAGTGACTCAGGACTCTGAGAATCCAGCTGAGGTTTACCAAAAAGAGAACTGCTTAATGGGTAGTCAGGAGTTGTGGAATATATTAAGAGGAGCACTGGACGTACATGCAACTAAAGCATCCCTGAATACTCTGTCAAAAACGGATGATGGATGATAGGCAGGCTTTCTCAACAGAACAGCAACAAGAACAACACTTATATAAGGCTCACTTGAACAGAACTGAGGATTGAGCTGCTATGTCCTTGCAAAGACTAGTGGATAAAGAAGGTGTGGTCCATATTGGCAACAGAGTATTCCTCAGCAATTAGGGAGGATGAACTCTTGATTCTTGCACTGGCATGAATGCCACAGGACTGGGTTTGTGAAATGAAATGGGCAAGGAGACATAGGGAAATATCATATGGCTTCTCTCATATGTGCCCTAGGACGAATACCACGGCCCTTAGTAGAAAGAAGGAAAAACTGAAGGGGATAAGTCAGAGAAGGAGACAAACCAAGAGTAACTCAGAACTCTGAGGAATCAAGCTGAGAGTCAAGGAAAAAAGAGACATGCAGGGAATGAGGGAACGGGCTAATGGGTGTTGAAGAGTTCTGGCATATCTTAGGCGGAGTACTAGGTCATATATGGAACTGAAGCATCAGTGAATACTCTGTCAAAAATGGATGATGGATGACAGGCTGGCTTCCTCAACAGTACAAAATAATACAAAAACAAGCTGGCCCTTTCAAATGCAGGTGAAGACAGACAGAGAAAAGGAAAGAATTATATTTTTATTATGTTTAATTATTGAAATGGAATATAATTTATTTCCTAAAATGTCATTATTTGAATTGGGTCTTTATACTAGTAAAGTGGAGTTCATCCACCTCCTCCATTTGTGGAATTGATGAGAAGAAAATGGCATTGCCTTCTCTAAATGTCTAGAAGAGTTGAACAGGAAATGATTTGCACCTCGCCATCTGTGTGTTGACAGGGGTTTGATTACTGCTTCAAACGCTTTAGTCACTACTACAGAGCTGAGATTTTGTAGGTTTCCTGACCTAATCTTTGGAGTGAATATGTGTCTTGGAATTTATCCTTTTCTCTCAGTTCTTTTCTTTTGGGTTTGCTTCATTAGTGCTATTCTTCACTTCCTCCCCATCTTTTGTGTGTCTTATCTGTGTGTGTGTGTGTGTGTGTGTGTGTGTGTGTGTGTGTGTGTGCTGAGTGTGTTTCAAATAACAATTATAATTAAATTGATGGAGATAGGAAGTCGGTATTTAATGGATAGCAGTTCCATTTGACATGCCTTGAAAACTCACATTCCCTCTCTTTCAGCCACATTTCCTACAAAGAATGTCATCTTTTGTCCTCTTTGATAAACACATATTTTCTCAAACCTGACCTCAACAAACACCACATTTTGTGTGCCTGGGTAGTGTCGTATTATTTGTCCATTTTTCCCTTGCTTTTTCATATGTCTCTTGACAGTCATGAGAGAGTGAAATTGTATGTTATTTGTCTTTCTGGGACTGATAGATGTGACGTAGGCTAATGCTCTCCACAATTCTGCCACATGAGGCAAGTGGAAAGAATTCATTCTTGCTTATGGCTGGGTAAGATTCTGTGGGGCTTTTTCAGGACAGTGAGATGGTAGTAGTGTCTGGTAACTCCAGACTTGTCTTTATCCAGGAACACAACAGGAAGATTACCACATCAACTTCAACATGGCAGAAATGAACTGGAGCCCACAAAGCAAACTCCATAGCAAAAGAGAGAATAAGTTGCAATCACTATGGGAGAAGACTGGAGACATGGTTTAGGGGAAAAGTGGAAAGTTGGTAATTCAGAAGGCAGTGAGACAATGCAATGGGCAAAGCCACAAGAGATCGGAGCACACTTGGAACCCACAAGGAGTACGTTCTCCAATTCCATTGATTCTGACCATCAGGGGGTCTGAATCATACTAGTTCATGCCAACAAAGGGCCTTGAGGCCTGGAGATTTTAGATCAGCAGCCTTGGCATATCAACTCAAAAGAACACTGTATTTCTCTGTCAGAGAACACCAACAAATAGCCAGGTGAAGACAGCCTGGAAACCACGATTAGAGACAATACCAGGTGACACAGTGGGAAGATGGTGGGTTCTGGCTGTACATTAGTGAGAGGCAGTGTTCTTGGAGATGATTTGATGGGGGCAAAAGAAATTTGGGGCTCTCGCACAGGCAGCATCAAGCCCGAGCTACTGGCCAAAGACAGGTTGGTGAGGGCTTTAATTGCCTCTCCTGCAAACACGAAATTCTCACCATGGAACACATAGGGTACTGTGTTCCTCAGTCCAACTTGCTTCATTTTAAGAGAACAGATTCTCCCATAGGGGACTAGAAGAAAGCCCTGTCCATAGGCTGTCCCCTGACCACAGAATGCTACAGGCATTCATTCTGTTGTGAAGGTTGAATTTCTCCTTTCACAGGCACACCAGATCCCACCAAGCTAAACCTCAGCCTATTCAGCCCAGACCCCAAACACACCAAAAGGCTGGCAAAGAGAGCCTCTGCAGATGACTGGTCTCAAGGACAGGGGGCAGCTATGATACAACAGCAGAGGGCATGCATGCCACACACACATACCTGAGACTCCCTCAAGGGCCAGCCCTTGGGCACTCCATGATATCTTATTTCTAAAGAAATTACCATCAGGATAAAAAACAGAATGGATTTTTCAAATACTGAGAAAGAGTCAGAGACCTATATCCAAGACAAAGATGGAAGAATCAATTGTTGCCAAGGAAGAAGACAAGAAATTATCATGGCCAGGTAATCGGAGTGAAACCTCACATATAACACGCCCAATGGAGGATTGAAAGCAGAAAGATATCAGGGAGTCTCAAAACACATAGATTAAACTGATAGAAATAAAATAAAGTAAAATAAAATAAAATAAAATAAATAAAGAATTTCTAAAGAAAAGATTGGTAGCAGACTGAAGGAAAAGTCCAAGAAGCTGGCAGAAGCAAAGGACCAAATTTTTGACCTGGCAGAAAAGGAATGGTAAATAAGGAAACAAATCCAAAGAAAGAAGGAAGAATGATGAAACGTGACAATGAGCTTAGGAAAGTCATTGACTCCAAGGAATAGAAAGAGGTGCTTATTGTAGGAGAAGTAGGAGTGAGAGAAAAAAAAGAGGGCTGAACATGGATTTGAGAATTCAGAGCTAAAACTGTCCCTCATCTGGGAGCAGAAACAGAGATCCAGATTCAGAGGCAAGGAGGACTCACATCACCATCCACAGAAGCATGGAACCACAAGACATAGTTTCATTCAATGGAGGAATTCTCTTTACCTAAATATGCGTGGGAGTGTAGTTTGTACATAGCCAAATCACTTACCTCAAGAGGACAAACTATACCAGCTCTCAAAGCAGGCCAGGTTGCTCAAGCAACACCAGCCCAAGCCAAAATCCATTTCCCCTTCATTTGTGAACAATGACAGAGCAGTGGTTCACGTCTAGAACTAGGACATATTCAGAAGTCAAAGGTTGTGTCATGGATTGTGTCTATCAGTTCAGAGGCGGCCTTCAGCTCAACTCATGATCCCAGGGTCTTGGCATCGACTCTGGTCTCAGGTTCCCTGCTCAGGGGTAAGTCAGCTTTTCCCTCTCCAGCTCTACACCCTGATTGTGATCTCTCTGTCTCTCTGTCAAATATGTGCATGTGCATTGTTTGACAAAAAGACAAAAACACAACCGGGGTACAAGGATTGACTGTGGCCAGGGGATGTTTTCTTTAATTTGGACCTAGATCTCTATGGAAGGCAGCCAGGTTCAGAGAACCTCCCATTATCTCAAATGCTAGACCTTCGCTCAGAGCTCCAATGTTCATTCTCCAGTTCCTTGTCTTCCTGAATATCCTCACCAACCTGTAGCATACGCTGTCTGTGGCTCTCTAATGGCCCTTTGTTGTCCCACTGTTCATCTTCTGCTGCCTCCATTAGAACACGCCCATCTTCCACAAGAGGCATTGTTTGCTTATCCCATGAAACTATTTGGGGGATGTTCATGAGAGGGTGAAGGCAGGCTTGTGCTGTCACATCTACATGTACTCCTCCAGAGGGTATCTGCACGACCCTGTGGGAATGCTCCAGGTTCTTTGACATTTGAATCCTCTTCAATGCGTCCTTTTGAAGATACAAGTTGTCTTCCTGAAACGGGCACGGAAGTCTTTCAGATGGCTTCACTTGGGCTATGGGTCTTTTCCAACATGCTCCATGCTTGCTCCTGTGGACTCCAAGTACATGAGTCCATTCTGGACCTAAGGTTCTAGGATGTAGAATCTGCTTTTGGTAAATCGTCAGTTTTGAAGATTTGGAAGTCATTTTGGCTCTATTTCTAGGGATGCTACAGCTACTCATTATAAGGTCCGCTAGGCCAGAGGGAGTCATTTTGTGTTTCTGCAGTAAACTTATATTGAACCCATGCTGTAAACAAAATTGACCCTACTCCTCCCAGAGGAGCTTACTCTCAAAGCCTAGATACAAGGGTGAATCAGGCTAGGTGAAGACATCCCATTAGAGGGGCACGCATATATCTACTAGGGTAAATTGAGATCCAATTGTCCACCCATGTGTTACCTAGCATTTTTGTTTTTGTGGTGTAGCAGACTTAGCACGACTGTGCAGTTTTTTCTGTATTGTTATCTCATTGGCCACGTCTGTATAGCCTGGCTAAACTACCGCTATAAATGTTAGTCTCTGAGGCTGGGAGGGGTTGCCTCTTTGCAAGAGAAGGCCCTGACCGGTCAATATGATTCTCGATGCTTTGTGCAAAATTAACGTTTGCTTGACCTTCACTTTGTATCAGTCTCGCTCTTTTGAATAAGGACCCTATCTTTGGAGGGCCACCTGAATTCAAATGATGAGAACTGAAACAGCATTGGAATTTTTGGAAAAGCCTCTGGAGGTAAGATCATGGGATCCTGCATGGAGCTGCAGTGTACAGTCTCCTGCCAATCTTCTCTTCAGGAGTTCTTTAGGTGCTTTTATCTTTATCAGTTTTATCTCTGTGGTTCGAGACTCTCTGATATCTCCTATGTTTTCTGACGTACAGCGAGTATCCAGGCCCCTGCTTTCAATCCCGCATCGGGCGTTTTCTATGTAGAGGGTTCACTCTGATTGCCTAGCCATAATCATTCCTTCTTCCTTTACCTGGGCATCAATTGATTTTTTCATCTTTGCATTGGATCTAAGTCTCTGTCACCTCTCTGTATTCGTTAAACTCATTCTGCTTTCTAACCTGAGGGTAATTTATTTAGGAGGAAGAGATCCGGAGTACCCAGGGCTGGCCCTTAAGGTTTGTTGAGTGCGTGCGTGTGTGTGTGTTTGTGAGTGTGTATGTGGCATGCATGCCACTGCTGTTTGTGTTGTGGCTGACCCTGTCCTGGAGGCCAGTCATTTGCTGTAGCTCTCCTTTCCGGCCGTTTGTTGTTTTTAGGGTCCGGGTTGAATATGCAGAGGTTTACCTTGGTGGGCTCTGGTGTGCCTGTGAAAGGAGAAATTCGAGCAACTCAGCAGAACGCAGGCCTGCAGAATGCTGTGTTCAGAAGAGAACATGTGGTCAAAGCTTTCTTCTCGTCCCCTATGGGAGAGTCGTTGTCCTTGGACTAAGCATCTTGGACTGAGGAAGGCAGTTTTCCAAGTATTCCACTGTCGGGATTTCGAGTTGGCTGGCTAGGCAGCCTATGTCCTCACATACCTGTCTTGGCCAGTAGCTTTGTCTTGATGCTGCTGTTGCGAGAGCCCAAAATTTATTATGTCCACATTGAGACATCTCCACGAACACTGCCTTTCACGGAATCACTCCCACTACTCACCATCTTCCCAGTGCGTCACTTAGTATTGTCTCTCTCTGATCATTGTCTCCAGGCTGTCTGCTCCTGGTCGCTTGTTGGTGTCATATGCAGGAAAAAGATGGTGTTCCTTCAAGTTGATGTGTGCCAAGCCTGCTGATAGGAAAACTTCAGCCTTCAACACTTGTGTTGTAAAGTACTCGTGCCCTTCAGACCCTCTGCGTCTCACAGTCAACGGCACTGGGAAACAGGTTCCTTGTGGGTTCCCAGTGTGCCCTGCTCTCCTGTGCCTTGGTACTCTTCATGGGATCCAGCCCTCTGATCCACTAACCAACCAAATATCCCCTGAGCCATGTCTCCAACCTTCTCCCATCATCTCTGCAACTTCCGTTTTCTTTCGCTGTGGAGTTTATCTTGTAGGCTTCAGGTCAATTTCCACCCCAATGCAGTTGTTGTGTTCATCTTCCTGTTGCCTTCATAGCTGAAGACAAGCATGAGGTTATTAGACACTACTACCATCTCACTCTCCTCCATGTCACCGCAATTCGTACTGAGACATAAGCAAGAAGGAATTCTTCCACTTGTCTCTTATGGCAGTCTTGCGGAGAGCATTGGGCTTTGTCACATCTATCATTCTCAGAACGACATCAGACAGACGATTTCACTAACTCATGACACTCAAGAATCATACGAAAAAGAAAGGGTATTGGTACAAACAGTATGACTCTAATGAGAAATTCAAATGGTGCTGTTCTTTGGAAAGCAGTTTTGTGAGAACACGTGTTACTTGAAGAGGACAAGAGATGACATTCCTTGCAGGAGATTTCCTGAAACTGATGGAATGTGAGATTTCAAGGCATGTCAAATTGAATTGCTACCCACAAGAGACCGAATTCCATTCTCTCGTATTTTAATAATAATTGTGATGTGAAACACACACACACCACACAGCATTAACACATGCACATGCAAACACACAAAGATAAGACATGCAAAATATGGGAAGGAAGCGAGGAATCGTACCAATGAAGCAACCCCAAGAAAATACCATATAGGTGAAAGGCAAATAGAATCCAAGTCAGAAGCCAACCGAAATGAGAAAGTGAACTATTACCTATCAATAATACATTCAGTATCAGGACTAAAGTCTCCCGTCAATACAAACAGTTTGTAAGAGTGGTTGAAATTCCAAATTAAAAAAAAAAAAAAAGGTAGAAAACATCCATAAGAAAACAGCAAATATTAAACTAGCTCGTCCTTCTGTTGACCATAGGAGATTTCCTTCGACTATAAAGATACTCATAGCTTGCAAGTGAAGAAACAGGGAAGACATAGGTTATGCTAATCCCAAGGAGAAGAGAGCCAAAGTGTTTGTGCATAAGTCAGCGAGAGTCATTTTATGCCTTCGAGAGACAAAAGATAAGCGGAAGTTGTTTTGTCTTGATGGAGCATCAAAACAACAGAAACCTGGAAGAATTGCCAACATATACACCACGAACAAGGGTGTATCTAAACGTTGGAAGCCTATGAACACACAGGAATGGAGATGGCTGTTCTGCCCCATCTCTCTGCCCTTCAACCACACTGCCTCCTTCTTCCTGTGGAGACCTCTCATGGCACCTGCCTCCAAGCACAGCTGATTCCCATTGATGGGAAGACCCTCTTCTCTCCCCCATCTCCCCACTCCAGTTACTCCCACTTATTCGTGAGCTCACAAGCCCCATGGTACACACTCTCCATGCAGCATGCTCTCTCTTTTCTAGCATTGGCCTCCGTTTCTAGCTGTGCTTGTGTCATGGATGTCCCTCCCCAGCCAGCCTCCAAGCTCTCCTTCCCTTTAGCTCCAACACCTGACACAGTGCCTGGCACGTATCACTTTGAGCTTCCCTTGGGTGGACATTTTCCTGTTGAGATGCTCCACTGGGAGCTTAGCCCCGCACCCCAGCATGGGCTCCAGCCTCAGAAGTGAGAAGGCGGGGCCAGCGCAGAGAAGGGTCTTTGCTTATTTCCAAAGCTGGAAGTGAGCTCTCAGAGGACTCAGGAGGGAGGGGGGCGGGGGCGGCCGGAAGAGGGGCTTTGCTAATTGCCCAGGCGGGAAGGAGGGGCGCGCAGTGCCAGTGTGCTGTGCTGCAGCCCATTCGGGACTGCAGGACCCACCATACTCGCTGCCCCTGCACTCCCATGCTCCAGCCTAGCCCCTGAGGCCGCGGTGTCCTGTTCCCGTTCCCGCCGCCTGCTGCCCCTCCCCGACCCATGGCTTCTCTGGAGGACCCTCTGCTCACAGGTAAAGTGACACCACGACACGCCCTCACCTGAAGCAGAAAACGCAGTCCAGGAGCTGGGCGCAGCCTCCCGCCAACCCCAGGGCACCAGGACCACCCCAGACGCTGCGCCACACCCTGTCCGCAGGGGGTCAGGCCGGGACAGCGCCACAGGAGGTACCCCCCCCCCCTGCCAGCGGGCAGGCTAGCCCCCATAGTTCTGCACCCCCACGCGCTTTTCAGAGCCTCCTGCCATTCCCAGGGCACCCAGAACCCAGAGAGTGAGGCCTTGGGTGTTCTCTAGTGACAGATTCAAGGCAATTTTTCGACTTTGGGACTCAGAGTTAACATAGTTTTCATTTGTGATTATTATTTTTGTGTGGGGGCCGTCGCTTTTCTTTTGACCTATGCTTGTTTTCACTCCCGGTTCTGAAGAAGCCCCTAAATCCTAACCCTTTGAGGACTCCGAAAGCTCTCAGAGCAGCAGTGCTGGGGGACAGTGTGGACACATGGTTTGGTTTCTCCTCTGGCCTGCTTCTGTGGCAGCCCCGCTCTGTCCTCCTCAGACTTCAGAGCAATATCTGAACAAGTGGAGAAGCAACCAGGGGGTCAGGAAGGTGGCCACCGAAGAGTGACTTCTCTGGACGGTGGCTGAGCTAGCAAGTGAGCATGTTAGTCCAGCTCTGCCTGCATTCAGTATGGAGCTGAACAGGGGCCAGGGAAGGGGAGGAGGAGCAGAGAGCAGGGACAAAGGGACCAAAGAGGAGATTCAGATGAAGGGAAGTAATGGGGAAGAAAGAGAAGAAATTCTAGAAGACAGGTATGTAGAAAGGAAAAGGGATGAAGTGGGCATTGGGAAAGGGCACCACCAGGGAAGGAGAGAGGGGAAGGAAAGAGGGAGGAAGAGAGGAAAGGGGAAAGGGAGAAGGGAGGAGTCAGCATGCCAGGGCTCCCCCTGCATCTGAAGAAGAGGTGGCTGGTCCAGCTTGTCAAACAGGGTGCTCACTCTTTGGCCCCAGTTTCTGCTCCCAGTGCTACTGGGCTTTTCAAGGAAGGCAGGCTGTCCCTTGGGACCTACTGGAGCCCACTGGAGCCCACAGGAGGGTGGGAGAGGTAAGATGCCACCAGGTCCTGTCCTGAGCTGCTCCCAGCCACCAGCCTCACCACATGGTGCAAGAGGGACCCCAGAACAAAGGACGGACACAGGCCAGCATGTCTGCTGGTGGCCCTGGGCACTTAGCTCATCGCAGTGAACCACACAGCCTCCTCAACCCACGCTTTCAAAGCCTCCTTCTTCGCTTCTGGCTTTCATGTCTGTAGGAACATGAGCCAGATCTAACTCCTCTCCGACAGACAATTCTGACTCACCCCGTGTCAGATTTTTATGAGTGGCTGTGATAGAGTAAGATAGGAATGCTCCAACAAACGGACTGTTTCCTCCCACTTGACCTCAACAGTCTTATACATTTTCTTAGCGAAAACATCTTGTCTCCTTCCATTAAGCTCATAACGTGGTCTAATAGTATACATGCGCCTTCCTTAGATGCGAAGCGATACAGAGGTCCTTTTTTTTTTTTAATTTTACAAGGTAAAGTCAGTGAACATATCCAACTTGACGAATACGTCTCTAAAATGTCAATCCAGGCAAAGCTTTTTCTGCCTACAGTTTCGAGCCTACATGGTGACATTTTTAAAATGCTTTCAGTCCCTCAGTGAGGCTCTTAGAAGCTAGCCAGGGCTTACTACGTGCCAGGCACTGTGTCAGGTGTTGGAGCTAAAGGGAAGGAGAGCTTGGAGGCTGGCTGGGGAGGGACATCCATGACACAACCACAGCTAGAAACGGAGGCCAATGCTAGAAAAGAGAGAGCAGGCTGCATGGAGAGTGTGTACCATGGGGCTTGTGAGCTCACGAATAAGTGGGAGTAACTGGAGTGGGGAGATGGGGGAGAGAAGAGGGTCTTCCCATCAATGGGAATCACCTGTGCTTGGAGGCAGGTGCCATGAGAGGTCTCCACAGGAAGAAGGAGGCAGTGTGGTTGAAGGGCAGAGAGATGGGGCAGAACAGGCATCAGTCAGTTGGAGGGGTATGAATAGACTGATGGGAGGATTATGGGTGCCTTTGGAGGACTGAGAATTTGTTAGAAGATCAGTGCAGATTTCTATGGAGACAAATGCCAGGAACTGATAGGTCTTTGAAAGGTCACTCTGGCTGCCTTTTGGCAAAGGGGTTGGTAAAAGGCACTTGCAGGTGTGAACACACCAGGTGGGAGGTGAGTGCAGGAAATCGGGTGAGGGAGCATGGGAACTTGGTCCCGGGGTATATAAGGGAGAATAGCCTTTAAGGAGTTCCACAAATTGGCACCAGCTGTGGCTTCATTACAGAGCTGGAAGGGGGAGGTGGGTGTGTCCTGGAGGTTACAGAAATTACATGAGAAAGGGAAGTCTTTTTAGATCTCTTTTTCAACTAGAGGAACTCTCACCTTATTGATAGAATTCCAGAGTGGGAACCAATGATATGAGGACATCTTTGAAATGTCTGAATATGTTCTTCGACATCTTTGCAAGTGACGAGGAGACCTTGACCTTAGGAGGCCTTGGCCCTCTTTGTAGCCAGAAAGATTTCACCTACAGATTTGGGTTCTCCCTTTTAAAGGCAAGGAGTCAGTCCTTCCAAAGGACACCTCCTATCATTTTACCCTCTCATCATACCTCACGTGCTGGCATCTCCAAGACCCTCTGTTCCAGGTTGAGAGTATCCACTTTGGCCGGGCTGGTCTTGCAAAGAACACCACAACAGGAAATCTAGAGCCTATAGTGCTATTAATAACATCATCTAAGACTGTGTTTGCTACCCTCTTGGCCTCTTCCCACCATGACTCACTGAAGCTTTTTACACATTGTATCCATTATGCTATAGTTCCCAAAGCTCATCTTCTCTAGTGCCATTAGTTTTTAGGGGACCAGGCAAACCTTAAACTTGTCCCCCTTAATTGGATCCCTGTGCCCCCACAATCTCTTTGAATGCCTTTCACCATGATTCTTGAATGAGATCTGAGACCACTGCTGGTACCTAACACTTCTTGGCACCTTGTCTGCTAGGTTCTTGGAAGAGGAGGTGGCTATGGAGGTGAGTGGGGATGGGAGTGGGAGGATTTCTCCCTTCACTTCCCTTTTTGTGTTTTCAAATAATGGGTTTTGAGGGGGAGGGAAAGGTTAACCAGACCATTTATTTTCCATCTCCCATCGATAAAATGTCACACAGGAGAGAGGTGGCAGAAACGCACTTTCACGTTAATTTTTTTACAAGGAAGATTGACTTATGAACCTACTTTGTTATTCATTTTCATTCAATTTCCCTGTACCTCCTTTTCTATGAAGTGTAACGGTAACCCATTATTATTTTTATTGTTGGCACGTGCCTTGTGAACCATAAAGTGTACGCTATAAATGGGAGCGCTTTTCTTTTTTTTTTTTTTTTTGTAGTTTACGAAAAACTAATATTTTTTAAATTAATTTTTTATTTATTTTCAGCATAACAGTATTCATTCTTTTTGCACCACACCCAGTGCTCCATGCAAGCAGTGCCCTCTATGATACCCAACACCTGGTACCCCAACCTCCAAATCCCCCGCCCCTTCAAAACCCTCAGATTGTTTTTCAGAGTCCATAGTCTCTCATGATTCAGCTCCCCTTCCAATTTCCCCCACCTCCCTTCTCGTCTCTAACTCCCCATGTCCATGAAAAACTAATTTAAAAACATTCATCCACCAGAGTACCCAAAGGGCTCCCATATAAACTATCTGTCGTTACATTATGTCCCGATGTGGAGCTCGATCCCAGGATCCTGAGATAATGACCTGAACTGAAGGCAGAGGCTTTAACACACTGAGCCACCAGCCCCAATGTATTCTCTTCAGTACCAGAATTTGTAACCAATTGACAGATGAAAAAGGAGGCAGTCAAGTGAAAATCAATAGGTCTTAGACCTGCAAGAAATTTGAATTAGATGAATTCAGCTACTCAGGCACTGTTTCACATTTTCAGATCTCTGCAGAAAAGGGGTTAACCTTTTTACAGCATGTAAAAGAGAAGACTATAACACATACTATGTGTAAGCATGTAAATATCAAAAAAATTCCCATTAGATGCTAAGACACACAGGGCCTATATTTTCTCTCAAATTCATGAATATGTAGGAGCAATAAGTGAGAAGTGAATGTATACTCTTCACTTCGAAGTCTTTTAGAAATCTAAAATATGACTTTCTATGGTTTGTGTCTCCATATTCCTTTATTGCCAGTTTGAACAAATCCACATGCTTTGATTCAAAGGTAATAAATTCCTCTTATTTGGAAACATGATGTTTATTTTTATTCTCTCACCCTTAGCAGGTGGTTTCATTTTAGCACACTTCAGAGTTATAATTTCATGCTTATTAAAAACATTTATTATGATCTACATAGATGAATGAAACTTTTATTTTATTAAATTATTTGACAAAAAATCTGTTATTTTTAAAAATGTATTTCCTTTAGGGTTATTTTAGAGCGTTCAGAGAGGATCTAGGAGTGTGGTATTATGTAGTTTTTAAGTAGGTATGAAATGGTTATTTATAGGATTGTTTCTTTAAGGCTTATGTATATTGTCCATTATATGCTATAAAATATTTTGAAAGTAAATTTAAGGTATGTTTTACATAGTTTATTTTTTGGAAATAAATATTGAAATGACTTGTGAAATTCACTATATTCTCAACATTAATTTATTTTGAAATTTACCAGTTGTCTACTGAACTATTATATGGCAGATATTACTTCAGACTACACTGGTAAATGAAATACTTGGCTTTGTAGAACTTTTATTTTAATGGGTGAGACAATTCAAAGCTATAAACCTTAATAAAAATGGCATAGTGCATTCAAAAAGGATGAGTACAATGGGGAAAAAGAAAAACTCGATCAGGGTGAGAAAAATCAAGGTTGCTAGGCAGGGGATGGGGAGTTAAAATTTTTAATAGGAAGATCAGGGTAGTTACAATGAAGCTGACAATTGAACAAAGGTATGGAAAGGTGATGAATTTGCGCAGAACTATCAGCAATAAGGTCACTCCAGACAAAGGAATTGGCTATCTTGAAGGCCATAAGGTTGGATCATGCCTGGCATATCTGAGGAATAGCAAGGAGGCCACTGTGAGTGACTGAAGAGTAGCAGGGAAAGAGGTCACAGAGGTTAAATGAGTGGCTAGATCATGTAAAAGCTTAGAAGTCATTGTAAAACTCTGGCTTTTATATTTGGAAAATTACTGTGTGATAGAATTTCTGCTAATAACTGAGAGTTCAATTGTCCATAAAATTTCAAGGACTCTTATTCTAGTAAGACAGAATGAAGAGAAAGAGTTCATATTTTCACATGGTGTAACAAATGCTCAGAGATGCAAGTGTAGGAAGCTATAGGATCACAGAAGAAGGCACTAAAATCACACCAATATATTTGATGACTGTGACTATATATAAATTTGTATTTTCTAGATTTTTTATAGTCATGGAATCACACTGTATATACTATTCATTGCCTGGCTTTTCTTTTCTCAGCATCATTACTTTGAGAATCTCCAATTGTAAATAGTTCATTTTGATGTTGAATAGTAATCTCTTTAATGAATAAATCATAATTTTTCTTTGCTCTATGGATGGACATTGATGAACATTTCCACTGTTTTCAATTCTTAAAAATAAAGCTGCTATGAAATTCATATACAAGTCCCTGTATTAACATAGGGCTTGTTTCTCTTGGTTAAATGCCTAGAAGTAAAATGGCTATTTTTGTAACTGCAACATATTTTGCATTTAAAAAAATTTTCAAACTATTTTCCAAAGTGGTTGTATCATGATATATGCCAACAACAGTTTAGATTTTTTGTTGCTTCTCAATCTAGCTCAGACCAAGTACAATTAGCCTTTATAATTTTAGCCATTCTAATAGATATGTAAGCATGTCTCATTATGATTTTAATTTGTATTTCTTTAATGTCTAAATGTTGAGAAATTTGTCATGTGCCTATAAGCCATCCATATACTTTTGGTGACATGTCTCTTCCATTATTTCCTTCACATGTAAAATTGGATACTCTGTTTGGTTATTAGTAAGGTTTTTTATTTTTATTCATATTTAAATAATCAGAGTAGATGTCCATTATCAGATATGTAATTTGGAAATCGCTTGTCCATCTTTACAGTTTCTCAATGGAGCTTTGATAGCTGTGTCTTTCAAGAAATATGCTACTTCTTTCCTGGTACACGGAGGTATGACTAGAACATTATCAATGTTGACCTTTGCAAAGAAAATCATGGCTTAAGATATATGTAGTCTGCAGTTGTTGGGAGTGTTCACCATCCTTGCCTCTAACTCATCTCTCACTGCCCACACATTCAGGTATAGGGGAATATTGATTGACAAAATATTAATTGCCAAATAACACTAGTTGGAGAATAAGAAAAATGCAGGCACCTGATTATATAATATTACATAAATAAAATGTGTTTTTATAAGTGCTATTGGAAGGAAATTCCTCAATACTTTAATCACACAGAATGATGGAATCCTAGATTTTTTTTCTTGTATTTACTAAGAAAATGATCATGCCTCAAGTATATTAAAATGGAATAGGGAAAATTAAAAATTGTTTTAAGATGATTTGCGTGTGTTGTGCGTATGTGAGAGAGAAAGTGAGAGAGAAAGATAAAGAAAAAGAGAAAGGGAAAGACAGAGAGGTGGCTGCAGTGAATTGATGAGTTGGAGGATAGATTTTAAAGTTTTGTCTTTTGCTTTCTACATTTCTTTTTCCTTAGGTACAAGAGAACAATCAGTAATATCTCAGAAGCCTGCTGGTAACATCAGCAGAAAGAATTAGAGGTTCCCAGAAAATTAAGATGACATATAGTTTTCCTGACATAAGAAAATCATTTTTTGTCCCCAGCTATTTTCAATGATCTATACCCCACCTGTGTACTTGCCCAAGCACACTTCTTCCAAAACTTCCTGGGAGGTTCTTACAAAGAAATGCAAAAACCTCACTCCTTAAGGATTTTGAGGGAACAAGGCAATGGGAAAACTAACAGTCACCACCAGACCAGGAAATAGCCTAAGCTATTGAGACAATAAATCAGTGGCAAAACTCCTAGTGCTATTTCAAAAGCAATCAAGGCCTTGCATTCCTTGTCCCAGAAAATGAGCCCAAGACCCCATCTAGTTTCTATCTGCTCTTGAAGCCTGCAGAGTCCCTTTCCCTTGTCCAACAGTTACCTCTGCTTTATTCTAACGTTGAAGTTTCTGCCCTCGGTGGAATACAAGCTTCATTCAGGTGAACATGCAATACATATTGCACAAATACATATGTGGATGTGCATGCATCCACAACCTTATGACCAACCATACACGGAATAATAAAACTCTCCCTTCTGAGTATTCATCTTAAATACTAAATAAAAATCTCTCTCCTGTTCAAACAGTCAAGGCTTTGGAACTTATTCCCTGTGATCTCCTTGTATGTTGTAAACAAAGATTCCTTTGTTTGACAACTCCACCTGTTTCTGTGAATCACCAAAGACTGACCTCAGTTAGTTCAGTTGCTGTAATGGCTTTCACTACTCTGATTCTACCTCTGCAAGTCTCCAAATTTAACTATTTTTTCTCCCAATTCTGCATGTTCTTGGCTTTAAACTGCAACTCTGAAGAGAAGATTTGCTTGTTTAAAAAAAAAAATCAAGAAAAGGTAGTAGTAGTTAACATTGTTACTTTGAACTTCCTGCCCTAAGGGGCTCTCCTGTTCTTTCTCTTTGACTTCCTGGACTAAAACGACAGAAATTTGGCAATACATCACTCCCCAATCCAGATTACTGCCAGAACAGTTTATACTCTTAGAAAAATATTAGTTTAAAAGATCACATAATTAAATACTTAAGCATGTAGTGTAATATAGTGGTTTACAAGAAATATATTTTGGTCATCTGAATATTTGGTTTTCAACCATGGCTACTGACTCACAGCTCCTAAAACTCTTGGGATTTCCTGTGATAAGGGTGAGAGAGGTGTGTTTTGTTCTGTTAATGAAGTGACCTTCAGACCTCACTCAAGGCAAGGGCTGTTTGCCTGAAGGACCAACCACTTGGTGAAAGCCTTCACAACTTTTTGCCCAACGTGCCTCCCCTTCCTCCCAATACAGGATTATCTGGGGAGGGAAGAGGATCTGGAGATTAGATCAGCAAATGACAATGATTTAGTCAGTCATGACTATGTCATGAAGCCTCCACAGAAAAGCTGAAAGGACTGGGTTCAGAAAGCTTTTAGTTTGTGAAATGTATGAAAAGGCAGGAAGAGTGGCAGTCTTACAGAAGGTAATAGAAGCTCTGTGCCCATTCTCCATACCTTGCCCTGTGCACTTCTTTATCTATCTATTGATTTAAATCTTCTATTATATCTTTTAATAAGCTGGCAAACATAAAGTAAGTATTTTTCTGAGTTTTGTGAGTCCCTGTAGCAAATTAAAAGAACGTAAGAAGTAGGCCACTGGGACCTCCAACCTGTAGTTGCTCAGTCACAAGCACAGGTAATAACCTGGGGCCTACAGTGAGACTGGCATCTGAGGTGGGGTTGGAGATAGTCTTGGAGGACTGATCCATTAACTGATGAAATCTTACACTATGTTCAGGTAGATAGTGTCAGAATTTAGTTGAATTCTTGGAGATCCTGCTGTTGTCTGAAAATTATTTGGCATTGTTGATATGATGTCCTAAAACCCAAAAAGATATAGCTACCTCAAAATAAGAATACGGTTGACAGCTTATATATAATAAGTGAGTATTTCAGGGATTTAAAATATACCCAATAAATAATGTAAGGAAATAAGGAAAGATTTTGAAATAAAAACAAGAATAAGAACCTAGTGGTACTAATAGATTAAATATATGTAATCTAGTTGAATTAAGAATACAATGGATAGAATACATAATGGATTCAATAGAGATAAGAAGTCACTTAAGGATATAGTCATCTGGATACCAGCAAAGCATTAAAATTATCAATATAAAAGAGGTGTAAGATGTAGGTGATGTGTGTGGAACAAAAGCTAGAGAAGAAATTAGATTTCCTTACTACTCATAGCCTGTTGACAAGTCCTTGAATCTCCTCTGGGGACTCAGCTGCTTCCATGTGGACACATCCACTCAGGGCAAAAAGCATTCTTAGTCCACCCCCCAGGATACTGAAAATCTACTTTCACATGTAAAAATTACTTTGGAAACTTCTTTATCTCTACTCCCCACCCCTGCCCTCAAGATATACATTGGCAATCATCTCCCAAGCATATACCCACTGATACACATCAGAAGAGTCTCTTCCCTGAGTTTTTACTAAATAGTAATAAATGACCTTTCCCTAACAATAGCTAGCCCCCTCAAGGTCCTGGAAACCTTGTTTATAAAATACCTTGGAGGCTTGTGCTATCCCTAACCTCCTCCCAAATTGAAAGTATATAATCAGCCACTCTTCATGACCCTCTCTCTCTACTCCAAATAAATAAATAAATATTTTTAAATAAAATAAAATAAATGACTTTTTTTAAATGAAAGAAGAAAAAGGAAAGAAATATTTGAATATTAATGTACATCTATTTCTCAAGCATAAAATAGTCAAGACACTGGATTAAAACTTACATACAAGAAAAGAAAGAAAATATTCATAACTAGAGTTGACTCTATGAATCCCAAACTAGGGCATACATACCAAAGACACACAAAAAAAAATCACAAGTGTTAGAGAGAAAAAAAATAATTCATTAATAAAGAAACAAGAATCAGACTGACAGAAATTTTTTAAATAACATCAGATATAAAAAAGAATGAAGTAATAGCTTTATAATCTTGAAAAAAAATCACAAATGGAAACATTTAGATCCTTATAAAATGTCATTGGCATAGGAAGGCATAATAAAAAAAATATTTTCAGGAATACAGACCACAGATAATTTGCCTTAATTTGTGTAGGCAGCACTTAAATACTAATATTATTTTAACAGTTAAAATATACTCTATGATCTTTGAGGTTGGGGAAAAGAGGATGACCAAGTCATCTTGAAATAATTCAGTTTTATGAAAAAAGTAAAAAGATCAAAAAAAAGACTTGTAGAAAAGAGAGATAAAACATATGCATAATAAAAATAAATAAATAAATAAACAGCTGGAGTGCCTGGGTGACTTAGTCGGTTCAAGTGTCTGCCTTCAGCTCAGGTGATGATCCCAGGGTCCTGGTATTGAGCCCTGCATCAGGCTCCCTGCTCAGTGGAGAGTCTGCTTCTCCCTCCCATTGAGAAAAAAAAAATTTGACTTATTTATTTGAGAGAGATAATCTTTAAATTTTACTTATTTATTTGAGAGAGAGTGAGAAAAGAAAAACATGCACACAGCAGAGGGAATAACAGAGGGAGAGGGAGAAGCACGCCACTGAGCAGGGAACCCCCTGCGGGGCTCTATCCCAGGACCCGGGTATTATGACCTGAGCTATAGGTAGACACTTAACTCAGGTACCCCAATAAATACAATCTTTTAAAAAAAATAAATAATAATAAAAATAAATAATATTTCAGATAGTATGATTTTTTTAATGTGAGACTTGGTATAAAAACAGGATGACATACTTGTCTAATTATAGCAAAGACTTTGATAAGTTTAGATGCAGTAGTACATAAAAAATTTAACTTCTTTCATTAACTGATAATTTAATTAGATTAAATTAAGAGACATCAAAATTTAGAGAATCTAATAGTCCTGATCTATTAATAAATGTAGCCATCCTGACCCCAAAACAAGAGTCTTCAGTAAGTATATAAGCATAAGTTGAACATTTACACAAACAGGCCATTATTTAGGCCAGAAGTATATGCCAATAAATTCCTAGAGTTAAATATCAGGCTATATTTTCCAAGAATAAGGCAATAAAATTAGAAAACAATGACCAAAATATTAAATTCATATAATTGGAAGTTAACTTCATACCTAAAAAGAAATAATACAGCTAATTCAGAAATTTTTAGAATTACAGTACTTTGGTAATATCAACTCTCAAAATGAGTAACGGACAGGTGGGGCTAGCAAGAGACTCGTGGGAGGATTAAATCATGGGCCCCTGTATCTCAGGTGCAGTAGAAGCAGTGGATTTGGAATTTCAGTTTTTCCACAACGTTCCACCACAAGCTGGTTAGAACTGTGCAAAAGCAGGAAGGGAAGCCCCAGTAAAGTGGACTGGGGATGCCAGAAGGGGAGGCTGGAAGGGGGCGCCTGGTGCTCAGTGCCCATTACAGACCCCACATTGCAATCCCCCACAGGAGAGACTCACCAATTTTAGGCCCCACAGGGGAAGCTGGAGGTTCATCTCCTGACTTTTTGTAGGAGCTTTGCAGCTCAGCTGGTGAGAATTCTCCATCACCCTGCCTTTCTCCAAGGGACTTTCCTTCAAGCACCCTTCCCAACTTCTTCCTCCTCCATGAAATAATGTTCCTCTCCTTTGTTTCTCGCACTTGCCTGTGATGGGACCTTAGCTTGCTCAGCCCAGACTGCCATTCTCTGCTCTTCCCAATTAAACCCATGCTGCTGGTCAAATAACTGGCAGATTAAGTTTAAGGCCAATCGAACTAATAAATTCAAGAACTTGCAAGGAACAAAATCAATATGCACAAATTAGTGGCACTCCTAGGTGCTCCGAAGGACCCATCAGAAAGAGACTGCTGAGAACGATCTCATTTACACCTGCATCCAAGATAGCAAGATACCCAGGAGGCCCCTGAACCAAGAAAGTGACAGCCCTGCAACAATGACGACAGACAGGGAGGGGTACACACGGAGATGGGGAGGCACTGTGCTCAGGGAAGAACCCACACTGGGAAAATACCTACTCTCCCCAAAACCGGCTACAGAGTCCTCACTTTGGCTCCCGAATTTCCGGACTAGGCGCAAGCCTGGAGTGGGTGTGGACACGGGAAGGACCCCGCAGGGCTGAGGTGGGGAGAGCACGAGCACCAAAGCAGGGGGACGCTCCCTGACTGCAGACCATCTGAGGAGCCCAAGGAACCGAATCCGCGAGCACACAAACACAGACAAGGACCAAGGATCACCCGAGCCCAGAAAGGGGGGACCCCACAGCCCCGCGCACAGCACAGCAGGAGGCCACGTCTCCTCACACAAAACGACGGAAGCCCCAGTGTCTACACAGGGCGCCCTTTCTCTGTGGGGTCCTGAGACCACGAACCCCTTGACAGTCCACTAAGGGACTTCTCCTCACCTCCTCCAGCGTCTGGTCCTTAGGAGGTTGGACTGCTGCCAGTGTGGGTGCGTTCTCCACAACGGGTCTGGTCAGTGTGGATGCAGAGCCACACCCTCCTCAGCTTGTCCTGTCAGGGTGGGAGGCGCCCCACATTCTCCAGAAGTCTCCACAGTGGGTCCTGAAGAGGCGGGGCTCTGGTCCCAGCTGTGGCTGTGCAGCCTTGGCTCAGGGCGGAGCTGGGGTCTGGCGCCCTCTGCAGGCGGTGGAAGGCAGTGCAGGACTGTGGGAGCTCACCCTTCAATGGAAGGTCCTGCTCCCTCCCCGGGTCCAGCTGATGCCATTTCATTCCGGAAATTCAAGCTGCATGGAGCCCAATACCCCCCAACTTCCCCCCAAATAGCTAAGGAACAATGAATTGGAAACAATGTGGAATTACAACAGTCCTTGACCCAAACAGTGTCACTGAACATGGCCCTGATGCAGACCCACACTCTGACCTCAACTTGGTCTCAAGCCTGGACCCTACCCTAATCCAAGACCCTAACCCTAGCCCCCAACCCAAACAATGTTCACAAGAATCAAGAGGTACAAACTGCAAATATCCATCAATGGCAAGTGCATAAGCAAAGTGTGGTGAAGGGTTTGAATTTGGGTTCAGGTTCAGGTTTTAGTCAGAGTTCTAATCAGGCTTTGGGTTTAGTGTTAGGGTGAGGGTTTAGAGTGAAGGACAAGGGAACAGAGTTATAGTTTAGGGCTTTAAGTTTATGATTTAGGCTTTAAAACTCAGGACTTATGGGATAAAGTTCAAGGTCAAATTTGGGGTTTGACTTCATGCTGAGATTTGGGTTCAGGTTTCATGACTTGGAGGTCTTGTTTAGGGTTTGGGTTCGTGGTTCAGGGCTTGGATCCAGGGCTCAGGTACAGGCTTTGGGTTCCATTCCAGGTTTGGGATTCAGGGTTCTAGTTTGGGCTTTAAGGTCAGCTTAGGTTTCAGTGTTGGTAGGGTTTAAGGTTAGGTTTAGGGATGACACATTTTCTTCAGTTGTCATCATGGACAAAATAATTCTATCTGAAGTTTCTAAGTCAGAAATGTATTTCATCTGGGGGCGCCTGGGTGGCTCCGTGTGTTAAGCCTCTGCCTTGGGCTCAGGTCATGATCTCAGGGTCCTGGGATCGAGCCCTTCATCAGGCTCTCTGCTTGGCGGGGAGCCTGCTTCCCCATCTTTCTCTCTGCCTGCCTCTCTGCCTACTTGTGATCTCTGTCTGTCAAATAAATAGAATTAGTAAAAGCTATTATATGATCTTTTACAAACCATTTCGAATCTTTGCATTCTCATGTGCCAAGACAGACAGGGATTATTTAAAACCCTGAAGAGAGTGCTCTTGCTTTTAAATTGCCTGTAACCTTCGTGTAATAGATTTATGATTGATGATAGATTTAGTTAAAATATAACTATTTAAAATATTTACTCTCAGTAAACGATTTCAACCTATGCTCATTTAAGTAACTTGGTGCATAATCCCTTTTCTATTAAACCATAGTGCAAGGACCAATGCCGCGTTTCCGAGAGAACCCCAAGCTATTTTTCTAGAATGGCCATATGCATATATATCAGGCGTCCTGTTTTCACTCCCTTTGTGGAGCACCTACCCTGGAGGTCATGTAATAACCAATGACCAAAAAAACAAACCAAAAACCCAAACATCCAGGTTGAAGTGCCATCCCTGCCTGGAGTGGAGGAGACTGCTCAGACAGATCCCAGGCAGGCATCTCAGCCCAGGCCTGTGCTGGGGAAGCTGGTTCCTGGCTTTGGGCGCAATCTGGAAGCCAGCAAACTGACGCAAGAGTGCAGCTGGCCTTTAGGACTGATGATCTTTTCGCAGCCAGGCTGCCCGTGGACACCCGCTCAGAAAGCCAGGCTATGAGTCTGCCCAGCGCAGGCGCTGGCAATGGGGCAGCATGCTAGGGCATAGCCCTGCACCCCAGCCAGGGTTCAGGCCCCTGGAGTGAGGGGGCAGGGCCGGCGCAGAGAAGGGTCTTTGCTAATTTCCAAAGCTGGAAGTGAGCTCTCAGAGGACTCAGGAGGGAGGGGGGCGGGGGCGGGGCGGGGGGGGGCCAGGAGAAGGGGCTTTGCTAATTGCCCAGGCGGGAAGGAGGGGCACACAGCTCCAGGGTGCTGTGCTGCAGCCCATTCGGGACTGCAGGACCCACCATACTCGCTGCCCCTGCGATCCCACGCTCCAGCTTAGCCCCAGAGGCCACGGTGTCCCGTTCTCATTCCTGCTGCCTGCTGCCCCTCCCTGCCCCATGGCTTCTCTGGAGGACCCTCTGCTCACAGGTAAAGTGACACCTCCACGCGCCCTCACCTGAAGCAGAAAACGCAGGACAGGAGCGGGGGGGGGGGGGGGGGGGAGGGGGGAGTGGTCGGGGCCCAGGCTTCCAGCAACCCCAGGGCACCAGGACCACCCAGGACGCCGCGCCACACCCCCTACGCAGGGGGTTGTGCCAGGACAGCGCCACAGGAGGTACCCCCCCCCTGCCAGCGGGCAGGCTAGCCCTCATAGTTCGGCACCCCCACGTGCATGTCAGAGCCTCCTGCCATTCCCAGGGCACCCAGAACCCAGAGAGTGAGGCCTTGGGTGCTTTCTAGTGACAGATTCAAGGCAATTCTTCGACTTTGGGACTTCAGAGTAAACATAGTTTCATTTGTGATTATTATTTTTGTGTGGGGGCCGTCGCTTTTCTTTTGACCTATGCTTGTTTTCACTCCCGGTTCTGAAGAAGCCCCTAAATCCTAACCCTGTTGAGGACTCCGAAAGCTCTCAGAGCAGCAGTGCTGGGGGACAGTGTGGACACATGGTTTGGTTTCTCCTCTGGCCTGCTTCTGTGGCAGCCCAACTCTGTCCTCCTCAGACTTCAGAGCAATATCTGAACAAGTGGAGAAGCGACCAGGGGGTCAGGAAGGTGGCCACCGAAGAGTGACTTCTCTGGAGGGTGGCTGAGCAAGCAAGTGACCATGTTAGTCCAGCTCTGCCTGCATTCAGTATGGAGCTGAAATGGGGCCAGGGAAGGGGAGGAGGAGCAGAGAGCAGGGACAAAGGGACCAAAGAGGAGATTCAGATGAAGGGAAGTAATGGGGAGGAAAGAGAAGAAACTCTAGAAGACAGGTATGTAGAAAGGAAAAGGGATGAAGTGGGCATTGGGAAAGGGCACCACAAGGGAAGGAGAGAGGGGAAGGAAAGAGGGAGGAAAGAGGAAAGGGGAAAGGGAGAAGGGAGGAGTCAGCATGCCAGGGCTCCCCCTGCATCTGAAGAAGAGGTGGCTGGTCCAGCTTGTCAAACAGGGTGCTCACTCTTTGGCCCCAGTTTCTGCTCCCAGTGCTACTGGGCTTTGCAAGGAAGGCAGGCTGTCCCTTGGGACCTACTGGAGCCCACTGGAGCCCACAGGAGGGTGGGAGAAATAAGATGCCACCAGGTCCTGTCCTGAGCTTCTCCCAGCCACCAGCCTCACCACATGGTGCAAGAGGGACCCCAGAACAAAGGACGGACACAGGCCAGCATGTCTGCTGGTGGCCCTGGGCACTTAGCTCATCGCAGTGAACCACACCGCCTCCTCAAACCACGCTTTTAAAGCCTCCTTTTTCGTTTCTGGCTTTCATGTCTGTAGGAACATGAGCCAGATCTAACTCCTCTCCGACAGACAATTCTGACTCACCCCGTGTCACATTTTTATGAGTGGCTGTGATAGAGTAAGATAGCAATGCTCCAACAAACGGACTGTTTCCTCCCACTTGACCTCAACAGTCTTATACATTTTCTTAGCGAAAACATCTTGTCTCCTTCCATTAAGCTCATAACGTGGTCTAATAGTATACATGCGCCTTCCTTAGATGCGAAGCGATACAGAGGTCCTTTTTTTTTTTTTTAAATTTTACAAGGTAAAGTCAGTGAACACATCCAACTTGACGAATACGTCTCTAAAATGTCAATCCAGGCAAAGCTTTTTCTGCCTACAGTTTGGAGCCTACGTGGTGACATTTTTAAAATGCTTTCAGTCCCTCAGTGAGGCTCTTAGAAGCTAGCCAGGGCTTACTACGTGCCAGGCACTGTGTCAGGTGTTGGAGCTAAAGGGAAGGAGAGCTTGGAGGCTGGCTGGGGAGGGACATCCATGACACAAGCACAGCTAGAAACGGAGGCCAGTGCTAGAAAAGAGAGAGCAGGCTGCATGGAGAGTGTGTACCATGGGGCTTGTGAGCTCACGAATAAGTGGGAGTAACTGGAGTGGGGAGATGGGGGAGAGAAGAGGGTCTTCCCATCAATGGGAATCACCTGTGCTTGGAGGCAGGTGCCATGAGAGGTCTCCACAGGAAGAAGGAGGCAGTGTGGTTGAAGGGCAGAGAGATGGGGCAGAAGAGGCATCAGTCAGTTGGAGGGGTATGAATAGACTGATGGGAGGATTATGGGTGCCTTTGGAGGACTGAGAATTTGTTAGAAGATCAGTGCAGATTTCTATGGAGACAAATGCCAGGAACTGATAGGTCTTTGAAAGGTCACTCTGGCTGCCTTTTGGCAAAGGGGTTGGTAAAAGGCACTTGCAGGTGTGAACACACCAGGTGGGAGGTGAGTGCAGGAAATCGGGTGAGGGAGCATGGGAACTTGGTCCCGGGGTATATAAGGGAGAATAGCCTTTAAGGAGTTCCACAAATTGGCACCAGCTGTGGCTTCATTACAGAGCTGGAAGGGGGAGGTGGGTGTGTCCTGGAGGTTACAGAAATTACATGAGAAAGGGAAGTCTTTTTAGATCTCTTTTTCAACTAGAGGAACTCTCACCTTATTGATAGAATTCCAGAGTGGGAACCAATGATATGAGGACATCTTTGAAATGTCTGAATATGTTCTTCGACATCTTTGCAAGTGACGAGGAGACCTTGACCTTAGGAGGCCTTGGCCCTCTTTGTAGCCAGAAAGATTTCACCTACAGATTTGGGTTCTCCCTTTTAAAGGCAAGGAGTCAGTCCTTCCAAAGGACACCTCCTATCATTTTACCCTCTCATCATACCTCACGTGCTGGCATCTCCAAGACCCTCTGTTCCAGGTTGAGAGTATCCACTTTGGCCGGGCTGGTCTTGCCAAGAACACCACCACAGGAAATCTAGAGCCTGTAGTGCTATTAATAACATCATCTAAGACTGTGTTTGCTGCCCTCTTGGCCTCTTCCCACCATGACTCACTGAAGCTTTTTACACATTGTATCCATTAAGCTATAGTTCCCAAAGCTCATCTTCTCTAGTGCCATTAATTTTTAGGGGACCAGGCAAACCTTAAACTTGTCCCCCCCTAATTGGATCCCTGTTCCCCCACAATCTATTTGAAAGCCTTTCACCATGATTCTTGAATGAGATCTGAGACCACTGCTGGTACCTAACACTTCTTGGCACCTTGTCTGTTAGGTTCTTGGAAGAGGAGATGGCTATGGAGGTGAGTGGGAATGGGAGTGGGAGGATTTCTCCCTTCACTTCCCTTTTTGTGTTTTCAAATAATGGGTTTTGAGGGGGCGGGAAAGTTTAACCAGACCATTTATTTTCCATCTCCCATCGATAAAATGTTTACCACTCCACACTGGAAGAATTTATATCTTTCCTTTGAATCTCCAGGAAAATCTCCCAAACCCAGACCACCACCATGTGGATTCAGCCATCTTCTGATTCACCTCCAGATTGTCTCCTCCTAACTGCTCAAGCCACTGGTTAAGGGCGAAATGTTCAATGCCCAAGCAATTAAGTGGGGAACACGTTTATCTAAGCAATTGCATGCAGCTCTCTATCTGCATACAGGGGGTCTCTCCCAAGCCTTTCCAACCTCAGCAAAAGAAGACAAAGCCCCAGCAGTCTGGGGTATATATCATTCATTCATTCCTGTGTTCAACACTCATGGCGGATCCCCAGCAAGACAGTGGGAGAGCAAGGACTGGAGAAATCCTGGAAGCTGAAGTCTGAGGAGGATTTCAAATTCAAGTCAGAGATGAAAGAAACATCTGGACTTGGTCCTCAGGTACATGCAGTATTCTGAACTGAGGCTAGAACCAGAGACCATTCTAATGAAAGGCCTCTACAGGTGGGCTCCAACTCAGTTTCGTGTATATTCATTCATGAAATAGCTCTTTGGGTCAACATGCAGAAGAAAACCATTTCAGAAAACTGACAATGAGGAGAGTAAAGGGAAGCCAGAAGGCTTGTGAATGGGGAGAGAGGAGGACCCAGGGCAGGAAACCAAGAATCCCTCCCTGCCCTCCTTGCTGCCAGGGAGGTCTGAGGGACTAGTTTCCACCTGGGATCCCAAGTCCAGAACAAAAGCAGCGGGGCCACGGCGGGGGAGGGAAGGGGGTCCTCAGCACGGGCGCATGGGGCTGCGGAAAGATGGGGGCTAGCGTGCCTGCTGGCGGGGGGCACCTCGCAAGGCGCTGTCCCCAGCCCGACCCCATGAGGACCCGGGTTTGGCGCAGCGTCCGGGGTGGTCCCGGTGCCCTGGGGTTCGCGGGAGGCTGGGCCTCCACAACCCCCCTCTTCGCCCCCAGGTCGGGTCCGCGCTTTCTGCTCCAGGTGAGGGCGCGGCGCGGTGTCACTTTACCCCTGTGCAGAGGGTGGTCCGGAGAAGCCTTGGGGCGGGGAGGGGCAGCAGGCAGCAGGAGCGGGACAGCGGAGCCTCACATGGGAGCGTAAGGGCGGCGAGTCCGGTGGGTCCTGCAGTCCCGACTGAGCCGCAGCACAGCACCGCGGCGCTGCCCGACCCTCCTCCGCCAGCCCCTCCACCTCCTCCCAGACTCTCAGCCACATCCTCTGTGAGCTCACTTCCAGCTTCGGCAATTAGCAAAGCGCCTTCTCCCCGCCGCCCTCCACCCGCCCCCGCCCCCCTCCCTCCTGAGTCCTCCGCGAGCTCCCTTTTCGCTTTGGCAATTAGCAAAGCCCCTTCTCTGCCCCGCCCCTGCCCCCTCCCTCCTGAGGCCCCGCCCTGGCTGGGGCGCGGGGGAAGCCCCGGGGGCTGCAAGCTTGACCAGCGCTGGCGCTGGGCAGCCTCCTAGCCTGGCTCCTTGAGCGGGTGTCCACCCGCGGCCTGGCTGCAAAAAGATCATCAGTCCTGTTAACCCTGGCTGCACTCTCCCGTCAGTTTGCTGGCTTCCAGATTGCGCCCAAAGCCAGGAACCAGCTTCCCCAACACAGGCCTGGGCTGAGATGCCTGCCCAGGATCTGTTTGAGCAGTCTACTCATCTCCAGGCAGGGATGGCACTTCCACATGGATGTTTGGGTTTTTTTTATTGTTTTTTGGTCATTGGTTATTATTACATGACCTCCAGGGTAGGTGCTCCACAAAGGGAGTGAAAACAGGATGCATGATATACCCCTCACCTCCCATGCTGTCTTTCTCTTAAATAATAAGCACTGCTGAACTATCTTAGATTCTGTACCTTCTCTCCAGCCATGAACCTATCACTGTCTTTAACTCTTGAAAACTTCATTAGACAAATTAATGTGGTGAAGGAAGCAATATGAGAAAGCCTATTAATCTGATGAGCATGGAACTGAACAAACCCTATAGATACTTTCCCTTTGATTTCTAGCCTATCAATACCTACAGTGAGTCACATACACTCAAGATTATTGTTTTTATTGTATACTTCATATATTCATTGATTTTGGACTCGTTATCATTTCGTTGAAGTGTTAAACTATGGTAATAAACAAACTTTTAATTAACTTTTCCTCCTATGATACAAATATAACTTGCACTTGAGCTTTAGCTAATTTTATGTTCTAAAATTGCCAAAACAAAATGATCAAGGTTTCTAGATTATTTACTGTCTTTTCTACTATATAATATTGTTCTATCTCTTCTGTATAAAGAAAATGAATGCTTGGGGCTCTTGGGTGGCTCAGTGTGTTAAAGCCTCTGCCTTCTGCTCAGGTCATGATCCCAGAGTCCTGGGATAGAGCCCCACATCAGGCTCTCTGCTCAGCAGGGACCCTGCTTCCCTTCCTTTCTCTCTGCCTGCCTCTCTGTCTACTTGTGATCTCTGTCTGTCAAATAAATAAATAAAATCTTTAAAAAAAGAAAATGAATGCTTGATAACTAAATGAATGCTTTACTGAACAAATTAAATATGGCAATGGCTTTTTATTTTATCATGCTTCACATATTAAACTATAATATTATATCACTAGTCTACAAATAATCTACTCGCATAGTCATTTGGAAGCTTTTAGCAAAAGAATTCTTCCTCCTGATTGTAGTATAAAAGCCACAGAAATATACAGAAGACTCCTAGGATAGAAAGTTAAATCCAGTTATCCGTGATGCCTTGAGTAGGACCTGACCTATGTATGTCCTGGGATGCACTAGTAACTGTTACATGTGATAGGATTATATTTAATATATACAGTTTCATTTACTTCACAAAGGACATATAAATTTGAGAATAAAATATTTGATGAATCTATAAAGTCTATATCTATTTGTAACTAATGTGGTAGAATTAAGATGTTAATTTGAAAAAAAATTCATTGAACACATACACATATTCAATTGTTTTTATATATATAAACAGCATTATTTATTTATGTAAATAAATGCATTGTCAGTAAAATCCATTTACTTATCAATCATAAGGGTAATTTTAAGTACTAAGAATAAGAAATATGTGAAAAGATAAGTGTTCAAGAGTGCAGTTTGTGGTAATTAATACAATATGATAGGCTCATGAAAAAGATATATTACTTGAACTTAAAAGCTTCTATAATTAAGCGATGACCACTTGAAATTTGTAATTAGTCTTGCTGCAGTTTTTCCTTGCACTTATTGCCCTTCCCCAGAAGTTCATTAAGAATTTCTGTGAATGTCCTTATGTTTAATCTCATTCATAGATTCCACTGCTGCTCACAAAACAAAGCCAAAAAGAGAGGTAACTCTATGTGGCACTCCATCCACAAGCAATACATTCATAAATAATTAAAAAGCTCTCTACTTCATTTGTTACCCATTCAGCTGATAATTTAAATGAGTAACTGAGGCCATTTTATCAGCACTTTTAATAGAATGCGACTCAGAAACTTCACAGTGTTATTTAAGAAGAAATGCTCACGTGTTAAGGTTTTTATTTTTTTAAATCAACAAAATAATTTTCAAATATTAAAAGCAAATGTCTCCTTTTCCTCCAAGTTTCCTTGCTATGTCAAAGTTACAAATAAATACATTAAAATCGTATTTTGAGTAGTAGATAAAAACAAAAGTTTTGAAACTGTGGGTTCAGTGTCTGGGTTAACTTGTATAAATATCTGAACTCAATGTATTTAGACTTTATTAGATTTTTTTTAGACTATTTAAAAATACATGCTGAGATAATGACAACATTATTTTATTCATTTTAATAAATAAATTATTTTATTTAATTATGTTTAGATATTTATTTATTAAATTAATGATTTAATATTTAATAATCTAAATGTGAAATATTTTAAATTCTAAAAATATTTATTTAATTAAATTGATATATTTAATATAAATATTTAATAAATTATTTAATCATTATTATAATTATGCAATACATTATGTATTGTGTAATAATTGCATTTTAATAAATAAATAAATGTATTATTTACATTATTTTATTTTATTTTATTTTATTTACTTGACAAAGAGAGGGAGAACGCAAGCAAAGGGAGCTGCAGGCAGAAGGAGAGGGAGAAGTAGGCTCCCAGCTGAGTAGAAAGTTCAACCTGGGGTTCCATCCCACAACCCTGGGATCACCACCTGAGTCGAAGGCAGATGCTTAAGTGACTGAGCCATCCAGATGCCCAAGGCTTTGTATTCTTCGCTTCTAAATATTGATGCTCCTTCATCTCTGGAGTTAGTAAATTGATGTTGAGAATTCATATCAAAGAATTGATAGTAGCTGTTAAACAGAAACATGTAATTTAGGGGAAAAAAAAGAACAGAAGGAAGAGAAAGGCCAAAAGTCAAAAGCACATTAATATAAAATTTAATTAGATAAAAAAGCTGATATTCCTGAAGGGGGCTAATAAAAGAGCTGCAAAGAGCTGATAGGATTAGGAAAATTGTCCGCTCCTGGTCATTTCATAATTTTAAACTATTCCTTATTAATAAATATACTTAGTTCCAGAAACACAAGCACATAAGAACATTTCCACCAAGTTTCCTCTAACAGCATTTACAAATTAGACGTTCAAACAATGCAGTTCATTACATGTTGCATCTGTATCTTAAAGTTTAAACACATTCTGTGACACATTTTCCAACAATTAAAATTAAAAAATATATATATACATATATATCTATGTATATATATATATACCTTATCCCTAAATGGAAAAAATATATATAGAGAGAGAGAAACCTTATCCCTAAATGAAACCTTTCTTTGTTTATTAGATTAAATAGGTAAATTAGCAACAACAACAACAACAAACAGCTAATATTATAGAGGTAGGAACAATTTACCTTTTCATTCATTGCTATTTTCTAAAAATTCCTATTTTATTTTTTTCTCAAGTCTGTCATAATAATTTTCTAAATCTCCTGCCTTATTCAATTTTTTTCTTTTAGTGGAAATCTCTATTTCATATTTATTTTCTCTTCCTCCACTCTTTGCTCTAATAATTCAATGTATTATTAGATTTTCTGTTTTTCTCTTTATCCAGATATATCTTTTCTTTCTTTTTTTTCTTTTTTAAATAATTTGATTTGCTGGCATTTTACATCAGTACATGCTTTCTTATGGATGTTAGAAATGTCTGTGGAACTACTAGAAGAATAAACTTTTTTACCTTTAAGAAGTTTACAGTCTAGAGTGCCTGGGTGGCTCAGTTGGTTAAGTGTCTTCCTTCAGCTTAGGTCATGATGCCAGGGTACTAGGATCCAGTCCTGCATCAGCTGCCTGCTCAGAAAGGAGTCTGGTTCTTCCTCTCCCTCTGCCCCTCCCTCTCTCTCTCTAATAAATAAATAAAATCTTTAAAAAAAAGACTTACTGAAATCTGAGACTGAATTACTAAATTCAGTCTTAATAGAAGACAGCTAAACAAAGCAATGATCACAACTGGAAAATTTAGCGAGATCATGGTTTAACATTTTTGGTTGACACAGGACCTCTTTCAGTAACAACTTTCCCTAAATATCAATTTCTTTTTAAGGCAAAAAATTTTGACAAGAAATCCAGATGCTTCTGATCATTTTCATATCAATTTAAGGTGACATCCTCAGAGTATATAATCAAATATGTAATTATTCTATCTGTTGCCTTGTATATTGCCTGTATCTTTTTCAGACTCAAAGTTCCATTGAGGTAGAGTTTTTTTTTTTTTTAAGCAGAGATTTTTAAAGTGTTTGATATATACAAGATGCTTAATAAGTGTTTACAAAGCCTATGTATTACAGAAGCTTTAAACAGGCTTTAAAATAATGTAGGTGATATTAGTGGTCATATCAAACAATTTTTAGGTTTCAGTCATGTAAATAACTACATTTCTCAGAGACAGAGAAACATACAAATGGTCTGGGTCCAGTAGGATAATGCTAGCATGTGTTGTAAATTCTTTTATATGACCTTATTCTTGCAAGAATTGGTTATGTGGCAGAAAAAAAGGTATCACTATCTTATACTTTATTATTTAAAGAGATTTATGGAAGTCTTAATTTCTTACACTACCCCTTTGTTTCAGTGGACCCAATTTCCGTGGTAATGGTGAGAGGAAAGTAGGCAATTTAGGCAGCAGCAAAAATCTCCTACAAGGCACTATAAAATAAGGCTTGTTCTAGATCATGGGTCTGTCCAAAGGGGAATGTTAAGGGGTAGAATGGATGATGGATGCATTGTGGACTTATAACTTTAAGATTAATACTGTTATGCCCCAATAATGGGTCTATGATTAAAGGAGCGAGACTGATGTAAAGCAAAGGTCAAGCAAAGCTTTATTTCATGCCAAGCATCAAGAATCTAACCAAACGTTCGGGGCCACACCTCTTATGAGAGAAGGCAACCCTTTGCTGTTTCACAGTCTAGCTTTTAAGGGCAAAGGCCATGCAGTCAGGCCTGGCCACGCACAGGTGACCAATGAGATTTTAACACACACAGGAAACTGCACAGTGAGGCTAGATGACCAATTGAGGTTCAATTTACCCTAGTATAGACATTTGACCCAGCCTATTACACCTTGATTAGGATTGGTGCAAAAAAGGTTCCCAAAGGGCGGAGGAGTGGGGCATACTCCTTAGTATCTAGGGAGACAATATGCAAACACCGCCCCCCTCCCGCTGATTGATGTCTCCACCTGGCCTGACCCACCCTTGTATATGGGCTTTGTTACCTGGAGCTGATTTCCAGGACTTGTTTTTAAGTGAATCCCCTGGGGGAAGGGGAGCAAGGACAGTTTAAGGGTTAACCTCAATGAAAGCCTCTTGCTAAAATATAAAAATATAAAATAGGTCCTTACATTACAACAACTCAGTAGGGAAAGTCCCAGTGTGGTGATAAAAGAAGTGAGGTAACTTGCATTGCACATTTTTTTTTTAAACGTGTAAGTTGTATTTTTCCGTGCCATTACATCATACTTTATCTTCATCTCTGTCTACTTGTTTAAAACTAGTTAAAAAAACTCAACAATTTTTTAAAAAATATTTTATTTATTTATTTAAGAGCAAAAGCCAGAGAGAGAGAGAGAGAGCATGAGCAATATGGGGCTCGATGCCAGGACTCTTGAGATCCTGATCTGAGCCAAAGGCAGACACTTAACTGACTAAGCAAATGAGACTCCCACAAACTCAACAATTTTATAAAATTTTTATTTGTTGGGGTGCCTGGCTGGAACAGTCAGTAAAATATGTAAATCTTGATCGTGGGGTTGTACGTTTGAAATCCACCTTGGGTGTAGAGGTTTTATTTAAAAATAAAATCTTTAAAAATTTTTTTTCATTTTTTTATTTAAGCCATTGTATGGCAGTGTTGATCACTATATTGTACACCTGAAAGTAATATTAACCTTATTTTAACTAACTACAATTTAAATAAAAACTTTAAAAATAAAATAAAAATAATAATCATAAAAATAAAAAAGAGGAAAAATTATTTGGCAGGCAATTTTCTTAATTGCATTATTATTTATTATTATCATAGTCTGTGTGTGTCGGTGGGAAGTGGCTGGTATTACAGTGAGTTCCATATCTGTGTTACACTGAGGTCCATGTCTGTAGTCAGTCTTTTTTTTCTTTTAGTTTATTTTCAGGGATCCAAAATTCATTGTTTATGCACCACACCCAGTGCTTCATGTAATAAATTCCCTCCTTAATACCCACCACTGGGCTCACCCAACCACCTGCCACCCTCCTCTTCAAGACCCTCAGTTTGTTTCTCAGAGTCCACAGTCTCTCATGGTTTGTCTCTCCCTCCGATTTCCCCCAGCACACTTCTCTCCATCTCCCAGTGTCCTCCACATTATTCCTTATGTATTGAGTCTTATAAAAACTTTTATTTCTTTCCCTATTCTGCTTTGCATATGCTTACCTTAGATGTTAAAATGTTATAAACCTCTCCTGCCTGGTCCATTTTCTCTCTATTCTCTTATGATTTCTCATGCTCTCCCTGCCAACCCCACATGCCTTACAATATCTGGATATGACTAATTTCTTCCTGAGCTACTTTATTCTACTCTGCCATATGGTTGCCCTTCCCTCTTCTGTACCATAACTTCTATCCCCTGCATTTGTGCTTTAACAATACCTAATTCTTTTCACTGCATCTGTATCTTTGAGGTCAATACTCAGTAGTGCAATCGCTGGGTCATAGGCTAGCTCTATTTTACTGGAAAGAAGGGCCATATGCACCCCAGTGTTCATAGCAGCAATGTCCACTATAGCCATTCTGTTGAAAGAGTCAAGATCCCCTACAACAGACAAACGGATAAAGAAGATGTGATCCAAGGATACAATGGAATATCACTCAGCCATCAGAAAGGATGAATACCCAACTTTTGCATCAACATGGATGGGAATGTAGGAGATTATGTTAAGTGAAATAAGTCAAGCAGTGAAAGTCAATCATCATATGGTTTCACTTATTTGTGGAACCTAAGGAATAGCATGGAGGACATTAGGAGAAGGAAAGGAAAAATGAAGTGGGGGTATTGGAGGGGGAAATGAAACATGAAAAACTATGGACTCCAAGAAACAAACTGAGGGTTTTAAAGATGAGAAGGATGTGGGGATGGGTGAGCCTGGTGATGGGTATTAAGGAGGGCACATATTGCATGGGGCACTGGGTGTTTTACACAAACAATGAATCATGGAACACTACTTCAAAAACTAATGATGTATTGTATGGTAACTAACATAACATAATTTAAAAAAAAAAAGGAGGGGGACAATACCTAACACTCAATCTTTGCTAGTTTCTTGTTTACCTCCTTTTAAGAGTAAGCTCATTAGTGTTTTTTTTTTGGTTTTTTTTTTTTTTTGTCTCAACTAAAAGAAGAAAAATAATACACATTATTTTGAAAACTTTTTGAACAGTGTACAAACGTTAGTCAAGTCCACAATGTCTCATCTCTTCTTCCTCCTAACATGGCTAAGTTGAAAAACCCTTTATCTGGGAAAAGATCATTGTCCAGCCACCTTGTGTAAGATTTTGGCTTTAGGTTAGATTATCCTTTCTTTCCTTTTCTGAAAATAAGTTGAAAATATTAATAGCCTCAGTTTCTTCTTCCAAAATATGACTGCTTCTTTACCAAGTGCAAAAGCAACCCATTTTGACCATAGTAAACAGCTTGGACCTACTTTTTTTGGCTCACTGTTTTAGTGAGACAAGTGGAGTGAAGATGACACACCATTTCCAAATGTATTAATAATTGGTAGACCATACTTCTAAATTGAAGATTTGTTGCCATTAAACTATGACCAGACTCGCTATAATTACAAAGGTAAATTCTTTATATTTACTATATTTGAAATTACCATATAATACCAAAATAAAATTATGATTATGTGAAGAGTCTGTAATATTAAGAAGATGACTTTGAAATGATTGCTTATCTAAATGAAATTTCCCATTTTATAATCTTGTATAAGCTTCCGTTGTCATTTCCTATTTAAAATCTATTAGAAGGCACTCTTATTTTCCCTTAAGTGGGAAGTCAAATGTGGAACAAATTCATCCCAAAGGAACTGATTCTATGTTCCACTGAAGACAAGGTGGCTTCCATGTGGCATTTTGCCTCTTGCATATTGTTCATCTCCTACAACAAATGGGGGTATGCTCTTTAGTAAACTAATTCAACTCAATTAGAGACATTGTCTTCAAGGGATAACATCATAGAGACTAGAATCAGAATCATACTTTTGGGAAAATTGGGCCCAGGATTTTTGTTTTGTTTTGTTTTAAGATTTTATTTATTTATTTGACAGACAGAGACCACAAGTAAGCAAATAGCGGGGGGGGGGGGGAAGCAGGCTCCCTGCTGAACAGAGAGCCTGAGAGCCTGATGCAGAGCTCGATCCCAGGGCTCTGAGATCATGGCCTGAGCCGAAGGCAGAGGCTTAACCCACTGAGCTACACAGGTGCCCCTGGGCCCAGGTTTTGATGGCTTCTTTCCTCAATCTTATAAAACCTATTTGAACTCTACTGGATGCCAGAACTGCTTAAAAATATTTGGTCCCTTGTAATTTTAACCTTCCAGTATTCAATGCACCTGATCCATGTAATATCCTATAGTATTTTTGTCAAATGAAGACTCTCAAAGTGTGTTTCTTGGGAGACACTTTTCAATTGGTTGCTTACATTTCTGCATTTATTATTTGTTCTAGGCCATCCTTTGAAGATGGTTGTATTGAATAGACTTGGAAGACAGAAATAGTATCTTTTTTTTTAACTTAACCTGTTGTGTTTGCAAATATTATCTGCCTCTGTTTTGATTCTTCTTGTGGGAACTGAGGCTCAGTACTGATATATAACTCCCATCCCTACACACACACAAACACACACACACACACACAAACACACACACACACACACACACAAATAATGTTAATATTCTGGCTACCTCTATTGCTGTGAATAATAAACTATATTATTTCTGAAACATGAGTCTGCGTCTTCTATCAATACCCAAGAAACTACGGCAGACTCATACACCAGCTTTCAAATAAGGGAAAATAATCTCAGATGCTTTATATTTTTTGATAGTGTTACCTACTTCTGAACATATGACTGAGCACATATAAAGCTGGAGCCATGACCATTTAGAGCTTCTTCTGTGGAAGAACTATGCATTCACTAGTAAACAATAGTAGTTTCATCTTTTTTTTTTTTCCTCCTGGACACCATTTCCTCTCTCAAACTGTTGCTCAAATTGGATGGAGTCTAAGGTCCTTTGAGGAAATTTTTGTTTAATGATTCAAAATAAAATAGGAAGAGTCTAAAGTGCTAAAAATACTTCTAGATAAAAGGTATAAGATCATGCCAGAAAGGATAGTAATTTTATCTAACAACTGCCTGTTCACCCCTTTTTTGTTCATTAACTAATCTCCAAATTCCTGACTAAATCCCTTTTGTAAGCCAGAATGTGAGCTAAAAACTGGGATTTTAAAAAATGTTCATTTGAAATCCAGTTAGTTAACATATATGGTTGTATTAGATTCATGTGTACAATATAACATATAGCACTCAGTGCTCATCATGACAAGTGCTCTAATTAACCCCCATCACTTATTTAATCCATCACTCCTTTCAGATCCCGTCAAGTAACCATCAGTTTGTTCTCCGTAATGAAATGTCTGTTTTTTGCTTTGTTTCTCTTTCTATGTCTTATTATTGCCCCTTTGCTTGTTTGTTTTGTTTCTTTTATTCCATATATGAGTAAAGGTATTTGTCTTTCTCTGACTGACTTATTTCACTTTTAGCATTATACTGTCTAGTTCCAACCATGTTATTGCAAATGGCAAGATTTCAGTCTTTTTTATGGCAGAATAATATTCCATTGTATATACATACCACTTATTCTTTATTTATTCATCAATTGATGGATACTTGGGCGCTTTCCATATCTTAGCTTTATAAATAATGCTGCTATAAATATAGGGGTGCTAGCATCCCTTTGAATAAGTTTTCTTATATTCATTGGGTAAATACACACCAACAGGTTTGTTGGATCAAAAAGGACTTCTATTTTTAAATTTTATGGAAATTCCATACTGTTTTCAAATATGGCTGTATCAGTTTGCATCACCACCAACAGTTCACAATTGTTACTTTTTCTTTTTTTTTTTAAGATTTTATTCATTTGACAGAGAGAGATCACAAGTAGAGAGAGAGAGAGGAGGGAGCAGGCTCCATGCCTGGCAGAGAGCCCGATGTGGGACTTGATCCCAGGACCCTGAGATCATGGCCTGAGCTGAAGGCAGAGGCTTAACTTACTGAGCCACCCAGGCAGCCCCCACAAGTGTTACTTTTTCACATCCTCTCCAACACCTTTTGTTTCTTGTAGTGTTAATTTTAGCCATTCTGACAGGTGTGAGGTGGTATCTCTTTCTAGTTTTGCTTTGCAATTTCCTGATGATACATGATGATGGACATCTTTTCATGTATCTACTGAACATTTGAATGTGTTCTTTGGGGAAACACTTGTTCATGTCTTCTATCCATGTTTTTATTGGATTATTTGTTTTTGGATGTTGACTAAAAACTGGATATTAAGTAACACACAAGACAGGTTTCCTTGAGCTTAAATTTTATTTGCATGAGTATCATTAACAGGAAAAAATATGCATATGGGTATGTACAAGTGTGTTTATGTATACATCTATCTATCTATCCTCTATCCCATGTCTTCTAATTGTGGTAAATCCTGTAAGGTGGGGAATGGGATAGTCTGAAGAAATATGCTTCTGGATATGCTGGGTAAGCAAATTTAATTGCACTCAGATGCATTGGATATAAGTGAATCACTCAAATGAGTTACTTAATATTATATAGAAACAAATTAAAAGTTTATGTAGTTGAAAATAATAGGTAGTTAAAATAATTTTTTTGTTTGTTGTTTTTGTGTCTTTTTTTGTTTATATATACTATGGTGTGAATGTTTATGTCTCCCAAAATCATATTATGGAATCTAACTCTGGAAGTGATAGTATTAAAACTTAGGGGCCTTTGGGAGGTGATTAGGTCATAAGTGGGATTACAGTCCTTTTAAAGGAGACCCCAGAGAGTTCTCTTGCTTCATTCATCATGTACGTTTACAGTGAGAAGATAGCCATCTATGAGGAAGTGGGCTCTCCCTGGATCTGCCCATTCCTTAATCTTGAACTTCTCCGTTCTAGAACTGTGAGAAATAAATTCCTGTTCTTTATAAGCTATTAAGTCTATATCATGTCCGTTATAGCAGCCTGCATGCAGAAGGACACTATGACCTAAATTGAGAGCAATAAATATAAAGTTTCAGTAAAGTCAGTTGGTACAATGTTTTTTTTTTTTTTTAATTAGAGAAGACATGCTGCTTCATGTTAAACCTTGATATTGTATATGTTTCTTGAAGGGCCACTTCTTACTCCTTTGTGTGTTTTCCACAAAGTCCAGGATGATGCCTTACATAAAGGTAATATTTTATAAATACTGTTGGAAATATATACTTCTCTAAAATCTTATTTTGCCTACAGATTACTTGGATCCACTTTGTCTTGTGTAGAATATTTGAAATATATTAAGAACAGAATGTCTCTCTAAATAACATTTAGAATCATCATTAGTTTATGACTCCTGACTGATTTGTTTATGCAGTGATACTTACTGCAAGAACACTGAAGTTTGTAATATAATTTTGAATTAATCACCAAGCTAGTTTATTTTAACTTATGAAAAAATAATTTCTCATGTTGGTTTAATTCTGCTCTTATGTTATGGTCATGACATTTTCATTAAAATAAAGTAGAAAATAGAAGTAAATAATAAATGAAAAATAAAAATTAAAAAATAAAAAAATAAAAGTAAAACTCTTGTGAAATGTTAAACTTTTCTTACTTATTTTGTTTTGCTTTTCCTCTACCATGCTGGCAAAGCTGTATGTTGTAGATAGGTACAATTTTCTAGGTGCTAGGTTTGTTACTTTTGCTAAAATTTTAAAAATATAAGGAGTTGAATAGTCATGGATTGTTTATTAAACTCCTTATCTACACATATAAAAATAAAACAATGATGGTGACCTGGGTATTTCTAAAATTGTATTCTGTTTTTCCATATTATGGTTTACAATGTAATTAATAAAGATTCTGCATATATTAACATCATCCCATTCTATCTCATCTGTATGTCCATACAGAGCATGTATGATTTCTATTCATTGCTATGTTGTGGTGAAGAGATTGTCTGAAGTAGCCTATATTTATGCAGGTAGATCTTAAGCTACGGTGCTCTTGTTTATTTGCTTGTTCGTGATCAGTATGTTTGAAAGATGGTAACTATTGCATCAGGTGTGACGATTAAAAAATATTATTGGTGCCTGATACACTGTGATAAAATAGGTAAGTCAATTCATAATTTGTTAATTAAATTAGAAAAGAAATTCCTTTGGATTTGTTCTTTATTAAGAGTTTTTTTTTTTTTAACGAATGCCTTGGGATGTTTTTTGTGTAATATATATCACATGCCTCAACCTTTAAATTTGAATGTAGAAAAGAGTTATCAGAATGAGCCTAGAAAATATTGTTATGGGGGCGCCTGGGTGGCTCAGTGGGTTAAGCCGCTGCCTTCGGCTCAGGTCATAATCTCAGAGTCCTGGGATTGAGTCCCACATTGGGCTCTCTGCTCAGCAGGGTGCCTGCTTCTTCCTCTCTCTCTGCCTGCCTCTCTGCCTACTTGTGATCTCTCTCTGTCAAATAAATAAATAAAATTTAAAAAAAAAAGAAAACATTGTTTTGAAATATTTTTGTTCTGTTGTATTATGTTAACTTAGGAAATAATGGTAGTTATTTTTATTAGCATTTCCTACTTTCCACATGCCCTTACAGATGAGATATCATGTTTTTCCTACTCTTTTTATCGTGGTTGTTATATTCTTCATGATCAATAACAATCAATGAAAATTCCTAACATTAATTTTCTTTGGGAAAGTGATATTTTAGCAGGAATCCATGACCTAAAATTTTAGCTGTTGTTCTTCCAGGAGATGAGACTATCAATGTTCCCGAAATTTCAAGAAATAGAACTTATTATTTGTGTTGGTTGATGTTTATTGTCTCTGAACTTAGAGGTGCATAATTCAATTTAAAATTTATTTTGGGGGCGCCTGGGTGGCTCAGTGGGTTAAAGCCTCTGCCTTTGGCTCAGGTCATGATCCCAGGGTCCTGGGATCGAGCCCCGCATCGGGCTCTCTGCCTAGCAGGGAGCCTGCTTCCTCTTCCCTCTCTCTCTGCCTGCCTCTCTGCCTACTTGTGATCTCTATCTGTCAAATAAAATAAATAAAATCTTAAAAAAACCGGAGTGGACATTATGGGGGTGCTTATCTGAAATTGAGGGACATTATAAAAAAATAAAAAATAAAATTTATTTTGAATTGAAAACAAGATCTTACTGAAGTTTAGGCATCCCACTTTATATCAGGCCTCCAGTACATTCTAATTTATTTATAGAAAATATCATAAACATGAATGACACTTTTCCTATTGCATTTATATGAAACTGCAATGACTCAAAGATGTCAGATTTGAAAAGCACTACCTTTCTATAATATCTGTTTCTTAGTAGGAATGGATATACCATTTTAGCTCAATTATCCAACAGTATTCAAAACCACCATGAATTTTAAAACATAGTTATTACATCCTAAAAATCAAGTATGAAAATGTATAAACAACCAAATCTCTATCTGTAAATGAAATACTCCCACACAGACGGGTTTTAAAACTTTCTAACTTAAGGAATTTGATAGCACAGACTCAGGGTAGTAGTTTCAGTGCCTACAGTATACTTTCAGGGAGAGAGTAATGTAAGCTCTGAGTCACTTTCTGCCTAGAGATGACCTAATAGTGGTTCTGGCATTGTTTGTTTGTTTTTGAAAATACGTTCCTGGGCGTCATTCAGAAAATGCAGATTTTGGCATCTATATAAATTAAGGATGATCTTTTTGAACTTTTGTCTTTCATTACATCAAATTAACATAATTGGACAGAAATTCCACTAAATTAAGCATTGTTAGGAAATGTGTAAATTGGAGCTACTCAAATTAGTTGCTCTTTGAACTATGTGCTGTTGGTTCAGGATTAGATAAGGATTTTGAAGGCAAACCTAAATCATTGCTTCCTTTTTTGAGAGATTCTCAGCATATTTTCTTAAAATTAGCTGAAATAAACAATGTGTTTAGTCGCAAAGTGATTTGCATTTTTGCACAAACTCCCTATCTCCTTGAGAATTATAACAGATATTTCATGAAACATCATTGATCTTTACTTTGTTACACTGCTGTAAAGTACATTTAGAGTTGCCAGTTAAAGGTGTTAGTGTTGAGATGAAATGTCATGCATTTTTCTTCACTTCCATGCAAATGAACACAGTAAATTATTAAGACACAATGAAGAAAAAAAAATTGACAATGAGTTCCAGATTTTAAAAATCACTTGCCATTCAATCCAAATTGTGAGTTTGATCAGTTACCGAACACTTTATAATGCACCCCCGGTAATTTTACAGAGATTACATTTTTCTTACCAATTCTTGATTATTCTGTCTTGCAATGCAGAGAAAGCTAACTAATTTAAAATAAACTTCCGTTAATTTTGATTCTTATAAACTTAAAATTGACTAATTTCCATATACAGAGTTTAAAATGTTCACAATTTACATTAAATATATATTCTGTGTATACCTTGGAAAAATTATACTGAAAATTGAAATTAAAATGATGTTGTATATAGCTGCAAGAAGCCGCCTGTCCCATTTCATCTTACTATATAAGTTGTGTCAGGTAATTTATAAAATCCCTGCTGCATAACAAATCTATTTTTTCTTGGAATGGGTAGTAATGTTTCTTCTTATTTCGAAATAAGAGTTGGTCTATGAGTGCCTCTGCAACTGTATTTTTCCTAAGTGGCTTCATGGTCCTGAACTGAGAAAGCTCAGAGCATTAAACATCAAAGTAATATATTTTGACACAATTAGACATCAAGGAAATGCAATTAAAATGACACTGAGAGGGCGCCTGGGTGGCTCAGTGGGTTAAGCCGCTGCCTTCGGCTCAGGTCATGATCTCAGGGTCCTGGGATCGAGTCCCGCATCGGGCTCTCTGCTCAGCAGGGAGCCTGCTTCCCCCTCTCTCTCTCTGCCTGCCTCTCCATCTACTTGTGATTTCTCTCTGTCAAATAAACAAATAAAATCTTTAAAAAAAATGACACTGAGATATCACTACACACTTACCAGAATGGCTAAAATAAAATATAATGACAAGCCCAAAAGAAAAAAATATACCATTTGATGATACACAATGGCAAGTTGTACCATAACTTAACCATCTCAGACTAGTGTAGTGTTAAATTTGTTTCTCTAAGCCATGTTTTGGGTCACTTACCACTTTTCAAGGATATAAAGTGCTATCATTTTACTTAAAACTGTGAAATTTGGTCAGATTTAAATTTCAATTTATGTTAAAACATTCTGTAAACTGTGTTAGACTTTGACATTTGTTCCCTCAGTTCAGTGAATAACACTATATCATATTCTGAAAAATACGCTAATTTTTATTTTGAAAAATATCCCTTTTAACTCTTATGGTAATTATGAATATGAATTAATAGTAGAATTTGATATGGTCCAATATGACCATAAATACTTTATAGTATATTATCAAATTTAATAATGAATATAATGTACTTCTTTGGACAATTTTTAAAGACCAGTCTACTCTTAAAACAAAAAAAATGGAGATGCACTTCTTTAGTTCACACAAATTTCATTTTATTATATATAACCTCAGATAAATTTCAACAAATCATAATTTATTAAAATCATGTCTACTTAAAAATCTCATAGAAGAGTTAAACCATCAAAAATAAAAATAAACACACACAACACACACACATCACCCATGTATTGGCAAATCACAATTGCTGTAACAATACATTAGGCATTCCACAGTTAAGGGCTATCAAAATTTCCATCAGTGACAAAAAGATTTGTATCCAAATGGACTGATTTTCCAGAATCCAAGAAAAAGTCTCCTAGGATTTATTTAAAGGTAAATATTTGAACAAATACTTCTTAAATTTAGGATATTCAGAACATACGATTAAAGAATATTTGCAGTGCAGACTATATTCAATCCTTCCTTCAAAATGTGCCTTTGAGTACATAATTCTGTTTTCTCGATCTCAATTGAGCTGTCTTCCAAGGAAGTTTTCCAAAATGTGTGTCTCTGTGTGATAAATGTTCTAAGACCTAACATGCTTCATTGTATTTTTACTGTGCTCTCAAATTTAATCAATAATTTGGATTGATGTATAATACCTAGTTTCAAATATCTTTTCCATCTATAAAAACTCCCAGCTGTCTCTTTATATGCTATTACTATTGAGAATTGTGCTGTCAGTATTATTCTTGTACATTTTAGGTGATCTGTTCTTCTCTTGGGCATCATTTATGCTCTTCTCTGTTTTTGATATTCTTAAAACTCACCATAATGTATACGAGTGGTTTTTAGTGTGTGTAGTTTTTGTTTTGTTTTGTTTTGTTTCTGATATCTCGTGTTTGGCATCATTTTAAGTCTGCTATCTTTTATCTTTCTTTAATTCTCCAAAATTTATCTCAGTACTTATTTAAATATTTTCTTTATTTTTTTTTCTCTTCTGCTGTATTTGGGCAGAAGTCATTAATTTGTTTGTTTGTTTTTCCCAACTCATTTATTCATTTTACAGCTATATTCATCTTAGTCTCCATTTATTGTATTCTTTATTTCAACAATTTTCACTTAATTTATATTCACAGTATAGTATCTTTCTTTTCCTTGTATATGTATATCATTATTTTATCATATACTTTTAAGCTATTTTTAAAAATATTTTATTTATTTATTTGACAGTGAGAGATCACAAGTAGGCAGAGAGGTGGGCAGAGAGAGAGGAAGAGAAGCAGGCTACCTGCTGAGCAGAAAACCTGATGTGGGGCTTGATCCCAGGACCCTGAGATCATGACCTGAACGGAAGGCAGCAGCTTAACCCACTGAGCCACTCAGGCGCTCCTTTTAAGCTATTTTTTAAAAGTACAGTCATTCTTTTTTTTTTAAGATTTTATTTATTTATTTATTTGACAGAGAGAGATCACAAGTAGACAGAGGGCAGGCAGAGAGAAAGAGAGGGAAGCAGACTCCCTGCTGAGCAGAGAGCCTGATGCAGGACTTGATCCCAGGACCCTGAGATTATGACCTGAGCTGAAGGCAGTGGCTTAATCCACTGAGCCACCTAGGCGCCCCTAAGCTATTTTTTTAATTCCTGTTCCCATAACACTTGGATTGGCATATAAAGTTAACCACATCATATTTTTTAGGTAAGTAATTGTACTTTTTATGTGCATAGTTATTTTGGTCCATGAGTTCAGCTCTTCTTAGGATCATCAAATCTCTGTAAAGTCTGGGTATGCTAGGATTTTCTAAGCAACAATAAAATACATTGAAACCTGGTAGCTTAATTATAATAATGTTTTCTTTCTCAATCATTCACAATAGTATTCCATTCTGAGTAGCTTCCTTCTATTTTGCAGCTATAGTGTTCGGAAAAACTTGAATTATGATATTACTGTGATAATGTGAATTAGTCAGGGTTTTTCAGAGAATCGGGAAGAGAAAAAAAGGAAGATATTCTCCAGGGCCAACTCTAGAAGTGACTATTAAAACATCTGTCCAAATTCAATTGAACAAAACTCAGAAATGCCATCTCCAGTGAAATACAAAAAAGATTATATATAGTTCTGGGCACACACATCTCATTTGACCCAATGATGTATATCAATGAAAGACTGAAGGCCAATCACCACTCCATGGGAGAATTTAAAAATAAATTTACTAATGAGGCCAAGAATTCAGAATCACAAATACTTCAGAACTAATAATAACTGCCTTCACTTGATGTTATTCTATAAGATAAATCCTACGGTCAAGTTTCAATTTTAAATTCTTAAATCCTTATGAAGAAGCATCATTTGGAGGGAGCAGTTTTCATAATTTATCATCCATCAGCCTTTTTTAAAAGATTTTATTTATTTATTGGACACAGAGAGAGAGAAAGCGAGCAAGAGAGAGAGATCACAAGTAAGCAGAGAGGCAGGCAAGCAGGGAGGGAAGCAGGCTTCCTTTTGAGCAGTGCCCGATGTGGGGCTGGATCCCAGGACCCAGAGACCATGACTTGAGATGAAGGCAGAGGCTTAACCCACCACCCACGTGATGAGAGAGCCACTCAGGTGCCCCTCATCCATCAGTCTTAATTGATTGGAGGAAAATGTGTGGAGGAATAATGCCTTAGGGAGCTAATCTCTCTAAAGAATTTTCAAGTCTTTACCCCTTCAAGGTTTTGTACAGTTCTGATAGCCTCTAAACATCCAGCGGATTTCTACAGTGACAGGCCTGTTAAAACCTGTCTTCAAACCAGGAATAGAGCTTGAAACATACCAGTCAAGGGCAACTTTGAGTATTTTAAGGCGTTTATCATCATTTCTTTGTTTTTGGTTAATATCTGAAATAGTTCCATATTACACTTGCATAATTTCTCCAGAGCTGACTTTGAAGGAGGCATTCAGTTCCAGCTAGTTCCATATTTTGGCAAGAACTATACTTCTATATTAAAAAAAAAAAACATATTTTAGGGCGCCTGGGTGGCTCAGTGGGTTAAAATCTCTGCCTTCGGCTCAGGTCATGATTCCAGGTTCCTGGGATTGAGTCCCACAGTGGGCTCTCTTCTCAGCTGGGAGCATGCTTCCATTCCTCTCTCTCTGGCTGCCTCTCTGCCTTCCTATGATCTCTGTCAAGTAAATAAATAAAATTTTTAAAAAAACATATTTTATACCAGTTATTCATGTTTATTAACTAAGATATCACAATACAAATAATACAAACAGTTGCTCTTTATTAATACCTTCAACCAAGATCAAAAAATATGTCATATTTTCTCCAAAAATTTTATATCATCTGATAGGTCAGATATATATAAAATTACATTTAAAGTTTTAAAAATATCAGCAAATATTTTCATTTAAATGCCAATTTGAAAAGAAATCTACTTTTCCAAACACGACTTTTTATCCTATTTATTTTGAATTTTGTCAACAACTGATAAAATGTTTAGCGAGACTATAAATGTTAGATCGAAAAAAATGATTAATAGATGTAGGTTCAAATTATTATGTTCCATTAAAAATGATTTAGTCTTTGATGAACATCTGTTTGGTAATATGTTGTATCCAGATATAGTAAATTAAAGACATATATAAAATTATAGGGAAATGACATCTTCCGTTCCATTATGAGTAGAGCTTTTAAAATGCTATTTGCCACAACCTGTCATCTTGTCATTATGTAGCATTATGTAGCAATTAAAAAATGTATACTCTTCACTTAGAAGTCTTTTAGAAATCTAAAATATGACTTTCTATGGTTTGTGTCTCCATATTGCTTTATTGCCAGTTAAAACAAATCCACATGCTTTGATTCAAAGGTAATAAATTCCTCTTATTTGGAAAAAGGATGTTTATTTTTGTTCTCTCACCCTTAGCAGGTGGTTTCATTTTAGCACACTTCAGAGTTATAATTTCATGCTTATTAAAAACATTTATTTTGATCTACATAGATGAATGAAACTTTTATTTTATTAAATTATTTGCCAAAAAATCTGTGAGTTTTTAAAATGTATTTCATTTGAAGGGTTATTTTAGAGCATTCAAAGAGGATCTAAGAGTGTGGTATTATGCAGTTTTTAAGTAGGTATGAAATGGTTAATTATAGGATTGTTTCTTTAGGCTTATGTATATTGTCCATTATATGCTATAAAATATTTTGAAAGTAAATTTAAAGTATGTTTTATGTAGTTTATTTTTTGGAAAAAAATATTGAAATGACTTATGAAATTCAGTATACTCTCAACATTAATTTATTTTGAAATTTACCAGTTGTCTACTGAACTATTATATGGCAGATATTACTTCAGACTACACTGGTAAATGAAATAATTGGCTTTGTAGAACTTTTATTTTAATGGGTGAGACAATTCAAAGCTATAAACCTTAATAAAAATGGCATAGTGCATTCAAAAAGGAAGAGTACAATGGGGAAAAAGAAAAATTCGATCAGGGTGAGAAAAATCAAGGTTGCTAGGCAGGGGATGGGGAGTTAAATCTTTTAATAGAAAGATCAGGGTACTTACAATGAAGCTGACAATTGAACAAATGTATGGAAAGGTGATGAATTTGCGCAGAACTATCAGCAATAAGGTCACTCCAGAAAAAGGAATTGGCTATCTTGAAGGCCATAAGGTTGGATCATGCCTGGCATATCTGAGGAATAGCAAGGAGGCCACTGTGAGTGACTGAAGAGTAGCAGGGAAAGAGGTCACAGAGGTTAAATGAGTGGCTAGATCATGTAAAAGCTTCGAAGTCATTGTAAAACTCTGGCTTTTATATTTGGAAACTTACTGTGTGATAGAATTTCTGCTAATAACTGAGAGTTCAATTGTCCATAAACTTTCAAGGATTCTTATTCTAGTAAGACAGAATAAAGAGAAAGAGTTCATATTTTCACATGGTGTAACAAATGCTCGGAGATACAAGTGTAGGAAGCTATGGGAGCACAGAAGAAGGCACTAAAATCACACCATATATTTGATGACTGTGACTATATATAAATTTGTATTTTCTAGATTTTTTGTAGTCATGGAATCACACAGTATATACTATTCATTGCCTGGCTTTTCTTTTCTCAGCATCATTACTTTGAGAATCTCCAATTGTCTTTGCTCTATTGATGGACATTGATGAACATTTCCACTGTTTTCAATTCTTAAAAATAAAGCTGATATGAAATTCACATACAAGTCCTTGTATGAACATAGGGTTTGTTTTTCTTGGTTAAATGCCTAGAATAAAATGGCTATTTGTGTAACTGCAACATATTTTTCATTTAAAAATTTTTGAAACTATTTTCCAAAGTGGTTGTATCATGATATATGCCAACAACAGTTTAGATTTTTTGTTGCTTCTCCATCTAGCTCAGACCAAGTACAATTAGCCTTTATAATTTTAGCCATTCTAATAGATATGTAAGCATGTCTCATTATGATTTTAATTTGTATTTCTTTAATGTTTAAATGTTGAGAAATTGGCCATGTGCTTATAAGCCATCCATATACTTTTGGTGACATGTCTCTTCCATTATTTCCTTCACATGTAAAATTGGATACTCTGTTTGGTTATTAGTAAGGTTTTTTATTTTTATTCATTTTTAAATAATCAGAGTAGATGTCCATTATCAGATATTTAATTTGCAAATCCCTTCTCCATCTTTATGGTTTCTCAATGGAGCTTTGATAGCTGTGTCTTTCAAGAAATATGCTACTTCTTTCCTGGTACACGGAGGTATGACTAGAACATTATCAATGTTGACCTTTGCAAAGAAAATCATGGCTTAAGATATATGTAGTCTGCAGTTGTTGGGAGTGTTCACCATCCTTGCCTCTAACTCATCTCTCACTGCCCACACATTCAGGTATAGGGGAATATTGATTGACAAAATATTAATTGCCAAATAACACTAGTTAGAGAATAAGAAAAATGCAGGCACCTGATTATATAATATTCCTTAAATAAAATATGTTTTTATAAGTGCTATTGGAAGTAAATTCCTCAATACTTTAATCACACAGAATGATGGAATCCTAGATTTTTTTTCCTTGTATTTACTAAGAAAATGATCATGCCTCAAGTATATTAAAATGGAATAGGGAAAATTAAAAATTGCTTTAAGTCGATTTGCGTGTGTTGTGCGTATGTGAGAGAGAAAGTGAGAGAGAAAGAGAAAGAGAGAAAAAGAGAAAGGGAAAGACAGAGAGGTGGCTGCAGTGAATTGATGAGTTGCAGGATAGATTTTAAAGTTTTGTCTTTTGCTTTCTACATTTCCTTTTCCTTAGGTTCAAGAGAACAATCAGTAATATCTCAGATGCCTGCTGGTAACATCAGCAGAAAGAGTTAGAGGTTCCTAGAAAATTAAAGAAGAGATATAGTTTTCCTGACATAAGAAAAGTCATTTTTTGTCCCCAGCTATTTTCAATGATCTATACCCCACCTGTGTACTTGCCCAAGCACACTTCTTCCAAAAATTCCTGGGAGGTTCTTACAAAGAAATGCAAAAACCTCACTCCTAAGGATTTTGAGGGAACAAGGCAATGGGAAAACTAACAGTCACCACCAGAGCAGGAAATAGCCTAAGCTATTGAGACAATAAATCAGTGGTAAAACTCCTAGTGCTATTTCAAAAGCAATCAAGGCCTTTCATTCCTTGTCCCAGAAAATGAGCCCAAGACCCCATCTAGTTTCTATCTGCTCTTGAAGCCTGCAGAGTTCCTTTCCCTTGTCCAACAGTTACCTCTGCTTTATTCTAACGTTGAAGTTTCTGCCCTCGGTGGAATACAAGCTTCATTCAGGTGAACATGCAATACATATTGCACAAATACATATGTGGATGTGCATGCATCCACAACCTTATGACCAACCATACACGGGATAATAAAACTCTCCCTTCTGAGTATTCATCTTAAATACTAAATAAAAATCTCTCTCCTGTTCAAACAGTCAAGGCTTTGGAACTTATTCCCTGTGAACTCCTTGTATGTTGTAAACAAAGATTCCTTTGTTTGACAACTCCACCTGTTTCTGTGATTCACCAAAGACTGACCTCAGTTAGTTCAGTTACTGTAATGTAATATCAAGCATATCTAGTTAGTTGATCATTTTGTTCAAGTCTTACATATCTTACCAATATGATGACCATTTGTCTATGTAATCTTAAAATAAGGGTGTTGAAATTATTTTCCATTTGTCGTCCAAGGTAGAAGTTATGATTTTTGTTCTTAGTTTTTCCCTATATATCCCCAAATCTGTTGTTACGTATTAAAATTCAAGAATTATTATACTCCCGGGGCGCCTGGGTGGCTCAGTGGGTTAGGCCGCTGCCTTAGGCTCAGGTCATGATCTCAGGGTCCTGGGATCGAGTCCCGCATCGGGCTCTCTGCTCAGCAGGGAGCCTGCTTCCTCCTCTCTCTGTCTCTGCCTGCCTCTCTGCCTACTTGTGATCTCTCTCTGTCAAATAAATAAATAAAATCTTTAAAAAAAAAAAAGAATTATTATACTCCCTGATGAATTCATCCTTTTACTCTTCTGTAATTTTGACTTGATCTTTATGTCTGATAATGAAATTTGCTTTAAAATCACTTTTCATTATCTTGATATAACCACCAAAGTTATAGTGTGATTAGAGTTAATATAGCATATTTTTTCTTTTACTTTTTAAAGCACTTCTATATTGAATCCTGACAAAGAAACAAAACAGCTTTTTAACTCTGGAAGCATCTTTCTAAATTATCCTTTTTTTTTTTTTTAATGAAGCAGTAGCAATTTTTGTTAAGGGACCTAAACTGAAAGTAGGTTTAGAAATTTATTTATTTTTTTATTTATTTAGTAAAAGATTTTATTTTATTTATTGACAGCAAGAGAGAGAGAGAGAGAGAGAAGAAGCACACAAACAGGGGGAATCATGTGCAAAGGGAGAGGAAGAAGCAAGCTCCTTGGGGTGCAAGTAGTCCCATGCAGGGCTGGATCCCTGTACACTGGAATCATGACCTCAGCCAAAGGCAAACATCTGCTTAAACAACTAAGTCATCCAGGCACCCCTAGAAAATTAAAAAAAAAAAAAGGCCTTTTAAAACATTTTGTTTCTTTCTTGTTTTTTTTTTTAAATATTTTATTTATTTGACAGACAGAGAGACAGGAAGAGGAACTATAAGCAGGGCAGAGGGAAAAGGAGAAGCAGGTTTCGCACTGTGCAGAGAGCCTGATGTGGGGCTTCATCCCAGGACCCTGGGATCATGACCTGAAAAGAAGGGACACTTCTTGGAGGAAGCCACCCAGACACCTCTTTTCTTTGTTTTTAATATATGGCAACTGATGCTTCCCAGCCACGAGGAGCATATTACCCATTGATTAAATCTTTGATAACAACCTATTTAAAAAGGTGTGTAAATATATACTTACTCAGATTTATACACTTTGTGTTTTCTTCATAGTTTGGGGCTGGACCCCATGGTCACAACACTGCTTCCAGTCTTTGCCTTCCCATCTTTTGATACCAGGTATTTGGTCAGCAAAGCAAATTAGTATCAAAATTGATAAGCCCTTGGCACCATATCTCTGGAGCAGGGCTTGCTCTTAGCCAAGGCCCAGAGCAGTTGACCTCCCCTCACTAGTGCTATAGCCCCAAGGACTAGGTCCCTGCCACCAGAACTCAGTCTTACATGTTATGCTAAGCAGACAAAACCAAACCAGGAAAGCTCCGACAGCTTTCACTGGCATGCCTCATCTCCAACTCTCTCGACGTCTAGGCAGTACCAGATGACAGGGAGGGGTCTTGGTCCAACATATGGGAGGGAAGGAAGTAGCCACGAGCAAGTACCTGCCTCTCTGTTCCTTTCTTTCATGAGCAGGTTGTAAGGAGGAGGAAGAGGAAGGGGAAGAGAGGTGAACTTCAAGGGGTGAAGGCCTCAGGTAGGCAGCTGGCTCCTGCCAGTAGGAAAGGGACAAAGGGGAAGGCAGTGAGTCTTGCAGGGAGGGTGGGGGGTAAGGGTTACAGCTTATGACGGAATCTGGACAGGAGTAATAGGGATACTAGTCATTTGAGTCCACCATTGGCAAGCTGGGCTGGGTGTCAGGGCAGATAGGCCTCCCTGGGCAACGGCACATGAGAGAAGGTGGAATTCTTCTCTGAGGAGCAGGTGAAGCTTTGGGTGTTGGGAAAGCATAGACAGTATTGTTCCAGGGCCAAGGACAGGTCCGGGTACTCCTGGTTGGAGGTCAAGGCCACAGTATGATCCAGGTCTTCTACCAGCAGCTTGAAGGTACCACATGCCAGCCACCCCTCATTATTGTGTATAACTCTCTGGTGCACTTATTGGCTTATCCATCAAATGACTCCTTCAGCAGCTTGAAAACCACCTCCACAGGCACTCCAGGATATGGGAGGCTTCCAGAGTGAAAATTTTGCACAGGATCACCCCCAAAAGACCAGAAGTCACTCTGGTGGATGTAGATCTGGTCAAACATGGCCTTAGGGACCATCCACTTCACAGGCAGTCCACTGTTGGTTCTCATTTTATAGTAACTGATGTGGTGATATCTCTGGCAAGGCTGAAGTCTGAGATCTTCATCATGTTGTCCTTTGTCACCAGCACTTCCCTGGTGGCCAGGTCTTGGTGTATGCACTTCTTGGAGGCAAGGTACTCCATGCCTCAGGCTACCTGGTAGGCAAAGTATACCGGGTGCTTGGAGGAGAGTTGCTCTGCTGCATTGTGGCTGATATTGTAACAGTACTCCAGGTCAGGAGGCCTCTGGGCCTGCAGGTACTCCTGTATGTTGTCTTTGGAGGCATATTCCATGATAGTGTACGAAGGACCATCCTGTGTGCAGGACCCAGCAGGTTGATGGTGTCCTTGTGCTGTCCAATCATCTTCATCATCTCCATTTCTGAGATTAGGTTTGACAGGTCTTTCTCTGCTGCATCTGACTTCAACATCTTCACAGACACTTTAGTCAAATGGTTGGATTTGTCTTTGTCCAGCCCAATGGCCTCCTCCAACACCACCTGCCCAAAGTAGGCCTCTCTTAGGGGTCTGCCTAAACTGCCTACAACCAGCCTGCCTCAAGGCAGTTATGAACTCTAGATTATCCTCAAAAACATTAAACCACAAGCTAAAAATTCTCTTCACTAGGTCTCTGTCGCAGGTCTAATTTTCTTATCTTTCATCATTTATCTTTTTCCTAATTCTTATTTTCAGTATAGTTTATTTGGCTTCCAGGTGTTTCCCCGGGTTTCTGTATGCTGTTTCATAGGGAAGAATTATCCTGTCATAAAATTATTTCTTGAGCATTCATTACATCTCTCAGTTAAAATGGGTTCTTTTATGGTTTTGATTCATTTGAGTTTTCTCAAAATGGGAAGAATTTTCAAAATGGTGTTTTCCTCAAGGTTCAGAGTATGTCTTAGCCTCATCTTTACTCTTTTTGAAATTCACTTTTCAAATTCTTGTCCCTCTTTTTATCTTTTTAAATTAAAATGTTTTATTTTTACTATTTTTTTATTTGAGTGTAGTTGATAGTCAGTGTTACATTGGTTTCAGGTTTTCAATATCTCCATACATTATTCTATGATCACTACAAATATAGCCGCCATCTGTCACCATATAACACTATTATAATATCATTGACTATATTCTCTACACTGTCCCATATCTCTTTTTAAAATCTCTGATTTTTATGTTTTCTGTTATTCCAGTTTTCGACCATCATTTTACTTGGTTACTTTAATAAAATATGCCTGATTACACACTCTATGCTGAAAACCATAGCATTTGATTTATAGTAGTCTTTTTCTTCTTCTTCTTCTTCTTCTCCTTCTTCTTCTTCTTCTTCTTCTTCTTCTTCTTCTTCTTCTTCTTCTTCTTCTTCTTCTTCTTCTTCTTCTTCATTAACATATAATGTATTATTAGCCCCAGGGGTACAGGTCTGTGAATCACCAGGTTTACACACTTCACAGCACTCACCACAGCACATACCCTCCCCAATGTTCATAACCCCACCACCCTCTCCCTAACCTCCCCACCCCCCCCCGGCAACTCTCAGTTTGTTTTGTGAGATTAAGAGTCTCTTATGGTTTGTCTCCCTCCCGATCCCATCTTGTTTCATTTACTCTTTTCCTGTTCCCCAAACCCCCCACATTGCACCTCCATTTCCTCATATCAGGGAGATCATATGATAGTGCCTTTCTCTGGTTGACTTATTTTGCTAAGCATAATACCCTCCAGTTCCATCCATGTCAACGCAAATGGCAAGATTTCATTTCTTTTGATGGCTGAGTAGTATTCCATTGTGTGTGTATATATATATATATATATATATATACATATATATATATATGTATATATATATATATATATATATATAATTCATTTGTTGATGGACATCTATGTTCTTTCCATAGTTTGCCTATTGTGGATATTACTGCTATAAACATTTGGTGCACGTGCCCCTTTGGATCATATAGCAGTCTTCTTTACCTCTATCAGAACCCCAGGAAGCTTTATTTATTTATTTACTCACATAAACAGATGATCCAACACAACGTTTTTTGATGTTCCAATGTATTATAATGTCTTACCGCTTAACACTATGCTTACTGCTCTCTTTCACTGTCTGACTAAATCCTCATCATCACTATGCCATTTAATGAGAAAGAACATTTGAACTCAGAGTTCTCTCCATATCAGGGAATGAAGACTCCACCCTTCTGTTTGTGCAGGTAAAATAAATGTTGATGTCTGTCCTGCACATACCCCATCCTGTTCACCAGAATATTCACCATCAAAATATATACACAATGAAAACCATACCTCACCACTTCTATTACCACCCAGCATGCTAAAAACACCATCATATGTTCCTGAATTATTGACTTGATTGATAACCCCACTTCCACACAAACTGCACTCCTTTCTCCCTGCAAATTTATTTTGGTACAGCAATTTAACCTAAAAATCAAGTCAGATGATTTTATTCTGCTGTTGAGGGTCTTTTGGTATCTTCCCCTTTCATATTAAATAAAAACTGAAGGCGTTTTAATGTACTAGAAGGTCATACATCAATACGTTCTTCCTCTCTCCACCACTATGAACTCCTCATTGGCCTCCTTGCTTTTCCTCAAAAGTAACAGACAAGCTGTTCACACAAAGTCTATATACTTACTTGCTCTGCCTAGAGCAATCTTTTCCTTTAATATTTGTATAACACTCTCCTTCACTTCCTGGGTCTTTGTGCAAATAACATCTCATAAATGAGATATAACCACCCAACACAAAATAAAATTAACTTTCATCCCAGCATTCTCCAATGGCTTTTACCTTTCTTGTATTTCTTTGTATCACTTATCACCATCAACCATCAATCATTATTCTATTACTGGTTTATTTTCTTATTTGAGACAGAGAGAGAGAGAATTGGGAGGGTGCGCAGAGGAAGAAGAAAACACCCCACTGCCTAGAAAGCCTGCTGGGGAGTTACATCCCAGGACCCTGAGATCATGACCCAAGCCAAAGGCAGTCACTCAATGGACTGAGCCACCCAGGTGCCCCTCTATTATTGGTTTATTTCACTATTATATTTCAAAAGAATGTAAGCTCTTTTTTTTTTTTTTAAAGATTTTATTTTATTTATTTGACAGAGAGATCACAGTAGGAGAGAGGAAGGGAAGAGATCACAGAGAGAGAGGAAGGGAAGCAGGCTCCCTGCCGAGCAGAGAGCCCGATGCGGGACTCGATCCCAGGACCCTGAGATCATGACCCGAGCCGAAGGCAGCGGCTTAACCCACTGAGCCACCCAGGCGCCCCAGCATGTAAGCTCTTTGTGGTCAGGTATTTTATATGTTTTATTAATTGAAGTATTCTCAGAAAGGTAGCTGGCAGATTGTAAGGGCTCACTAAACTGTATTTTGTTGTTATTATTGGGCTCCTTTATGGGCTTTACCTCTTACGCTAGAAGTCTATCCTTCAGATGTAAGCGATAAGAATAGAGCCCTGCTGCCTGTTCAAATGTGTAAAAAGCCTGTATTAAGTGGATATTTTAAAAGCTAAATGAATGGCTTAATATTTGTATATAGGGGGAAAGGGAACATATTTTCCACAGTTTAGAAGTGGAGTTCTTTTATAGAGTTCTTGTACAAGCCTACACTATGGAACGATAATGGGCAGTTGTACATTACAATTATACAAACACTTTGGTAATTTATATCCTTTTTTTGTAATTCTTGACTGGATCATTTAATTCCTTAGGAGCATTATAGCATTTCAACTTTTCATGTTCAATAAACTTATTGGGGTTGCTACCTTTTTTATTCAAATGGAGAAATAGTCATGATTTAATCTAAATAAAGTGTTATTGATTGTGTTGTTTTCTAGGAATGAGTCGCACATGCTAGTTTAAAAGTTTTGTTAAAGTCCCAAGTCTGTCACTGATAAAAGCCTTTTGTAGATTAGTAACTTGATCAAAACGGAAAAGTTATGTAACACCAATTGTTATACTATCTTTGTTTCCATCTTGCATTGTAATAACACCCATCTTAACTCTATTTAAGACAAATCATTGCCAGATGGATTTCTGGCATTGATTGCAGGATATGAAATCTAGTATAACTAAAAGTTTTTGGTTTTAGTAGCATATAAATCAATTTAGAAAAATATATGTATTTGAATATAAGATAAAGTTTTAAATTATTTGGCAATAGTAAACTAAACTTTTTTTTTGTAAATTTTTATTTTCTAAAATTTCATTGAGCTCTCTTGCAATAAGAAACAAGTTACAAAAAATTAAGGTTTATTTACCCCAATTCAAAATTATTAGGAATATAATCATAGAGGTTGAAGTATTTAAAATATTGAACCCAAAATGTTTTATTAGGTAAATTCATGAATGCTGAGCATTCACTGTTAAAATATACTAATACTATTGATAGACTGGTAGAAGCCTAAAATCAAATATTTATTAAATATTTATATCCATATCTTTTCATAGCTTGGTAATTCATTTCTCTAGCATTAAATAATATTCCATTGTTTGCATGTACTACACTTTCTTTGACCTTTCACTTATGGAAGGATATCTTGGTTGCTTCCAAGCTTTTGTCAGTTATGAATAAAACTACTATAGACATCTTTGTGGGTATAGATTTCATCTTCTTTGGATAAATACCAAGAGCTGCTACTGCTGAATCATCTGGCAAGAATATGTTTAGTTATGTAAGAAACTGCCAAGTTGTTTTCCATTCTTTATTCTCAATACACATGGAAGAACATTCCTGTTGCTCCACATCCTCACCAACATTTCATGTTCTGTTGTCAGTGCTCTGGATTCTGGGTATGTACTGGTGTCTCTTTTTTGTTTTAATTTGCATTTTCCTGATGACCTTTGATGTGAAGCATCTTTTTATATGCTTATTTGCCATCTGTAATATTTTCTTTTGTGAGGTATCTGCTAAGGTCTTTGGCTCATTTTTAATCCGGTTTTTCCCCCATTGTTGAGTTTTAAGGGGTCTTTGTGTATTTTTGATTAACAGTCCTTTGCCAGATGTGTATTTTGCAAATTTTTTTTCATAGTCTGTGCTTTGCCTTTTCATTCTCTTGGCATTGTGTTTCACAGAGTAGACATTTTTAAATTCAGTGCTTGTGTTTTTTAGCTAAAGTTATTGCGAAAACCAAGGTCATTTAAATTTTCTTCTATATTACCTTCTACATGTTTCATGTTTAGGTTTATAATCCAATCTGAGTTCATTTTTGTGAAGAGTGTAGGATATCTGCCTGGATTTATTTTATTTTATATTTTTAGATTTAGCTTCACCATTGCTACAGAACCATTTGTTTAAAAGATTGTATTTTGCTCTCTTGTATTGCTTTTGCTTTTCTATTATATATAAAATATAATTGATAATATATATTCTGTTGCTTTAATCTAGTCTTTCTGTGGTATTACAATATCATGCTTACAATTATCGTTATGGTAAACTTTTTTTTAAGATTTTATTTATTTATTTGACAGAGAGAGAGATCACAAATGGGCAGAGAGACAGCCAGAGAGAGAGATGAGGAGAAGCAGGCTCCCTGCTGAGCAGAGAACCCAATGCGGGACTCGATCCCTGGCCCCTGGGATCATGACCTGAGCCGGAAGGCAGAGGCTTAACCCACTGAGCCACCCAGGCGCCCAATCGTTATGGTAAACTTTGAAGTCAGTCCTCAGTCTTTGTTCTCCTTCAACACTATGTTGACTATTGTGAGTCTTTGCCTCTCCATATAAACTTTAAAATAAGTTTGTTAATATTAAAAAAAAAGAACTTGCTGGTATGCATTAATTGTATAGATAAACTTGGAAACCAGTGACCTCTTGAGCTTAGCAGGAGATAGACCATGGACATCAGTTGTCACAGTGGTGCCTCTGGCAGAACCTATTGCAAATCCCTAGGCAAAATGACACCTCAAGGATCTGAGAGAATGTCTAAGAAGTACTTGATACATCCCTTGGGTATGGTTTATTGAAGTGTCCACCTGTCTGAAAGCTGGGGAATCTAGATAAGGGAGGGAAAATTAGTTATGATAAAACATATCAACAAACATCAATAAATTTTGTAAAACTAATTGTCATGGCTCATATACAATATGACCAACAGAGGGACCATCAGAAGGAAAGCATCAGTTATGTTTATTGTGAAATTTTTTATTCAAAATAAAGCAATGTGAGGGGAAGACACAATGAGAAAATTACCAGCTTTTAAATGGTAAACATCTTACAAAATGGAATAGGTTTTATATTCTAAGTAGTATATTGAAAAGTAAAACATTGGGGCGCCTGGGTTGCGCAGTGGGTTGGGCTGCTGCCTTCAGCTCGGGTCATGATCTCAGGGTCCTTGGATTGAGCCCCGCATCTGGCTCTCTGCTCCGCAGGGAGCCTGCTTCCCCCCCCCTCTCTCTCTGCCTGCCTCTCTGCCTACTTGTGATCTCTGTCTCTCAAATAAATATATAAAATCTTTAAAAAAAAAGAAAAGAGAAGTAAAACATTAAAAAATAAAATTTCAATGAAAAAAATTATTTAATTTTAAAAAAAGGTTAAAAATAGCAGAACCATTTTTCTTATAACTGGAAAATACACTGTATATACATCTATCAAAATAACTTGTCATGGGGGAGCCTGGGTGGCTCAGTAGGTAAAAGCATCTGCCTTCGGCTCAGGTCATGATCCTAGGATCCTTGGATCGAGGCCCACATCGGGCTCTCAGCTCAGCAGGGAGCCTGCTTCCTCCTCTCTCTCTCTGCCTGACTCTGCCTAATTGTGATCTCTGTCAAATAAATAAATAAAAACTTTTATAATAAATATTTGAAAAAATAACTTGTCATGTGTGAAATCAGGAGCATATGGAAAAAAATAATATCTGAGGACAATACTTCTGCCATGTTTTGTGCCTTGCTAATATTTTTAAACAGTCAGGCAACTTTTAGCCTTATTGAAATACCTGCTAAGATACCTGCAGTGCCTTTTGGAGCCCTATGACTATAAAAATTAATTGCAAATATTCAAAATGTTTACTATGGTGTCACTATTTAGGGCCACCACCAAGTATGTTTCAGAAGTAAGCATAACTGTTACTCTTCCATAAGGCAAAAGGGCATATTTTCAGGAGTTCCATCTGCTGTACCAGGAGGTGAATCAAGTAATGATTTTTGTCTATAAAATAATTCACTTTTCAATCTAACATTCCTCATTCCACATTATAATAATAAAAACTAGGAGGAGACTAAAACAAACAAACAACTACAACTACAACAACCAGCTTTTCCCACAGTGGAAAAGTAAATATAACCTTAGGAGTAGCCTGAAATTTATTTTTAAATATTTTTAAGATAAACGTTTTTGTTAGAAAACCATATATTTTATATTACTAAGAAATAACAGGCAACGTTTTATGAACTTCTAAAAAGTCTAGTTACTTGTATTTATCTATTAACTCATCTCTTTATGAAGTAGAACATGATCACACCTCTTGTATCTACCCTAGTTTGTATGCTTTGGTTGTTTTATGTTTGCTATTTCCTTGCTTAATTTTTACAATATTTGATACATAATAGTATCTTTAAGTCCATCTATGGTTTCACAGAATTTGTTTGAACTTCATAAAAATGTACCATACTTTTTGCACTGTCCTTGTTTTACTTCTCTATTAGCTTTCCAAGTTTTATTCACTTTAGAGTGTGTAGCTATCATTTATTTTTACTCCTCCATAATGCTATGTTTACAAATTTGTATTTATCTGTACTTTTAAAAATATCTTAATTATATACCATTTCTCATCTCACGTAACACTCATGTTACTTCTACACTTATCAGATATTATGTAACGGAAAACCACAACTCAGCAACAATAGAACACCATTTTTCAAAATTAAATGGCTTACCAGAATTCTTTAATTCTATCCTTTATTTGTATTAGATGACCCTTTATTCTGGTATTTGGCATTGTTCATATGGAGGAAAGCTTATAAGTTGATATTCCATAAATAGAAGGATTTATTATGATTGATTAATTATTTTCATTTATAATGCATAGAATATGGTTGATTTAATATTTCTTTCTTACTCTCTGCCTGGAACATAGTGCTATCTATACAATAGCCACTAAAATATTAAGTTAATTACCTAGACTTTAAACTGCATATTAATAGGAATAGCATACAGAACTCTTCTCAGATTGGGACACCTGGGTGGCTCAGTCAGTTAAACGCCTGAGCCTTTAGCTCGGGTCATGATCTTAGGGTCCTGGGACTCAGTTCTGCAACAGATTTCCTGCTTAGCCGGGAGTTTGCTTCTCCCTCATCCTGCTGCTCCCCCTGCTTGTGCTCTCTCTCACTCTCTCTCTTACAAATAAATAAAATTAAAAAAATAAATTCTTCTCAGATAGCTAATATAGAATATCGTCTTTGTATTCATCAAAGGGAAAGTGCCATATAATAATGAAATCCAGACTACTTCAAATTCACTTTTTAACCAGTAAGAAAGTACTGGAAACAAGCCAAAAATGTCTTCAATGAATTAAAGAAATAGATTGATTTTCAATATCTTAATGTTTCTACTGTTAAATTGCAAGATTTTTATACTAGATATCAGTGTAAATATTCATTATACAAGGATATTCTAAAAATAAACCCGAGAAAACTACTTGATATATATGATGACAAAAACGAGTTTGACCAATGTCAGTTTGGGTAAAATTTACAACACCTACCACCTGAAACTCTTGTTCTATATGGTGCCATCTTGTGATGCTGGGCAGCGGCAGTGAGCCACAGCTTCCAGTCAGCTAGAAGATTACAGGGGTGAACACCTGATATTCTTACAAGCATTCTATATATAGAATATATATATTCTTCTTTTTTTAGTGTAATATTTAATAAATTGCATGTGATATTTGATACTTTGTTATAAAATAGGCTTTGCTTAAGATGATTTTGCCCAAATGCAGGCAAATGTAAGTGTTCTGAGTATGTTTAAATAAGCTTAAGGTAAGCTATGATATTTGATAGTTTTGGGGTATTAAATGCATTTTCAATTTTTTATGTGTTTCTCTGTACATAGCCCCCTTGTAAGCTGAGGAACATCTCTATATGTATATGTAGCCTTGGTATGGCTTACATATTATTGGCATGAAACATCTAGAACAGTACGTGTGCCATAGAATTGTCTACAACATCAAACAAGTTTCTTGAAAACTTGTGCCAAAGGGGTTATGTCTTTAAGGATTCTTATTTCAGAAGGGTTCTCTCAAACGTAAGATTTTTCAGAAGTTAAGTGAAAATCTGACCAAACTAAACATTTTTCCATTTTCCCTAGTGAGCAAAGATAGCTAAAATCTATCTGCCATTTTCAACACTGTACTCAACGATTGTAATTCTAATTTAAGAACAGATTATTTATATCAAAACCACATGTTGGCCTAATCTTATACAATATTCATAAGTCACACTCAGACCCTTGGACACTTTTATTTGTTGAGTCTATATGGTACTACGGACATTCATCTTTTTTGACCTCATAGCTTCATGTATGTCTATACTTTTGAAAATACATGCATCATAGTTCCATTGTAAAATGTCTGGGTTATAAAATGTGCTATGCTATCAAAATGGTAATAAGAACATACAAATGACCTGATGTAATGAACTGGACCAGATTGCCAGATATCACATTGCATACCAGAAAGATTCAGTGGTAAGTTTTAAAATGGCCAGCTATACACTGACTGAATTATAACTCATTTAGCTTCTTTCTTTGTGTACAGTATTATACATTAGTCAGTATTATAGTAGATAAGTACTTTGGACAGATGTAAATATGCTGTAATAAAAAATGTTTTTCTTCTTTCTTTTAGTCCTTTTTACTTGTAAGACTAGCCACAAATACCACGCCTCCCCCAAAATAATTTGCAATCCAAATTTATCTCTAAATGAATTTATTGCACAGAAAAATATGTATATATATATATATATATATATATATATATATATACACTTACAGAAGACATGTTCAAAAATAGTTACACAACAGCAGGGCCCTAAATGTAAGCAGTATAGTTGTTTTGTTTTGTTTTGTTTTGTTTCTTTTAAAAAAAGAGGTTATGTGAAATATTAGGATTTTATTTCCAGGCGTAGTATTTCAAGACAGTTAACTACACCTATGGTGTCAACAGCCTCTTGTTGGCAGTATGATTTTATTGGCTCCATGGAATAACAGCAAGAATTTACTATTGCTTCTTTCTTTTATGACACACACAGAATAAAAAAATTGACACATTTGCTCAAGACCAACCAGAATCCTTTTAACCTATCAAAATTGATGGGAGGCCTTCACTGCCAAAGTCACTGCTGGGTTTTCACAATTCATTGCAGACAATGTGCTACTCCCATTATGATAAAGGAGAGAAGAGTCATAATCAGGGAAGAAAGCTAGATTAATACTTGTAATTATCATTGAATTATTTAGCCTGCTATAGGATTATTATTATTAGTGCCATTTGATAATTTTCTCTCATTATATTAAACACAACTGTGAGTAATTACCCTACCTAATATTTCTCTGTATTGGCTGACTAGCTAGCAAACATTCATGAAAATATCCATTAGCCACACATATAAAATGCTGCATTATGATGCTGTTGAATCAGAACATACCACTACCTGATCCTGTAGCTCTTTGAGGATTTGCAAATCAATTAATTCTATCTTTGTTGGATTCTTCCCATACAATTAGAAAATTTATAATCGAGTCCATGAACATTATTAGTTTTACCATTTTAAACCAGCAATCACACTTTGATTTTTACAACAAAAGCAGAAATATAAACACACACATTTGGATCAGTTTTCTGTTAGTCTGTCTGGACTTCAAAATCCTATTCCTCAAGATGATGCACACCAAAGTTCTGGATTAAACAAGAAATTAGATGGCACCTGAACACTTGGTTTAATATTCTCAAAAGGACTATGCAACTTCTTTCTTACATTAAGACATTGTTTTACAAAGATCCACACTTTTATAATGTTAGTATTTTTAATAATCAATAAAGTCAATTAATCATGATTAAAAATCAAACATAAAAATTTCTACTTTTTGCTTTTGCCCCCTCCATTTAGAACTTATTTATAGCCTGATAATTCAAAGGTCCCTATGTTTATGAAAATCTGGACAGAAATAGCTCTAAGATCCCATTCAGAACTTGATATTAATCTAAGTCTTTTGGCTCCATTTATCCTGAGAGCAAAGAGTAGGACAAAGGATTTGAGTACTGTTAGTTTTTCTGGGAGATTATCCAAGGTAGAAAAGAATGGGAAAGTGATACAGTGAAGAAGCAACTTTGTCAAAGAGGTACATTGTTGATATAATTGTTGTGGATAGAAAATGAAGGCTTGCTTTTACTGAAAGGTCCTGAGAAACTTCTTTAAGTTGTCCTCATGAAGACCTGAAAACTGACAATTTTACCTATGGTTCTTATTTCCACTTCACTGAGAGCTGTCCTCAGAGGACATTAACTCTCCTACACTTTTGGGTTGTGTTGGAGACATTCCAAAATGAGAGAGAGAACATGAGATCCTATCAGTGTTAAGTAACTGCAATTTCCCATGGAACTATCCACCACAGGTTTGGCTATAATCAGGAGTTGGGCCTTGATATCAGAGGGATTTGAGGCAGTATCATTTTAGGTTAATCATTATATCTGAAATTTCCAAAAACTTCAACTGATGAAACTTTGATTATAAACCTATAAATATAACAATAAATCTACAGTATTCAAATTATTTTCATAGAAATACACAAACAAAGCATCAATTGACTAATATTTAAATGTTACAAAATACTGAACTGAAAGAATTTGGTCATATAACAACGTGTAAGAAGTAGAACTTAGGTTTAGGTTAGAAGTCAGGATGCATTTGGGACTCAGTTAAGAAATTGAATGGAGGGACGCCTGGGTGGCTCAGTGGGTTAAGCCGCTGCCTTTGGCTCAGGTCATGATCCCAGGGTCCTGGGACCGAGCCCCAAATCAGGCTCTCTGCTCAGCAGGGAGCCTGCTTCCTCCTCTCTCTCTGCCTGCCTCTCTGCCTGCTTTTCATCCCTCTCTGTCAAATAAATAAATAAGATCTTAAAAAGAAATTGAATGGATGTCTGACTATCTTATAGGTTTGCTAAAAATCAGTGACTTTGTGTTCACGTGTGGCTATGCAGGAATTTTTAACTTTCTCTAAGAAGTTATTAGATTTGATTATATAATGGCAGTAAAGAATGGGGAAAAGCAAAGTACAAACCCCATAAAGACAAAGACACTGAGTATGAGAAAAGAGTAATAGATAAGAAGAATCAATGCATTTGAGGAAAATGGGAATTGAAATACACAATGATTGTTGATTTTTTTAGATGGAGAAAACAAAACTAGCTTGCAAGAAGGAAATAACAGAAGACATGCTGTGATGTGATACAGAATCCTGGAAAAGGCAGTAACGTGGAATAAAGGAGTAGGGAGAGCATATCAGGTAATTTGGATAGGAAGGAGTTAGGAGATAATTGCTTGATAAATTTTATATGGCCCACTTAAATGCACAGATTTCTCTTCTTTAATTTATATGGAGAACAGGGTGTCCTTTCTCTTCCCTTTCAGAGCACCCGAGGTGTACTCTTTCAGACTGAAAACCTAAAAAGCTCAGGACTCAGTTGCTTAAGCACAGCTGAGAGGACATATTTCAATTAAGATTTACAGTTTGCTGTAGGTAGTAGACTGTCAAAAGTGGTTTAACCATATTTTTCATTTAACAAGAAGACTACAGAGAGTGTTTTCTGGTGTTGGTTCAGAGTCTTAAGAAAGTCAAGTGAACTATCTTAGAGGTTTTCATGGCTTTTCATTCACAGTTGCAAAAATGTAATGTGTTGGTTCAGAGTCTTAAGAAAGTCAAGTGAACTATCTTAGAGGTTTTCATGGCTTTTTATTCACAGTTGCAAAAATTGCTGTTGGAGTTCTCACTATTAAGCCCACATTTCTGGCAGAAAGATAGAGGTAAAAGAGAATGATATCTTGTACGACTGATACTTTGTCATAAGGTTACAATGTAACTAGAAAAGAGACAATAAAATATTTGATGTTGTTTTAAGTTTCCTTGTTGTCAATCCCTCAGTGCTTTCTGATATTAAAGGAAAGAGTAGATGGATATTGACCTGGCAACTATCAACACCTGTCAGTCTCTCTTGGATAACCAATATCTCTATAATCTCTTCTTCCCAGTAAAAAAAATAAAATATATTCATAACCCACACTGTGCCATCTCAAGTTACTGCACCAAGATAAAATTACAATGATTTTCAGTTGTTCCAAATGGACAGAATAACCTTCCTTATGATATCATGTCTTATAAGATAGATAATTGGCTTGCTACCAATATACCCAGATGTGACTGTGGAAGAGACAGGAAAAAAAATAATAATATTTATTTATTCCTTGGGTTGACCCTGTTTACACAGATGCATTACTATTAGAAAAGGTTGGTTTGGGACATTGGAATGAATTTACTTAATGGGTCTGTATGTAATTGGGTTGGAGGAAATTTTTAATTCCTACAAAAATTATTAGAATTCGATCTTATTCTCTTTTGTTGATTTTCACATGTTAACAAAGCCAACGTTTTTGTCTAGCAGACAAGATCTTAAATCCTAACAAAACTCAATTTTTTCCTTTTTTTTTTAAAGTTTGAGAGCCTCATGTTCTCTCATGCTGCTTTAAATACAACTCAAAAAAACAAAAGGAGCTAAATGGGGCAGTAAGACCAGACTCTTTATTTTATTTTATTTATCTTATTTTTAATTAAAAAATTAAAGATTGTATTTATTTATTTGAGAGAGAGAGAGAGCATGAGTGGGGCAGGGGGATGTAGCTGCAGAGAGAGACTGAGAAATATACTCCCTAATGAGCAGGAAGCCCGAAATGGGGCTCGATCCCAGGATCCTGACTGAGATCATGACCAGAGACAAAGGCAGATACATGTGCAAAATCCCTTTTTTTCTGGGAAACAATACTTTACAAGATATGTTTGAAAAAGTACTGGGGAATCAACTTTAATCGGAGATACAAAAATTTAATTGACTTTTGTAAAGCTACAGGGATCCAAATGATGGGAATCCCAGGCCGTTTAGGTTGTGGACCACAGAGTATTCTTCTCTGTAATATTTTATTTTCTTCCATGTCTACTAACTCCAGTCCAAGTTCACTGATCTCTTTTTAGATAGTGCAAAACATGGCAAAGAATACCAAACAAGTGCCCAATATTCTACATTTATTACATCATTTCTAACATATAGAAGTGTGTTATCAAGGCTGGTTCTGTGAACGAACCTAGTTATGCTAAAGTGTGTTTTGTTCTCCAAGAAATTAAATGCATGGTTATCACACAATTATAAAATACTTGTGTCAAGAATTTTTATTCAAAAATTAATAAGAGAAGCAGATATTAAAACTAGTTCACATGGTTATTTGGGAAATAAGCAGAGTTGTGCAGCAGAAGTGCTCTGGGCCCATAATTTGGGTTATAGAATTTATGTTTTCTAATGAAAAATCACTAACTTGCATTATTGTTAACAAGAATCCTGTGCATTACCATCAGTTTTCTCCATTATAACCTCTTGCTCTACAGTTTGTAAATAACTTTGTCAATAGCAAGCTAATAAACGGGGTGACTCCAATGGATTGAGATAATCTCTAGAGTTTCTGCTACATAATGAACAGGACTCCATTGAAAGGACACCTAAGAATTTATTTTGCCCCAAAATTTGATCACTTTTTTCACTGTCCTTACCTATTTTCCAAACCTAGTCCTTTTGCTTCACCTTTCAGTCTACGGACAACCCTGTATCTGACTGATTTGTTAATTCTGGGAATGTCTTGCAGATTAATTTGCTTGCCCGAGGTGGTTCCTCTAATTGATGTCTAAGAACCCTAATTAGTTAAGAAAACTTTTTTTTAACATTTTTATTGCTATTTATTATTATTATTATTATTGCTAATATCTCTATTATAAATAATTCACAAGGGCATCTTTCTGACAAAAGACAAAGAGCTGGCTACTAGTAGAAAAAGTACATTTAACTCTGTCAGTGAAAGTGGTAAAGGGATTTGAGAAAATAAGGCAAAGCAGTGGAATTATGTGTTAAAACTTTAAATATTATAGACACATTTACTTAATTTCTAATACTGTTGTTGCTTATAATTAAATAAGATGTTTTCCATGAACCACGCATTACAGCAAATATATTGTTTATACAGATTAAATTTTCATCAAAAGGGACGCCTGGGTGGCTCAGTTGGTTAAGCAGCTGCCTTTGGCTCAGGTCATGATCCCAGCGTCCTGGGATCGAGTCCCGCATCGGGCTCCTTGCTCGGCCGGGAGCCTGCTTCTCCCTCTGCCTCTGCCTGCCATTCTGTCTGCCTGTGCTTGCTCTCTCGCCCACTCTCTCTGATAAAGAAATAAAATCTTAAAATAAATAAATAAATTTTCATCAAAAAATTGTAAGTGTATTTTATTGTAGGATATGATAAGCATTTTGCAGATGAGAAAAGTGAAATTTAGAAAAGTATGTCTTTTCAAATCCCTCATACAATATCTGGCCTAGATAGAAGGATATACTATCACAATTGAGGAAGATATTTGAGATTACTTAAAATGATAAACTTTACTGTATAGGGTTTTTTACAAGTTTGCCACAGATTCAGATTCTTTTAAAATATATATCTATTTTGTGTAAAGAGAATGCACTGAGAAGTAAAAAGAAAGTGATATATCAGTGCTACCAACTAATGGCTATAATATCATCACCTTATTTATGAACAATGAAACAGTGTGCAATATTTAAATAAATTTAAATAAATTCCTATTTATTTTATATATTTATAAATTTAAATAAATTTCTATTTATTTATTATTAAAGAAATTCCTCTAACAAACAGTATGTTTTGAAGGTTGCTAGCAGGAAAGTGTTGTACGACATGGAAGTAATCAGAAAATGTGATCTAAAATTCTGCTTTCAAGGGCGCCTGGGTGGCTCAGTGGGTTAAAATTCTGCTTTCAAGAAGCTATCACAGTAAGTACTGAGCATTAGCTATTATATGCTATGGATGAATAACTGAAATCTACATTTGAAACTAATGGTACACTATATGTTACCTAATTGAATTTTAAAAAGTTAATAAAAAAACCACTATTTTATAAAACAATATTCCCAACAGGCTCTTTTGCTTTAAAATACTCACTTTGTAATGAGAGTCATTACTTTTGTCTAGCCAATTCTTACAGCACTGTTTATCCCTTCCCTGCTTTATCCCTTCCCAGTATCAATAAAGGCTCACTTGGGTTACCTAGAAGCCATGAGAAAGCTTGTAATAGATCTGGCTGGTTTTCACCAGCAATTTGACCACCATGTGCACAGGGAAGTCTATTGATAAAGGCTTTATTGCAATAAGTTGCAAATACATGGATGATTTTGAATTCTCTTTCTTGAGGTCTTGTTTCATGATAATAAATTTAGGGTGGCTTATTGGAATGGATGTTATTAACATATCTTCATAGTTATAAGCACATGGAATTGTAAAATAGATGAACGAATGTGGCATTACTGACAACTGTCCTCATTTTGAAATCAAATTACAGTGTACTAAGATGAGGAAGCAAAGCAGATTTGGGATTATGAGTGAAATAATTTAAAAAAGTCTTGGGGTATGATCAGACTATTGGGTAATTCAGTAGAAAAATGTCAACTGATTGAGATTCTGTGTTCCCTGATTTCAGAGAGAAGTTAAGATAAATAAGTAACACGAGGAGACTAGGAAGCCAAACATAAGTGATAATTTTGTGCCAGGGTGTGTTTACATCTGTTTATCTTCTTGCTTTACCACTAAGGTTGCTCCTAGAGGAGAGTTTAAATATGTGTTGGAGCTAATCTCTGTGGATTACACAAGAAACCACATCCTACAGCTCTCCCTGAAACACCCCTTATGATTTCAATGTAATTTGGTTTTTGCATTTTTAGAAATAACAAAATACTTTGCAAACTCATCTACTTTATTACCATCACAAGTGAGTCAGCTGACTCCACATTTTAACACAGTGACAGTCACAGAGAATGGAGGAATGAGTAGAGTTATCAATATATGTGCTTTTAAGAAGTATGACAGGGAAGCAGCTATTTCCAGGAACCAAAACATGGGTCAGCAGCTGTGCAGGAAAAGTGATGGAATAAATGACTCATTTCAGAGGAGTTCTATAACATATTAGTTCTATAATGTATCTTCAGCCCCCAATTACCCGCTTTGATCTAAAGATAAGGATTTACAGTTAAGGTCCCATTTATGATTTGACTGGTGTGGTCTGAATCATTTTTACTATTGTTTTGACTATTACTTGAAACCTATAGTAGTACTTGGGATATGTGTTGTGTATTCTGTGAACATGTGCTATTTTTAGATTAGATAATTTCTGTCTCGAACCCCTGTTCATTTCTTTGTTTTTGTTTATTTGATAGTGGTTTCAGTAAATGGATATATCTGAAAAATTGCAAAGCCACTATTAAAACAAGTTATTATTATATATAGCATGGAATTGCACATTCCTCCTTTGAATCCGACAGAGCTTCACCATATCCTTAACAATTTGGGAAAAACATGCTATTATTTTTCTTTATAAAATTTCTCCTGTTAGGCTGTGATGGTTGTCATCAGCAGTAACTCCTCTGAAGGCTTTGTCAAAAGAGTTGAAAAAATTGGAAAGGTGTGTGAATGAAGCTGTTTGCTGAATATAAAGAAAAGAGCATTGAAGTACAATTCACACTCTTACTTCTCCTTCTATGCTTTCAGATGTTTGACATTTGAAAATTTTGCTTCTAGAAGAGATGCCCTATATAATTCTTACTTTAAGGAGCAAGTTGCTTTTATAATTTTTTATTATTCTACCATTCCAGTATTTCCATTTAAATTAAATTCAATACCATTTAAAAAAAATCAAAAGTGCAGCCAGTATTCAATTCCTGGGCTAAATAATTTTAGAAAGCTTTGTGTTATTGAACCTACAGGGTTTTTCTGTAGTTTTAACTCTTTCTTTCTGTGATTTTTCCCATTAGTCACGTAAGTGACTGCAATATAACAGACATTGAGGATAAAGAAGGACTGAATAGAACAATCCTTGGCCTCATGAAGTTGAGAATCTAGCAAGGGAGTCAAACAATTCAATCATTCAGTGACAATTTATTGAGTGCCTGGCCTAAAATGAGCACAACAAAACCCCAGGCCAGAGGAATCATTTTAATGGGAGAGATAGATAATAGGTAAGCCATCTTTAAAAAAAAAATCGTACTGCTTTTTCTTTAATAGAGATGCATATTTGAACTAAATAAGCACATTTTTAAAAGAGCAGTGATTGAGAAGAGGTTTTTTAACTGAGTGGTCCGAAAGGGCCTCCCTGAAAAAGTCTGTTTTGAACAGATTTCTGAATAATATCAGCTAGGAAGCTGCGTAAAAATCTCAGGGATGGGTGATTTTTCCAGTCGAAAATCTGTAAAGGCTCCAAAGTCACAATAGAGCTATAAGTTTCTCTAATAAAGTAACTTCTGATAAAGAATGAGAAGAAATAACTAACCCAGGTTTGAAAGAAAAGGGACAGACTTTCTATGGAATTCATATTTAATTAAAGCTCTAAAGGACAAAAATACAATAGAGCAAAATTCTGGTCACGCTGATATACCTAACGAAAGTTCATAAGCAAGGTGTGGGTAGCAAAGAGTGTGTGGGAATGTTGGTAAGAACAGTGGGGAAGAGTCATCCCTGAACATGTTCTTAAATGAAGCAATTCTTGGGTTGTATTAAAGGTTAAATTGGAGTTTGCCTAAGTGATTAGAGAAGGATGCCTCAGCTTATGGAAGTTCAAAGCCATAAAGATGTGATAAACTACTGCAGATATTTTCATGTATATTTGTTGTTGCTTCTAGTAATGGTGATCTAAAAACTCCTACTTAAGACAACTAAAAATCCAGACAAAATAGCTTTTAAAGTTAAAAATATCAGAATGATTATAAAAATAAGTGAGGGATTACTGGGCCAAAATACGAAATACAATGAGAGCCTAGAGATATATGCCCTGAAGCCATTTTAGCTATGAGAGCATTTGAAACTGCTAAAACACACTGAGCTGTGTTGTTCATAGACTCTTGATACTAGAGAAACAAATCCAGCAGCAATCAAATTTGAAGACTTTGGTACAACCCAAATTTAAGTTGAGATCCCCAAAGCACAAGGAGAAGCAGAAATAAGACTATAGCCTACCTTGCCTTCTGTGTAAACTGAGAAAGCCAATCACTGAATTTGGAGTATGATTGTCTTGTAGAGTCTCAGATATAAGAGAAAATCCTACCAAGGAGGACCATACCGTTATTATAGCTCTTAATTATCCCTACTCAATAAGAGTTTCAAATATAATGTCTTGAACATAGCAAAATGTAACAAAGCACACAAAGAAAAACCATTAACAAGATTGGATAGACAAAATGGGATTAAGTATGATGTTAAAATGATCAATAAAGATTGTAAAATGGCTTGATTACTCTGCTCAAAGAAATGAGAGGGGAAGCAAATTGAACAAAAAGCTGACACTAAAAATGATATTGAGAAAGGTTTTATAAATGAACCAAATGGATACTCTAGAACTTTAAAGATATGACAGCTAATTTAAGATACCACAGGGGTGCCTGGGTGGCTCACTTAATTAAACCTCCAATTCTTTTTCCTTTTTTTTTAACACCTTAATTTTATTTTATCTCTTTCAATTTGGCTCAGGTCATGATGTCATGGTTGTGAAATAGAGCCCAGAGTTGGGCTCTGTGCTGAGCCTGGAGCCTGCTTAAGATTCTTTTCCCTTCTTTTTCTATCCCTCCCTGCACTCTCACTTGCTCACTCTCTCTTGCTTGCAAATAAATAGATAGATAGATAGATAATAGACAAAGCAAAATAAAAGCAGATTATGAAAATAAATATAAAGATTTTGAAATGAAAACAAGTTCAAAATAAAATAGAGAAGACCTACACAGCTAAAAGTTCATTCAGAAAATCTACTATTAAAGAAGTCAGTATGACACAGTGTTAAGATATCAAAAGATTTGAGCATGTACTTTACAGAAAGGGTAATCCAAATGGCCACTCATATATAAAAACTGTTTATCTTTATTATGAATCTGGAATTAAATTAAATTAAATTAAAAATAAATTAAAACCTAAAATGACATACTATTACACACTTACCATATTGGGCAACAGTAAAATTGCCTTGCAAGAATGTGAAAGAATGAAAGTGCCCATAATAAAAACATTTGAGGTAAGTTGGACAATATTTAGAAAACTTAAAAATAAAAATAAAAATTTGGTCCATTCCTAGAAATACAACATGGAACTAAATGAATATTTTCACCAGGATATGCAAACAGATGATTATAGCTATTTCATTCATAACAGCAGATCAGTAGTGGTCTATTTGCACAATGTTACATTAAATAAGAGAGAATATTAACAAACTGGGAGGAGGGGCTAGGTTGTTATCAGAAACAGATCTTCTATGGTGCTGATTATGTTCTATTTCTCAAAATCTTTAAGTTAAAAAAGTTTTCAAATTTATATCTAGATAGATAGATGATAGATAGACAGATATCCCAGAAGCTGCAATGCTAGGCTAAGACCAGGCTTTAAAGGGCTTTTCTATACTCTACTAAATACTTGAAACCATTCATTATATCATAGCTCAGTGTTCAAATCTCCATTTGTTTCCTCAGGTTCCTAATATTTACCTTAAGGTGACCTGATTCAGACTTTTGATCACCTTTGTCTAAATATTTCTATTTTAACAAAGTCCTTTTTAACACTGAGAGACTAAAACTTAGAAAAATACTCTGATTGTTATCTCACTAGGGTGGAAAATATATAGTTACCCATTAACTAATGATATCCATGTCTACATTAGATCCGTGGCATTTTTAATTCTTGGGAGCTTTTGGTTAAATGAAATTTTTAAGCTTCCTTTAAAGGAAGCTTTAAGCCATCACCACATGAATAAAATTAAAGAGCCAAATGAAAACAGGCCAAGTATTTACAGAGTAATAGAATGTGCAGTGGAAAGAGTACAATTCTGAAATCATAAAGCCTAAATTAGTGTGATGCATTTTTGCTACCCATGTAATCATAAACCAGTTATCTAAATGTGTTAGCCTCAGTTTTTTCACCCATGAAATGGTGATGATAATACTTATTATGCAGCGTTGTTGTGTGGATGTGATGAAGCATGGAGCATGAGAGTCTCATATTCCATGCTAAAATGATAGCTATTTTTATACTTATAATAATTCTAGTAATAGTAATTAAATTGTTCAAAATGGTAATATTCATTTATATTGAGGCATTGTATTGACTATTATTAGACACATTTACCAACATAAATTTCATTTTACTTTACCCCCTCTGAGGATATATATTCCCTAATTCAATATGAATCTCCTTATGAATAATAATTATCATAATAAATATGCTGATTTTTCTTCTATTTGTTTTTAAGGAGGTATCCTTTACTGTTGAACATAAAGAAACTTAAGCAAGTCTGTCTTATTCAAACTTTGCATGCTGCTTTCTTATGAAACTAGATTATAGAGTTGTATGAAATAAATTCATGCAGTTAAGACATTGATGTTTGGAACACTGGGTGGTCAGTTTAGTATTTCAAAAGAAGATTTTAAATTTAAACCTTAAAACTGAGCTCTTTCAGCCTTTTTTATAGACCATCCTTCATGCTTCATAAGTACTCCTCCATTGTAAACTAAGTAATAGTTTTTGTCACAGTGTATATAACAAAAATGGATTTTATATTCTATTATTTCAGAGTTAGTTGCAGTTTCTACTGCCTTACTTCCTTTTTTGAAAAATAGATTAATTCTACAAAAAGTTTTTTCCAGCTTTATTGAAAAAAATCGACATATTTGTAAATTTAAGAAATGATTTCTTATAACATTGCAAACTTTTAACATTGTGTAAATTTTGTACAATTTGATAAATTGGTATACATCTTTATTGCAATATAATCTACATAAAAATGTTAATACATCTACTATCTCGTATAGTTGCCACTGATTTTTATGCATGTATCGTAAGGAATTTTAAGATCTACTCTCTTAGCAACTTTTATGTATATAGTATAGTAGAGATAAACTTCAGAGGTCTTGTGGGTTTTGTTCCAGACCGCCTCAATAAAGTGATTATCTCAATAAACTAAGTCAAATTATTATATTTTTTGGTTTCCCAGTGCATATAAAAAATAGACACTATACTGTACTGTTCAAAAGCATTATGTTTTTAAAGAAAAACAATGTATATACCTTAAGTAAACTAGTTCTGAGTTTTCAGTGGGTCATAATTACTGATCACAGTTCACCATAACAAATACAATAATAATGTAAAAAACTTGAAATATTGCAAGAATTACCAACATGTGACAGAGAGACACAAAATGAACAAATGTTGTTAGAGAAATGGTGGCAGCAGACTTTTTTTATACAAGATTGCTATAAACTTTCAACTTGTAAGAATGTGATATATGCAAAGTTTAATAAAGGGAAGCACAATAAAAAAAGTATGTATATTTTATTAACTATGATCATCATGCTGTACATTAGATCCCCAGAACTTTTTCATATTATAGTTGCAAGTTTGCACCCTTGGACCACCTTACTCCACCCCAGGTTCACCCCTTGTCAACTCAACTCTAAGTTTCCATTAGTTTTCCTTTTCCTCAGATTCTGTATGTAAGGGATATCATAATACATAAAATTAAAAAATATATAAAATCTTTGAAATATTTCACTTAGTATAATACCTTCAAGATCCATCCATGCTGTTGTAAATGGCAGTATTTCTTAATTTTTCATGGTTAAGTAGTATTCCGTAGTATATATTTACCATACTTATTTTATTCTTTCATCCATTAATGGATACTGAAGTTATTTCCATCTCTTGCTTAGAGTTAATAATTTTATAATAAACATAAGAGTGCAGATATGTCTTTGAACAGTGACTTCGTTTCCTTTAGATAGATACCTAGAAGTGGGATTACTGAATCATATGGTAATTTTACTTTTAATAATATGAATAATCTCCATACTGTTTTCCATACAAATTTATATCCCTATTACAGTGCATAAGTTCCCCGTTTTCCCCAATATTTACCAAAATTGGTTAGTTTCAATTTTTTGGTAGTATATATTCTAATATCTTGCTGTGTTTTTCAGAGGTAAACAACAACAACAACAACATAAGGACTTTGCCCTGAGATTTTTACGTTGAGCACTTTTTAATGCTCCTGTTGGTCATTTATATAACTTTTTTGAAAAAAAAAGTCTATTGAGATCCTTTTGCTATTTTTTTAATCATATATTTTTTTTCTATTTGTATCTGTTGGTTATTAACCTCTTTTCAGATATAAGATTCGTAAGTATTTTCTTACATTCTGTGGATTGTGTTTTCATTCTCTCTCCCTTTTTTTGGCAATGCAGAAACGTTAGTTTGATGTAATACCATTTATTTATTTTTTCTTTTTTTGCTTGTGTTTTTAGTCTGGTATCCAAAAAACTATTGGCAAGACCAATGTCAAGGAGAATTTTTCCTATGTTTTCCTTTAGGAAATTTAGTTTCATGCATCACCTTTAAGTCTTTAATCTATTTCAAGTTCAGACTTATGAGTGATATAAGGTTTCCTTTTCATACTGTTTATGTGACTATTCAGTTTTAAATATCATTTATTGAACAGGCTATCTTTCCCCATTACATATGTTGGCCCCTGTCAAATATTAGGTGACTGTATGAAAGGATTTATTTCTGGACTCTCAATTCTGTCTACTTGTTTATTGGTCTGTTTTTATGCCAGTATACTTTATTGTTTTGAGCATGAGGGCTTTGTAGTATAGTTTCAAATCAAGAAGTGTAATCTCCCTTCTTCATTCTTTCTCAGAACTGCTTTGATTATTTGTTGTCTTTCATGGTCTCATATAAACTTTAGGATTCTTTACTTACTTCTGTAAAACAATAATATTGGATTTTTTTTAAGATTTTTAATTTATTTATTTGACAGAGAGAGATGACAAGCAGGCAGAGAGGCAGGCAGAGAGAGAAGAGGAAGCAGGCTTCCTGCTGAGCAGAGAGCCTGATGCGGGGCTCGATCCCAGGACCCTGGGATCATGACCAGAGCCGAAGGCAGCGGCTTAACCCACTGAGCCACCCAGGCGCCCCTAACATTGGATTTTTGATAGGAATTGGATTTACAGATGGTTTACGGTAGTATGGACATTTTAACAATGTTAATTCTTACCATTCATAAATATGAGCTATCTTTCCATTTCTGTCACCTTCAATTTCTTTATCAATGTCATAGTTTATGGAGTACAGATCTTTCATCTTCTTAGTTAAATCTATTCCTAAGTATTTTATTATTTTTGATGCTATTGTGAATTAGATTGTTTTCTTTATTTTTTCAGATAGTTCATCATTAGAATGTTAAAATGCTCCTGTCCTGTGCTTACTTTGGCAGCACATATACTAAAATTGGAATGATGCAGAGAAGATTAGCGTGATCACTGAACAAGGATGACATGACAAACTGGGAAGCAGTCCATAAAAAAAAGAAACAAAACAAAATTCTTTTCTTTTATATATTGATCTTGTATTTGGTAATTTTACTAAATTTGTTTATTCAAATTTTTTGTGAATTTTTTAGGATTTTTTAACATGTAAGTTCATGTTATCCAAAAAAAGAAAATTTTACTTCTTCCTTTTTTTTTTTTTTTTGGAGACTCTTGTTTCTTTGTGTTCCTTGTTTCTCTGGCTAGGACATCCACTACTGTGTCAAATGAGAGTAGTGAAAATGGACACACTTGTCTTTCTTCTGATCTTTAAGGGGAAAACTTTCAAAAGTTTTGATTGAATATGAGATTAGCTCTGGGCTTGCAATCTGTGTTTTTTCTTTAATGGGTTTTTTAAATTATTTTTTAAAATTTTTTATATAATGTGTTTTAATCCCTAGTGGTACAGGTCTGTGAATCACCAGGTTACACATTTCACAGCACTCACCATCACTCACCATAGCACCTGCCCTCTCCAATGTCCATACCCCCACCATCCTCTCCCAACACACCTCCCCCCAGCAACCCTCAGTCTGTTTTGTGAGATTCAGTCTTTTATGGTTTGTCTCCCTCCTAATACCATCTTTTTTTTATTTTTCTTTTCGTACGCCCGAAACTGCCTATGTTGCATCTCCACTTCATCATATCAGGGAGATCATATGATAGTTGTCTTTCTCAGATTGATTTATTTCGCCAAGCATAATACCCTCTAGTTCCATCCACGTCATCACAAATAGCAGGATTTCATTTCTTTTGATGGCTGCATAGTATTCCATTGAACATATATACCACATCTTATTTATTGATTCATCTGTTGAAGGACATTTAGTTTCTTTCCATAGTTTAACTATTGTGGACATTGCTGCTATAAACATTTGGGTGCATGTGCCCCTTCAGAATGCCACGTTTGTATCTGTAGGGTATATACCCAGTACTACAAGCACTGGGTCATAGGGTAGTTCTATTTTCAGCTTTTTGAGGCACGTCCACGCTGTTTTCCAGAGTGGTTGCACCAGCTTGCATTCCCACATACAGTGTAGGAGGGTTGCCCTTTCTCCACATCCTCGCCAGCATCTGTCATTGACGGACTTGTTCATTTTAGCCATTCTGAACGGTGTGAGGTGGTATCTCATTCTGGTTTTGATTTGTATTTCCCTGATGCCGAGTGATGTGGAGCATTTTTTCATGTGTCTGTTGGCCATTTGGATGTATTCTTTGCAGAAATGTCTGTTCATGTCCTCTGCCCATTTCTTCATTGGATTATTTGTTTTTAGGGTGTTGAGTTTGATAAGCTCTTTATAGATTTTGGATACTGGCCCTTTATCTGGTATGTCATTTGCAAATATCTTCTCCCAGATAACTTCTGACAGTGATCTTTTGGCTTTGTTAACTGTTTCCTTTGCAGTGCAAAAGCTTTTGGATCTGATGAAATCCCAATAGTTCATTCTTGCCCTTGCTTCCCTTGCCTTTCGCGATGTTCCTAGGAAGAAGTTGCTGCTGCTGAGGTCAAAGAAGTTGCTACCTGTTCTCTCCTCAAGGACTATGATGGATTCCTTTCTCACATTATGCTTCTTCATCCATTTCCAGTCGATTATAATGTATGGTGTTAGGATGGTCCAATTTCATTTTCTGCATGTGGCTGTTCAATTTTCCAGACCCCAAGGCCAATGGCTCCTTCTCTTCCCCAGGGACAGTGTGCTGTGCCTTCCCCACACTTGCTCCTGGGGAGCGCAGTGACAGACGTGTGCAACCATGCATCTCTCCCATGCAGAGGGGATGCCCAGGCAAAGAGGATTTCGCTCCATGCGGGTTTATTACACCGTGCTGTGGAGACTAGCTCCGGCAAGCAGCAGGCAGCATCCCACAGACCCGACTCTGATTTCCCAAAGAATGCTGTGCTTTCCCAGAGGGGATGCCAGGGCAAAGAGGCTTTCGCTCTATGCGGGTTTCTCCAAAAGTGCTGCGAATACTAGGCTAAGGCAAGCAACAAAAGCAGCCCACAGAACCGACTCTGATTTCCCAGCGACGGCCATGCTTTCGCAGAGGTTTTCAGCTTGGCGCGAAACGCACTTCGCTGCTGCTTCCTCAGCAAGGCTGTGGTCGTTTGCTCTGTCCCGGCAGGAAAGAAGAGCCGCGGGAGAGCTGGTGCCCCTTGGTCCTTGCTTTCCCGGGCTCCATGTTCGCGCCCGGGGTTTCACTTTGCTAAGCCGAACTAGGCAGACACAGTCACAACCCTGCAGCAGCGTGCGTGGCCTAGCATGGCACTCTATGCCTAATTCCATCTCCTGGCCTAGGTAAGGCTTTGCCTTTTGCTCCGGCGCTCGGGCAGACTCGGGGTCTAGGCCAGTGCCTTCACCATAGGAGAGAGGAGGCGACAGGATCCCTGCACAGGCCCCGAGCACTGGGATGGGGAACGGTGGGGACTGTCTCCACTCTTTCCCCGGCACACCCCCGGCCACCCACAATGCTGCCATATCTTGGTGGAAGACGGCATCTGACTGCACGTTTCTCCATGGGGTTGTTTCTGCGAGTTCCGGGTATGGCAACTGGTGGCAACCCAAGTCTGCCCTTGGAACAGGTGGCCAAGGAGATGCTTTCCCCTTGGGACCAGAGGCACAGGACAGGCCTGCCTTCTGCCCAGACTCCTTCCTCAGAGTGGAGCACGCACCCATGCCCTTGTCGTCCCCTCATGTCTCCTTAGCAGCCAGGCTTCAATCTCTCCGCACATGGAGCAGAGGACACTTGTCTTCTCATGGCCTGCTGTTCGTGCCTCGGCAGGCTATTCTGACTCCCGAGCGTTTCCAGAACCCACGGCCAAGGGATCCTTCTCTTCCCCGGGGGCGGCGTGCTGTGCCTTCCCCAAAATTGCTCCTGGGGAGCGCGGTGACAGACGTGTGCAACCATGCTTCTCTCTCAGGCAGAGGGGATGCTAGGGCAAAGAGGATTTCGCTCCATGCGGGTATCTTCCACCATGTTGCTGAGACTCGCTCAGGCAAGCAGCAGCAGCATCCCCAAACACAACTCTGATTTCCCAACGAATGCTGTGCTTTCCTAAGGGAGAGGCCCAGGCAAAGAGGCTTTCGCTGTATGCGGGTTCTCCCACCGCGAGACTGGGCTCAGGGAAGCAGCAGCAGCCCGGACATTTCTCAGCGAATGCTGTGCTTTCGCAGAGGCTTTGGTTTGGAGCGAACAGCACTTCGCCGCTGCTTCCTCAGCAAAGCTTCAGTCGCGTCAGGGAAGAAGAGCTGCGGGAAAGCTGGTGCCTCTTGGGCCTTGCTTTCCCTGGCTCCATGTTCGCGTCCTGGGTTCACCCTGCCAGGCCGAACTAAGCAGACACAGTCGCAACCGTGCAGTAGCGCGCTTAGCCTAGGATGGCACTCCATGCACACTACCATCTCCCGGTGTAGGCATCGCTTGGCCTTTTACTCTGGCGCTCAGGCCGACTCGCGGACTAGGCCTGTGCTTTCCCCACAGGAAAGGAGAGGTGACAGGATCCCTGCACACCGCCCGTGCACTGAATAGGGAGCTTTGGGGGACTGTCACCACTCCTTCCCCTTAAAACCCGGGCCTCCTCCAAGCTTCTACATCCCGGAGGAAGACGGCATCTGATGGCCAGGTCTTTCTGGGAGTTGTTTCTCGAGTTTAGGGTAGGCGCCTGGTGGCAAGCCCATGGCTCCACCACGGTCAGGTGGCCAAGGAGCTGCTGTCTCCTTGGGCCCAAAGTCTCAGGACAGGCATGCTTTCTGCCCAGACTCCTTCAGCAGAGTGGAGCCCTTTCCCCTGCCCTAATCTTCCCCTCGTGTCTCCTTAGCAGCCCGGCTTCCTTCGCTCTGCAGTGACAGATGTGTCCCTTTCCTTAAGGCTCTTTCCACAGGCACCACCGCGCTTCTCTCTCAGGCAGAGTGGATGCCCAGGCAAAGAGAATTTCGCCCCATGCGGGTTTATTCCACCGTGCAGTGGAGACTAACTCCGGCAAGCAGCAGGCAGCATCCCACAGACCCGACTCTGATTTCCCAGAGAATGCTGTACTTTCCCAGAGGTGATGCCCCGGCAAAGAAGCTTTCGCTCTATGCGGGTTTTTCCCATCGTGCTGCGAATACTAGGCTAAGGCAAGCAACAAAAGCAGCCCACAGAACCGACTCTGATTTCCCAGCGACTGCTATGCTTTCGCAGAGGTTTTCAGCTTGGCGCAAACCGCACTTCGCTTCTGCGTCCTCAGCAAGGCTTTGGTCGTTCGCTCTGTCGCGGCAGGAAAGAAGAGCCGCGGGAGAGCTGGTGCCTCTTGGGCCTTGTTTTCCCGGGCTCCAAGTTCGCGCCCGGGGTTCACCTTGCTAAGCCGAACTAAGCAGACACAGTCACAACCCTGCAGCAGCGTGCGTGGCCTAGCATGTCACTCTATGCCTATTACCATCTCCTGGCATAGGTAAGGCTTTGCCTTTTGCCCCGGCGCTTGGGCAGACTTGGGGTCAAGGCCAGTGCCTTCACCACAGGAGAGAGGAGGCAACAGGTTCCCTGCACAGGGCCCGAGCACTGGGATGGGGAACAGTGGGGACTGTCTCCACTCTTTCCCCGGCACACCCCGGCCACCCACAATGCTGCCACATCTTGGTGGAAGAGGGCATCTGACTGCACGTTTCTCCATGGGGTTGTTTCTGCGAGTTCCGGGTATGGCACCTGGTGGCAAGCCCAAGTCTGCCCTTGGGACAGGTGGCCAAGGAGATGCTTTCCCCTTGGGACCAGAGGCACAGGACAGGCCTGCCTTCTGCCCAGACTCCTTCCTCAGAGTGGAGCATGCACCCTTGCCCTTGTCGTCCCCTCATGTCTCCTTAGCAGCCAGGCTTCAATCTCTCCGCACAGGGAGTAGAGGACACTTGTCTTCTCATGGCCTGCTGTTCGTGCCTCGGCAGGCTATTCTGACTCCCGAGCGTTTCCAGACCCAAGGCCAAGGGATCCTTCTCTTCCCTGGGGCGGCGTGCTGTGCCTTCCCCAAAATTGCTCCTGGGGAGCGGGGTGACAGACGTGTGCAACCATGCTTCTCTCTCAGGCAGAGGGGATGCTAGGGCAAAGAGGATTTCGCTCCATGTGGGTATCTTCCACCATGTTGCCGAGACTCGCTCAGGCAAGCAGCAACAGCATCCCCAAACCCAACTCTGATTTCCCAACGAATGCTGTGCTTTCCTAAGGGAGAGGCCCAGGCAAAGAGGCTTTCGCTGTATGCGGGTTTCTCCCACCGCAAGACTGGGCTCAGGGAAGCAGCAGCAGACCGCACAACATTTCTCAGCGAATGCTGTGCTTTCGCAGAGGCTTTGGTTTGGAGCGAACAGCACTTCGCCGCTGCTTCCTCAGCAAAGCTTCAGTCGAGTCAGGGAAGAAGAGCTGCGGGAGAGCTGTTGCCTCTTGGGCCTTGCTTTCCCTGGCTCCATGTTCGCGCCGGGATTTCACTTTGCTAAGCCGAACTAGGCAGACACAGTCACAACCCTGCAGCAGCGTGCGTGGCCTAGCATGGCACTCTATTCCTAATTCCATCTCCTGCTCTGGTAAGGCTTTGCCTTTTGCTCCGGTGCTCGGGCAGACTCGGGGTCAAGGCCAGTGCCTTCACCACAGGAGAGAGGAGGCAACAGGATCCCTGCACAAGGCCCGAGCACTGGGATGGGGAACAGTGGGGACTGTCTCCACTCTTTCCCCGGCACACTCCGGCCACCCACAATGCTGCCACATCTTGGTGGAAGAGGGCATCTGACTGCACGTTTCTCCATGGGGTTGTTTCTGCGAGTTCCGGGTATGGCACCTGGTGGCAAGCCCAAATCTGCCCTTGGGACAGGTGGCCAAGGAGATGGTGACCCTTGGTAACAGAGGCACAGGACAGGCCTGCCTTCTGCCCAGACTCCTTAGAGTGGAGCACGCGCCCCTGCCCTAGTCGACCCCTCATGTCTCCTTAGCAGCCAGGCTTCCATTTCTCCGCACAGGGAGCGGGTGACACATGTCTGGCCACCGGCCTGCATTTCGTGCCGCGGCAGGCTATCCTGTTCCCGAGCGTTTCCCGACCCCAAGGCCAAGGGATCCTTCTCTTCCCCGGGGGCGGCGTGCTGTGCCTTCCGCACACTTGCTCCTGGGGAGCGTGGTGACAGACATGAGCAACCATGCTTCTCTCTCATGCAGAAAGGATGCTAGGGCAAAGAGGATTTCGCTCCATGCGGGTATCTTCCAACATGCTGCGGAGACTCGCTTAGGCAAGCAGCAGCAGCATCCCCAAACCCAACTCTGATTTCCCAACGAATGCTGTGCTTTCCAAGGGGAGATGCCAAGGCAAAGGAGCTTTCGCTGTATGCGGGTTTCTCCCACCGCGAGACTGGGCTCAGGCACGCAGCAGCAGCCCCCAAAAAGTGGAGCCATTTCCCCTGCCCTAATCTTCCCCTCGTGTCTCCTTAGCAGCCCGGCTTCCTTCGCTCTGCAGTGACAGATGTGTCCCTTTCCTTAAGGCTCTTTCCACAGGCACCACCGCGCTTCTCTCTCAGGCAGAGTGGATGCCCAGGCAAAGAGTATTTCGCCCCATGAGGGTTTATTCCACCGTGCAGTGGAGACTAGCTCCGGCAAGCAGCAGCAGCATCCCCAAACCCAACTCTGATTTCCCAACGAATGCTGTGCTTTCCAAGGGGAGATGCCCAGGCAAAGGGGCTTTCGCTGTATGCGGGTTTCTCCCACCGCGAGACTGGGCTCAGGCACGCAGCAGCAGCCCCCAAAACATTTCTCGGGGAATGCTGTCCTTTGTCAGAAGCTTTGGTTTGGAGCAAACAGCCCTTCGCCACTGCTTCCTCAGCAAGGCTTCTGTCGCGTCAGGGAAGAAGAGCTGCGGGAGAGCTGGTGCCTCTTGGGCCTTGCTTTCCCTGGCTCCATGTTCGCGTCCTGGGTTCACCCTGCCAGGCCGAACTACGCAGACACAGTCACAACCGTGCAGTAGCGCGCTTAGCCTAGGATGGCACTCCATGCACACTACCATCTCCCGGTGTAGGCATCGCTTGGCCTTTTACTCTGGCGCTCAGGCCGACTCGCGGGCTAGGCCTGTGCTTTCCCCACAGGAAAGGAGAGGTGACAGGATCCCTGCACACCGCCCGTGCACTGAATAGGGAGCTTTGGGTACTGTCACCACTCCTTCCCCTTAAAACCCGGGCCTCCTCCAAGCTTCTACATCCCGGAGGAAGACGGCATCTGATGGCCAGGTCTTTCTGGGAGTTGTTTCTCGAGTTTAGGGTAGGCGCCTGGTGGCAAGCCCATGGCTCCACCACGGTCAGGTGGCCAAGGAGCTGCTGTCTCCTTGGGCCCAAAGGCTCAGGACAGGCATGCTTTCTGCCCAGACTCCTTCCTCAGAGTGGAGCCTTTCCCCTGCCCTAATCTTCCCCTCGTGTCTCCTTAGCAGCCCGGCTTCCTTCGCTCTGCAGTGACAGATGTGTCCCTTTCCTTAAGGCTCTTTCCACAGGCACCACCGCGCTTCTCTCTCAGGCAGAGGGGAAGCCCAGGCAAAGAGGATTTCGCTCCATGCGGGTTTATTCCACCGTGCAGTGGAGACTGTCTCCGGCAAGCAGCAGGCAGCATCCCACAGAACCGACTCTGATTTCCCAGCGACTGCTATGCTTTCGCAGAGGTTTTCAGCTTGGCGCAAACCGCACTTCGCTGCTGCTTCCTCAGCAAGGCTTTGGTCGTTTGCTCTGTCGCGGCTGGAAAGAAGAGCCACGGGAGAGCTGGTGCCTCTTGGGCCTTGTTTCCCCGGGCTCCAAGTTCGCGCCCGGGGTTCACCTTGCTAAGCCGATCTAAGCAGACACAGTCACAACCCTGCAGCAGCGTGCGTGGCCTAGCATGACACTCTATGCCTATTACCATCTCCTGGCGTAGGTAAGGCTTTGCCTTTTGCTCCGGCGCTCGGGCAGACTCGGGGTCAAGGCCAGTGCCTTCACCACAGGAGAGAAGAGGCGACAGGATCCCTGCACAGGGCCCGAGCACTGGGATGGGGAACGGTGGGGACTGTCTCCACTCTTTCCCCGGCACACACCCGGCCACCCACAATGCTGCCATATCTTGGTGGAAGATGGCATCTGACTGCACGTTTCTCTATGGGGTTGTTTCTGCGAGTTCCGGGTATGGCACCTGGTTGGCAAGCCCAAGTCTGCCCTTGGGACAGGTGGCCAAAGAGATGCTTTCCCCTTGGGACAAGAGGCACAGGACAGGCCTGCCTTCTGCCCAGACCCCTTCCTCAGAGTGGAGCACGCACCCATGCCCTTGTCTTCCCCTCATGTCTCCTTAGAAGCCAGGCTTCAATCTCTCCCCACAGGGAGGAGAGGACACTTGTCTTCTCATGGCCTGCTGTTCATGCCTCGGCATGCTATTCTGCTTCCCGAGCGTTTCCCGACCCCAAGGCCAAGGGATCCTTCTCCTTCCCGGGGGCGGCGTGCTGTGTCTTACCCACACTTGCTCCTGGGGAGCGCGTTGACAGACGTGTCCAACCATGCTTCTCTCTCAGGCAGAAAGGATGCTAGGGCAAAAAGGATTTCGCTCCATGCGGGTATCTTCCAACATGCTGCGGAGACTCGCTTAGGCAAGCAGCAGCAGCATCCCCAAACCCAACTCTGATTTCCCAACGAATGCTGTGCTTTCCAAGGGGAGATGCTCAGGCAAAGGGGATTTCCCTGTATGCGGGTTTCTCCCACCGCGAGACTGGGCTCAGGCACGCAGCAGCAGCCCCCAAAACATTTCTCGGGGAATGCTGTCCTTTCGCAGAGGCTTTGGTTTGGAGCAAACAGCCCTTCGCCACTGCTTCCTCAGCAAGGCTTCTGTCGCGTCAGGGAAGAAGAGCTGCGGGAGAGCTGGTGCCTCTTGGGCCTTGCTTTCCCTGGCTCCATGTTCGCGTCCTGGGTTCACCCTGCCAGGCCGAACTAAGCAGACACAGTCGCAACCGTGCAGTAGCGCGCTTAGCCTAGGATGGCACTCCATGCACACTACCATCTCCCGGTGTAGGCATCGCTTGGCCTTTTACTCTGGCGCTCAGGCCGACTCGCGGACTAGGCCTGTGCTTTCCCCACAGGAAAGAAGAGGTGACAGGATCCCTGCACACCGCCCGTGCACTGAATAGGGAGCTTTGGGGGACTGTCACCACTCCTTCCCCTTAAAACCCGGGCCTCCTCCAAGCTTCTACATCCCGGAGGAAGACGGCATCTGATGGCCAGGTCTTTCTGGGAGTTGTTTCTCGAGTTTAGGGTAGGCGCCTGGTGGCAAGCCCATGGCTCCACCACGGTCAGGTGGCCAAGGAGCTGCTGTCTCCTTGGGCCCAAAGTCTCAGGACAGGCATGCTTTCTGCCCAGACTCCTTCAGCAGAGTGGAGCCCTTTCCCCTGCCCTAATCTTCCCCTCGTGTCTCCTTAGCAGCCCGGCTTCCTTCGCTCTGCAGTGACAGATGTGTCCCTTTCCTTAAGGCTCTTTCCACAGGCACCACCGCGCTTCTCTCTCAGGCAGAGTGGATGCCCAGGCAAAGAGAATTTCGCCCCATGCGGGTTTATTCCACCGTGCAGTGGAGACTAACTCCGGCAAGCAGCAGGCAGCATCCCACAGACACGACTCTGATTTCCCAGAGAATGCTGTACTTTCCCAGAGGTGATGCCCCGGCAAAGAAGCTTTCGCTCTATGCGGGTTTTTCCCATCGTGCTGCGAATACTAGGCTAAGGCAAGCAACAAAAGCAGCCCACAGAACCGACTCTGATTTCCCAGCGACTGCTATGCTTTCGCAGAGGTTTTCAGCTTGGCGCAAAACGCACTTCGCTGCTGCTTCCTCAGCAAGGCTTTGGTCGTTTGCTCTGTCGCGGCAGGAAAGAAGAGCCGCGGGAGAGCTGGTGCCTCTTGGGCCTTGTTTTCCCGGGCTCCAAGTTCGCGCCCGGGGTTCACCTTGCTAAGCCGATCTAAGCAGACACAGTCACAACCCTGCAGCAGCGTGCGTGGCCTAGTATGACACTCTATGCCTATTACCATCTCCTGGCGTAGGTAAGGCTTTGCCTTTTGCTCCGGCGCTCGGGCAGACTCGGGGTCAAGGCCAGTGCCTTCACCACAGGAGAGAGGAGGTGACAGGATCCCTACACAAGGCCCGAGCACTGGGATGGGGAACGGTGGGGACTGTCTCCACTCTTTCCCCGGCACACCCCCGGCCACCCACAATGCTGCCATATCTTGGTGGAAGACGGCATCTGACTGCACGTTTCTCCATGGGGTTGTTTCTGCGAGTTCCGGGTATGGCAACTGGTGGCAACCCAAGTCTGCCCTTGGAACAGGTGGCCAAGGAGATGCTTTCCCCTTGGGACCAGAGGCACAGGACAGGCCTGCCTTCTGCCCAGACCCCTTCCTCAGAGTGGAGCACGCACCCATGCCCTTGTCTTCCCCTCATGTCTCCTTAGAAGCCAGGCTTCAATCTCTCCGCACAGGGAGCAGAGGACACTTGTCTTCTCATGGCCTGCTGTTCATGCCTCGGCATGCTATTCTGCTTCCCGAGCGTTTCCCGACCCCAAGGCCAAGGGATCCTTCTCCTTCCCGGGGGCGGCGTGCTGTGCCTTACCCACACTTGCTCCTGGGGAGCGTGGTGACAGACGTGAGCAACCATGCTTCTCTCTCAGGCAGAAAGGATGCTAGGGCAAAGAGGATTTCGCTCCATGCGGGTATCTTCCAACATGCTGCGGAGACTCGCTTAGGCAAGCAGCAGCAGCATCCCCAAACCCAACTCTGATTTCCCAACGAATGCTGTGCTTTCCAAGGGGAGATGCTCAGGCAAAGGGGATTTCCCTGTATGCGGGTTTCTCCCACCGCGAGACTGGGCTCAGGCACGCAGCAGCAGCCCCCAAAACATTTCTCGGGGAATGCTGTCCTTTCGCAGAGGCTTTGGTTTGGAGCAAACAGCCCTTCGCCACTGCTTCCTCAGCAAGGCTTCTGTCGCGTCAGGGAAGAAGAGCTGCGGGAGAGCTGGTGCCTCTTGGGCCTTGCTTTCCCTGGCTCCATGTTCGCGTCCTGGGTTCACCCTGACAGGCCGAACTAAGCAGACACAGTCACAACCGTGCAGTAGCGCGCTTAGCCTAGGATGGCACTCCATGCACACTACCATCTCCCGGTGTAGGCATCGCTTGGCCTTTTACTCTGGCGCTCAGGCCGACTCGCGGACTAGGCCTGTGCTTTCCCCACAGGAAAGGAGAGGTGACAGGATCCCTGCACACCGCCCGTGCACTGAATAGGGAGCTTTGGGGGACTGTCACCACTCCTTCCCCTTAAAACCCGGGCCTCCTCCAAGCTTCTACATCCCGGAGGAAGACGGCATCTGATGGCCAGGTCTTTCTGGGAGTTGTTTCTCGAGTTTAGGGTAGGCGCCTGGTGGCAAGCCCATGGCTCCACCACGGTCAGGTGGCCAAGGAGCTGCTGTCTCCTTGGGCCCAAAGGCTCAGGACAGGCATGCTTTCTGCCCAGACTCCTTCAGCAGAGTGGAGCCCTTTCCCCTGCCCTAATCTTCCCCTCGTGTCTCCTTAGCAGCCCGGCTTCCTTCGCTCTGCAGTGACAGATGTGTCCCTTTCCTTAAGGCTCTTTCCACAGGCACCACCGCGCTTCTCTCTCAGGCAGAGTGGATGCCCAGGCAAAGAGAATTTCGCCCCATGCGGGTTTATTCCACCGTGCAGTGGAGACTAACTCCGGCAAGCAGCAGGCAGCATCCCACAGACCCGACTCTGATTTCCCAGAGAATGCTGTACTTTCCCAGAGGTGATGCCCCGGCAAAGAAGCTTTCGCTCTATGCGGGTTTTTCCCATCGTGCTGCGAATACTAGGCTAAGGCAAGCAACAAAAGCAGCCCACAGAACCGACTCTGATTTCCCAGCGACTGCTATGCTTTCGCAGAGGTTTTCAGCTTGGCGCAAACCGCACTTCGCTTCTGCGTCCTCAGCAAGGCTTTGGTCGTTCGCTCTGTCGCGGCAGGAAAGAAGAGCCGCGGGAGAGCTGGTGCCTCTTGGGCCTTGTTTTCCCGGGCTCCAAGTTCGCGCCCGGGGTTCACCTTGCTAAGCCGAACTAAGCAGACACAGTCACAACCCTGCAGCAGCGTGCGTGGCCTAGCATGTCACTCTATGCCTATTACCATCTCCTGGCATAGGTAAGGCTTTGCCTTTTGCCCCGGCGCTTGGGCAGACTTGGGGTCAAGGCCAGTGCCTTCACCACAGGAGAGAGGAGGCAACAGGTTCCCTGCACAGGGCCCGAGCACTGGGATGGGGAACAGTGGGGACTGTCTCCACTCTTTCCCCGGCACACCCCGGCCACCCACAATGCTGCCACATCTTGGTGGAAGAGGGCATCTGACTGCACGTTTCTCCATGGGGTTGTTTCTGCGAGTTCCGGGTATGGCACCTGGTGGCAAGCCCAAGTCTGCCCTTGGGACAGGTGGCCAAGGAGATGCTTTCCCCTTGGGACCAGAGGCACAGGACAGGCCTGCCTTCTGCCCAGACTCCTTCCTCAGAGTGGAGCATGCACCCTTGCCCTTGTCGTCCCCTCATGTCTCCTTAGCAGCCAGGCTTCAATCTCTCCGCACAGGGAGTAGAGGACACTTGTCTTCTCATGGCCTGCTGTTCGTGCCTCGGCAGGCTATTCTGACTCCCGAGCGTTTCCAGACCCAAGGCCAAGGGATCCTTCTCTTCCCTGGGGCGGCGTGCTGTGCCTTCCCCAAAATTGCTCCTGGGGAGCGGGGTGACAGACGTGTGCAACCATGCTTCTCTCTCAGGCAGAGGGGATGCTAGGGCAAAGAGGATTTCGCTCCATGTGGGTATCTTCCACCATGTTGCCGAGACTCGCTCAGGCAAGCAGCAGCAGCATCCCCAAACCCAACTCTGATTTCCCAACGAATGCTGTGCTTTCCTAAGGGAGAGGCCCAGGCAAAGAGGCTTTCGCTGTATGCGGGTTTCTCCCACCGCAAGACTGGGCTCAGGGAAGCAGCAGCAGACCGCACAACATTTCTCAGCGAATGCTGTGCTTTCGCAGAGGCTTTGGTTTGGAGCGAACAGCACTTCGCCGCTGCTTCCTCAGCAAAGCTTCAGTCGAGTCAGGGAAGAAGAGCTGCGGGAGAGCTGTTGCCTCTTGGGCCTTGCTTTCCCTGGCTCCATGTTCGCGCCGGGATTTCACTTTGCTAAGCCGAACTAGGCAGACACAGTCACAACCCTGCAGCAGCGTGCGTGGCCTAGCATGGCACTCTATTCCTAATTCCATCTCCTGCTCTGGTAAGGCTTTGCCTTTTGCTCCGGTGCTCGGGCAGACTCGGGGTCAAGGCCAGTGCCTTCACCACAGGAGAGAGGAGGCAACAGGATCCCTGCACAAGGCCCGAGCACTGGGATGGGGAACAGTGGGGTCTGTCTCCACTCTTTCCCCGGCACACTCCGGCCACCCACAATGCTGCCACATCTTGGTGGAAGAGGGCATCTGACTGCACGTTTCTCCATGGGGTTGTTTCTGCGAGTTCCGGGTATGGCACCTGGTGGCAAGCCCAAATCTGCCCTTGGGACAGGTGGCCAAGGAGATGGTGACCCTTGGTAACAGAGGCACAGGACAGGCCTGCCTTCTGCCCAGACTCCTTAGAGTGGAGCACGCGCCCCTGCCCTAGTCGACCCCTCATGTCTCCTTAGCAGCCAGGCTTCCATCTCTCCGCACAGGGAGCGGGTGACACATGTCTGGCCACCGGCCTGCATTTCGTGCCGCGGCAGGCTATCCTGTTCCCGAGCGTTTCCCGACCCCAAGGCCAAGGGATCCTTCTCTTCCCCGGGGGCGGCGTGCTGTGCCTTCCGCACACTTGCTCCTGGGGAGCGTGGTGACAGACATGAGCAACCATGCTTCTCTCTCATGCAGAAAGGATGCTAGGGCAAAGAGGATTTCGCTCCATGCGGGTATCTTCCAACATGCTGCGGAGACTCGCTTAGGCAAGCAGCAGCAGCATCCCCAAACCCAACTCTGATTTCCCAACGAATGCTGTGCTTTCCAAGGGGAGATGCCAAGGCAAAGGAGCTTACGCTGTATGCGGGTTTCTCCCACCGCGAGACTGGGCTCAGGCACGCAGCAGCAGCCCCCAAAAAGTGGAGCCATTTCCCCTGCCCTAATCTTCCCCTCGTGTCTCCTTAGCAGCCCGGCTTCCTTCGCTCTGCAGTGACAGATGTGTCCCTTTCCTTAAGGCTCTTTCCACAGGCACCACCGCGCTTCTCTCTCAGGCAGAGTGGATGCCCAGGCAAAGAGTATTTCGCCCCCATGAGGGTTTATTCCACCGTGCAGTGGAGACTAGCTCCGGCAAGCAGCAGCAGCATCCCCAAACCCAACTCTGATTTCCCAACGAATGCTGTGCTTTCCAAGGGGAGATGCCCAGGCAAAGGGGCTTTCGCTGTATGCGGGTTTCTCCCACCGCGAGACTGGGCTCAGGCACGCAGCAGCAGCCCCCAAAACATTTCTCGGGGAATGCTGTCCTTTGTCAGAAGCTTTGGTTTGGAGCAAACAGCCCTTCGCCACTGCTTCCTCAGCAAGGCTTCTGTCGCGTCAGGGAAGAAGAGCTGCGGGAGAGCTGGTGCCTCTTGGGCCTTGCTTTCCCTGGCTCCATGTTCGCGTCCTGGGTTCACCCTGCCAGGCCGAACTAAGCAGACACAGTCGCAACCGTGCAGTAGCGCGCTTAGCCTAGGATGGCACTCCATGCACACTACCATCTCCCGGTGTAGGCATCGCTTGGCCTTTTACTCTGGCGCTCAGGCCGACTCGCGGACTAGGCCTGTGCTTTCCCCACAGGAAAGAAGAGGTGACAGGATCCCTGCACACCGCCCGTGCACTGAATAGGGAGCTTTGGGGGACTGTCACCACTCCTTCCCCTTAAAACCCGGGCCTCCTCCAAGCTTCTACATCCCGGAGGAAGACGGCATCTGATGGCCAGGTCTTTCTGGGAGTTGTTTCTCGAGTTTAGGGTAGGCGCCTGGTGGCAAGCCCATGGCTCCACCACGGTCAGGTGGCCAAGGAGCTGCTGTCTCCTTGGGCCCAAAGTCTCAGGACAGGCATGCTTTCTGCCCAGACTCCTTCAGCAGAGTGGAGCCCTTTCCCCTGCCCTAATCTTCCCCTCGTGTCTCCTTAGCAGCCCGGCTTCCTTCGCTCTGCAGTGACAGATGTGTCCCTTTCCTTAAGGCTCTTTCCACAGGCACCACCGCGCTTCTCTCTCAGGCAGAGTGGATGCCCAGGCAAAGAGAATTTCGCCCCATGCGGGTTTATTCCACCGTGCAGTGGAGACTAACTCCGGCAAGCAGCAGGCAGCATCCCACAGACACGACTCTGATTTCCCAGAGAATGCTGTACTTTCCCAGAGGTGATGCCCCGGCAAAGAAGCTTTCGCTCTATGCGGGTTTTTCCCATCGTGCTGCGAATACTAGGCTAAGGCAAGCAACAAAAGCAGCCCACAGAACCGACTCTGATTTCCCAGCGACTGCTATGCTTTCGCAGAGGTTTTCAGCTTGGCGCAAACCGCACTTCGCTGCTGCTTCCTCAGCAAGGCTTTGGTCGTTTGCTCTGTCGCGGCAGGAAAGAAGAGCCGCGGGAGAGCTGGTGCCTCTTGGGCCTTGTTTTCCCGGGCTCCAAGTTCGCGCCCGGGGTTCACCTTGCTAAGCCGATCTAAGCAGACACAGTCACAACCCTGCAGCAGCGTGCGTGGCCTAGTATGACACTCTATGCCTATTACCATCTCCTGGCGTAGGTAAGGCTTTGCCTTTTGCTCCGGCGCTCGGGCAGACTCGGGGTCAAGGCCAGTGCCTTCACCACAGGAGAGAGGAGGTGACAGGATCCCTACACAAGGCCCGAGCACTGGGATGGGGAACGGTGGGGACTGTCTCCACTCTTTCCCCGGCACACCCCCGGCCACCCACAATGCTGCCATATCTTGGTGGAAGACGGCATCTGACTGCACGTTTCTCCATGGGGTTGTTTCTGCGAGTTCCGGGTATGGCAACTGGTGGCAACCCAAGTCTGCCCTTGGAACAGGTGGCCAAGGAGATGCTTTCCCCTTGGGACCAGAGGCACAGGACAGGCCTGCCTTCTGCCCAGACCCCTTCCTCAGAGTGGAGCACGCACCCATGCCCTTGTCTTCCCCTCATGTCTCCTTAGAAGCCAGGCTTCAATCTCTCCGCACAGGGAGCAGAGGACACTTGTCTTCTCATGGCCTGCTGTTCATGCCTCGGCATGCTATTCTGCTTCCCGAGCGTTTCCCGACCCCAAGGCCAAGGGATCCTTCTCCTTCCCGGGGGCGGCGTGCTGTGCCTTACCCACACTTGCTCCTGGGGAGCGTGGTGACAGACGTGAGCAACCATGCTTCTCTCTCAGGCAGAAAGGATGCTAGGGCAAAGAGGATTTCGCTCCATGCGGGTATCTTCCAACATGCTGCGGAGACTCGCTTAGGCAAGCAGCAGCAGCATCCCCAAACCCAACTCTGATTTCCCAACGAATGCTGTGCTTTCCAAGGGGAGATGCTCAGGCAAAGGGGATTTCCCTGTATGCGGGTTTCTCCCACCGCGAGACTGGGCTCAGGCACGCAGCAGCAGCCCCCAAAACATTTCTCGGGGAATGCTGTCCTTTCGCAGAGGCTTTGGTTTGGAGCAAACAGCCCTTCGCCACTGCTTCCTCAGCAAGGCTTCTGTCGCGTCAGGGAAGAAGAGCTGCGGGAGAGCTGGTGCCTCTTGGGCCTTGCTTTCCCTGGCTCCATGTTCGCGTCCTGGGTTCACCCTGACAGGCCGAACTAAGCAGACACAGTCACAACCGTGCAGTAGCGCGCTTAGCCTAGGATGGCACTCCATGCACACTACCATCTCCCGGTGTAGGCATCGCTTGGCCTTTTACTCTGGCGCTCAGGCCGACTCGCGGACTAGGCCTGTGCTTTCCCCACAGGAAAGGAGAGGTGACAGGATCCCTGCACACCGCCCGTGCACTGAATAGGGAGCTTTGGGGGACTGTCACCACTCCTTCCCCTTAAAACCCGGGCCTCCTCCAAGCTTCTACATCCCGGAGGAAGACGGCATCTGATGGCCAGGTCTTTCTGGGAGTTGTTTCTCGAGTTTAGGGTAGGCGCCTGGTGGCAAGCCCATGGCTCCACCACGGTCAGGTGGCCAAGGAGCTGCTGTCTCCTTGGGCCCAAAGTCTCAGGACAGGCATGCTTTCTGCCCAGACTCCTTCAGCAGAGTGGAGCCCTTTCCCCTGCCCTAATCTTCCCCTCGTGTCTCCTTAGCAGCCCGGCTTCCTTCGCTCTGCAGTGACAGATGTGTCCCTTTCCTTAAGGCTCTTTCCACAGGCACCACCGCGCTTCTCTCTCAGGCAGAGTGGATGCCCAGGCAAAGAGAATTTCGCCCCATGCGGGTTTATTCCACCGTGCAGTGGAGACTAACTCCGGCAAGCAGCAGGCAGCATCCCACAGACACGACTCTGATTTCCCAGAGAATGCTGTACTTTCCCAGAGGTGATGCCCCGGCAAAGAAGCTTTCGCTCTATGCGGGTTTTTCCCATCGTGCTGCGAATACTAGGCTAAGGCAAGCAACAAAAGCAGCCCACAGAACCGACTCTGATTTCCCAGCGACTGCTATGCTTTCGCAGAGGTTTTCAGCTTGGCGCAAACCGCACTTCGCTTCTGCGTCCTCAGCAAGGCTTTGGTCGTTCGCTCTGTCGCGGCAGGAAAGAAGAGCCGCGGGAGAGCTGGTGCCTCTTGGGCCTTGTTTTCCCGGGCTCCAAGTTCGCGCCCGGGGTTCACCTTGCTAAGCCGAACTAAGCAGACACAGTCACAACCCTGCAGCAGCGTGCGTGGCCTAGCATGTCACTCTATGCCTATTACCATCTCCTGGCATAGGTAAGGCTTTGCCTTTTGCCCCGGCGCTTGGGCAGACTTGGGGTCAAGGCCAGTGCCTTCACCACAGGAGAGAGGAGGCAACAGGTTCCCTGCACAGGGCCCGAGCACTGGGATGGGGAACAGTGGGGACTGTCTCCACTCTTTCCCCGGCACACCCCGGCCACCCACAATGCTGCCACATCTTGGTGGAAGAGGGCATCTGACTGCACGTTTCTCCATGGGGTTGTTTCTGCGAGTTCCGGGTATGGCACCTGGTGGCAAGCCCAAGTCTGCCCTTGGGACAGGTGGCCAAGGAGATGCTTTCCCCTTGGGACCAGAGGCACAGGACAGGCCTGCCTTCTGCCCAGACTCCTTCCTCAGAGTGGAGCATGCACCCTTGCCCTTGTCGTCCCCTCATGTCTCCTTAGCAGCCAGGCTTCAATCTCTCCGCACAGGGAGTAGAGGACACTTGTCTTCTCATGGCCTGCTGTTCGTGCCTCGGCAGGCTATTCTGACTCCCGAGCGTTTCCAGACCCAAGGCCAAGGGATCCTTCTCTTCCCTGGGGCGGCGTGCTGTGCCTTCCCCAAAATTGCTCCTGGGGAGCGGGGTGACAGACGTGTGCAACCATGCTTCTCTCTCAGGCAGAGGGGATGCTAGGGCAAAGAGGATTTCGCTCCATGTGGGTATCTTCCACCATGTTGCCGAGACTCGCTCAGGCAAGCAGCAGCAGCATCCCCAAACCCAACTCTGATTTCCCAACGAATGCTGTGCTTTCCTAAGGGAGAGGCCCAGGCAAAGAGGCTTTCGCTGTATGCGGGTTTCTCCCACCACAAGACTGGGCTCAGGGAAGCAGCAGCAGACCGCACAACATTTCTCAGCGAATGCTGTGCTTTCGCAGAGGCTTTGGTTTGGAGCGAACAGCACTTCGCCGCTGCTTCCTCAGCAAAGCTTCAGTCGAGTCAGGGAAGAAGAGCTGCGGGAGAGCTGTTGCCTCTTGGGCCTTGCTTTCCCTGGCTCCATGTTCGCGCCGGGATTTCACTTTGCTAAGCCGAACTAGGCAGACACAGTCACAACCCTGCAGCAGCTTGCGTGGCCTAGCATGGCACTCTATTCCTAATTCCATCTCCTGCTCTGGTAAGGCTTTGCCTTTTGCTCCGGTGCTCAGGCAGACTCGGGGTCAAGGCCAGTGCCTTCACCACAGGAGAGAGGAGGCAACAGGATCCCTGCACAAGGCCCGAGCACTGGGATGGGGAACAGTGGGGACTGTCTCCACTCTTTCCCCGGCACACTCCGGCCACCCACAATGCTGCCACATCTTGGTGGAAGAGGGCATCTGACTGCACGTTTCTCCATGGGGTTGTTTCTGCGAGTTCCGGGTATGGCACCTGGTGGCAAGCCCAAATCTGCCCTTGGGACAGGTGGCCAAGGAGATGGTGACCCTTGGTAACAGAGGCACAGGACAGGCCTGCCTTCTGCCCAGACTCCTTAGAGTGGAGCACGCGCCCCTGCCCTAGTCGACCCCTCATGTCTCCTTAGCAGCCAGGCTTCCATCTCTCCGCACAGGGAGCGGGTGACACATGTCTGGCCACCGGCCTGCATTTCGTGCCGCGGCAGGCTATCCTGTTCCCGAGCGTTTCCCGACCCCAAGGCCAAGGGATCCTTCTCTTCCCCGGGGGCGGCGTGCTGTGCCTTCCGCACACTTGCTCCTGGGGAGCGTGGTGACAGACATGAGCAACCATGCTTCTCTCTCATGCAGAAAGGATGCTAGGGCAAAGAGGATTTCGCTCCATGCGGGTATCTTCCAACATGCTGCGGAGACTCGCTTAGGCAAGCAGCAGCAGCATCCCCAAACCCAACTCTGATTTCCCAACGAATGCTGTGCTTTCCAAGGGGAGATGCCAAGGCAAAGGAGCTTACGCTGTATGCGGGTTTCTCCCACCGCGAGACTGGGCTCAGGCACGCAGCAGCAGCCCCCAAAAAGTGGAGCCATTTCCCCTGCCCTAATCTTCCCCTCGTGTCTCCTTAGCAGCCCGGCTTCCTTCGCTCTGCAGTGACAGATGTGTCCCTTTCCTTAAGGCTCTTTCCACAGGCACCACCGCGCTTCTCTCTCAGGCAGAGTGGATGCCCAGGCAAAGAGTATTTCGCCCCCATGAGGGTTTATTCCACCGTGCAGTGGAGACTAGCTCCGGCAAGCAGCAGCAGCATCCCCAAACCCAACTCTGATTTCCCAACGAATGCTGTGCTTTCCAAGGGGAGATGCCCAGGCAAAGGGGCTTTCGCTGTATGCGGGTTTCTCCCACCGCGAGACTGGGCTCAGGCACGCAGCAGCAGCCCCCAAAACATTTCTCGGGGAATGCTGTCCTTTGTCAGAAGCTTTGGTTTGGAGCAAACAGCCCTTCGCCACTGCTTCCTCAGCAAGGCTTCTGTCGCGTCAGGGAAGAAGAGCTGCGGGAGAGCTGGTGCCTCTTGGGCCTTGCTTTCCCTGGCTCCATGTTCGCGTCCTGGGTTCACCCTGCCAGGCCGAACTAAGCAGACACAGTCGCAACCGTGCAGTAGCGCGCTTAGCCTAGGATGGCACTCCATGCACACTACCATCTCCCGGTGTAGGCATCGCTTGGCCTTTTACTCTGGCGCTCAGGCCGACTCGCGGACTAGGCCTGTGCTTTCCCCACAGGAAAGAAGAGGTGACAGGATCCCTGCACACCGCCCGTGCACTGAATAGGGAGCTTTGGGGGACTGTCACCACTCCTTCCCCTTAAAACCCGGGCCTCCTCCAAGCTTCTACATCCCGGAGGAAGACGGCATCTGATGGCCAGGTCTTTCTGGGAGTTGTTTCTCGAGTTTAGGGTAGGCGCCTGGTGGCAAGCCCATGGCTCCACCACGGTCAGGTGGCCAAGGAGCTGCTGTCTCCTTGGGCCCAAAGTCTCAGGACAGGCATGCTTTCTGCCCAGACTCCTTCAGCAGAGTGGAGCCCTTTCCCCTGCCCTAATCTTCCCCTCGTGTCTCCTTAGCAGCCCGGCTTCCTTCGCTCTGCAGTGACAGATGTGTCCCTTTCCTTAAGGCTCTTTCCACAGGCACCACCGCGCTTCTCTCTCAGGCAGAGTGGATGCCCAGGCAAAGAGAATTTCGCCCCATGCGGGTTTATTCCACCGTGCAGTGGAGACTAACTCCGGCAAGCAGCAGGCAGCATCCCACAGACACGACTCTGATTTCCCAGAGAATGCTGTACTTTCCCAGAGGTGATGCCCCGGCAAAGAAGCTTTCGCTCTATGCGGGTTTTTCCCATCGTGCTGCGAATACTAGGCTAAGGCAAGCAACAAAAGCAGCCCACAGAACCGACTCTGATTTCCCAGCGACTGCTATGCTTTCGCAGAGGTTTTCAGCTTGGCGCAAACCGCACTTCGCTGCTGCTTCCTCAGCAAGGCTTTGGTCGTTTGCTCTGTCGCGGCAGGAAAGAAGAGCCGCGGGAGAGCTGGTGCCTCTTGGGCCTTGTTTTCCCGGGCTCCAAGTTCGCGCCCGGGGTTCACCTTGCTAAGCCGATCTAAGCAGACACAGTCACAACCCTGCAGCAGCGTGCGTGGCCTAGTATGACACTCTATGCCTATTACCATCTCCTGGCGTAGGTAAGGCTTTGCCTTTTGCTCCGGCGCTCGGGCAGACTCGGGGTCAAGGCCAGTGCCTTCACCACAGGAGAGAGGAGGTGACAGGATCCCTACACAAGGCCCGAGCACTGGGATGGGGAACGGTGGGGACTGTCTCCACTCTTTCCCCGGCACACCCCCGGCCACCCACAATGCTGCCATATCTTGGTGGAAGACGGCATCTGACTGCACGTTTCTCCATGGGGTTGTTTCTGCGAGTTCCGGGTATGGCAACTGGTGGCAACCCAAGTCTGCCCTTGGAACAGGTGGCCAAGGAGATGCTTTCCCCTTGGGACCAGAGGCACAGGACAGGCCTGCCTTCTGCCCAGACCCCTTCCTCAGAGTGGAGCACGCACCCATGCCCTTGTCTTCCCCTCATGTCTCCTTAGAAGCCAGGCTTCAATCTCTCCGCACAGGGAGCAGAGGACACTTGTCTTCTCATGGCCTGCTGTTCATGCCTCGGCATGCTATTCTGCTTCCCGAGCGTTTCCCGACCCCAAGGCCAAGGGATCCTTCTCCTTCCCGGGGGCGGCGTGCTGTGCCTTACCCACACTTGCTCCTGGGGAGCGTGGTGACAGACGTGAGCAACCATGCTTCTCTCTCAGGCAGAAAGGATGCTAGGGCAAAGAGGATTTCGCTCCATGCGGGTATCTTCCAACATGCTGCGGAGACTCGCTTAGGCAAGCAGCAGCAGCATCCCCAAACCCAACTCTGATTTCCCAACGAATGCTGTGCTTTCCAAGGGGAGATGCTCAGGCAAAGGGGATTTCCCTGTATGCGGGTTTCTCCCACCGCGAGACTGGGCTCAGGCACGCAGCAGCAGCCCCCAAAACATTTCTCGGGGAATGCTGTCCTTTCGCAGAGGCTTTGGTTTGGAGCAAACAGCCCTTCGCCACTGCTTCCTCAGCAAGGCTTCTGTCGCGTCAGGGAAGAAGAGCTGCGGGAGAGCTGGTGCCTCTTGGGCCTTGCTTTCCCTGGCTCCATGTTCGCGTCCTGGGTTCACCCTGACAGGCCGAACTAAGCAGACACAGTCACAACCGTGCAGTAGCGCGCTTAGCCTAGGATGGCACTCCATGCACACTACCATCTCCCGGTGTAGGCATCGCTTGGCCTTTTACTCTGGCGCTCAGGCCGACTCGCGGACTAGGCCTGTGCTTTCCCCACAGGAAAGGAGAGGTGACAGGATCCCTGCACACCGCCCGTGCACTGAATAGGGAGCTTTGGGGGACTGTCACCACTCCTTCCCCTTAAAACCCGGGCCTCCTCCAAGCTTCTACATCCCGGAGGAAGACGGCATCTGATGGCCAGGTCTTTCTGGGAGTTGTTTCTCGAGTTTAGGGTAGGCGCCTGGTGGCAAGCCCATGGCTCCACCACGGTCAGGTGGCCAAGGAGCTGCTGTCTCCTTGGGCCCAAAGTCTCAGGACAGGCATGCTTTCTGCCCAGACTCCTTCAGCAGAGTGGAGCCCTTTCCCCTGCCCTAATCTTCCCCTCGTGTCTCCTTAGCAGCCCGGCTTCCTTCGCTCTGCAGTGACAGATGTGTCCCTTTCCTTAAGGCTCTTTCCACAGGCACCACCGCGCTTCTCTCTCAGGCAGAGTGGATGCCCAGGCAAAGAGAATTTCGCCCCATGCGGGTTTATTCCACCGTGCAGTGGAGACTAACTCCGGCAAGCAGCAGGCAGCATCCCACAGACACGACTCTGATTTCCCAGAGAATGCTGTACTTTCCCAGAGGTGATGCCCCGGCAAAGAAGCTTTCGCTCTATGCGGGTTTTTCCCATCGTGCTGCGAATACTAGGCTAAGGCAAGCAACAAAAGCAGCCCACAGAACCGACTCTGATTTCCCAGCGACTGCTATGCTTTCGCAGAGGTTTTCAGCTTGGCGCAAACCGCACTTCGCTTCTGCGTCCTCAGCAAGGCTTTGGTCGTTCGCTCTGTCGCGGCAGGAAAGAAGAGCCGCGGGAGAGCTGGTGCCTCTTGGGCCTTGTTTTCCCGGGCTCCAAGTTCGCGCCCGGGGTTCACCTTGCTAAGCCGAACTAAGCAGACACAGTCACAACCCTGCAGCAGCGTGCGTGGCCTAGCATGTCACTCTATGCCTATTACCATCTCCTGGCATAGGTAAGGCTTTGCCTTTTGCCCCGGCGCTTGGGCAGACTTGGGGTCAAGGCCAGTGCCTTCACCACAGGAGAGAGGAGGCAACAGGTTCCCTGCACAGGGCCCGAGCACTGGGATGGGGAACAGTGGGGACTGTCTCCACTCTTTCCCCGGCACACCCCGGCCACCCACAATGCTGCCACATCTTGGTGGAAGAGGGCATCTGACTGCACGTTTCTCCATGGGGTTGTTTCTGCGAGTTCCGGGTATGGCACCTGGTGGCAAGCCCAAGTCTGCCCTTGGGACAGGTGGCCAAGGAGATGCTTTCCCCTTGGGACCAGAGGCACAGGACAGGCCTGCCTTCTGCCCAGACTCCTTCCTCAGAGTGGAGCATGCACCCTTGCCCTTGTCGTCCCCTCATGTCTCCTTAGCAGCCAGGCTTCAATCTCTCCGCACAGGGAGTAGAGGACACTTGTCTTCTCATGGCCTGCTGTTCGTGCCTCGGCAGGCTATTCTGACTCCCGAGCGTTTCCAGACCCAAGGCCAAGGGATCCTTCTCTTCCCTGGGGCGGCGTGCTGTGCCTTCCCCAAAATTGCTCCTGGGGAGCGGGGTGACAGACGTGTGCAACCATGCTTCTCTCTCAGGCAGAGGGGATGCTAGGGCAAAGAGGATTTCGCTCCATGTGGGTATCTTCCACCATGTTGCCGAGACTCGCTCAGGCAAGCAGCAGCAGCATCCCCAAACCCAACTCTGATTTCCCAACGAATGCTGTGCTTTCCTAAGGGAGAGGCCCAGGCAAAGAGGCTTTCGCTGTATGCGGGTTTCTCCCACCACAAGACTGGGCTCAGGGAAGCAGCAGCAGACCGCACAACATTTCTCAGCGAATGCTGTGCTTTCGCAGAGGCTTTGGTTTGGAGCGAACAGCACTTCGCCGCTGCTTCCTCAGCAAAGCTTCAGTCGAGTCAGGGAAGAAGAGCTGCGGGAGAGCTGTTGCCTCTTGGGCCTTGCTTTCCCTGGCTCCATGTTCGCGCCGGGATTTCACTTTGCTAAGCCGAACTAGGCAGACACAGTCACAACCCTGCAGCAGCTTGCGTGGCCTAGCATGGCACTCTATTCCTAATTCCATCTCCTGCTCTGGTAAGGCTTTGCCTTTTGCTCCGGTGCTCAGGCAGACTCGGGGTCAAGGCCAGTGCCTTCACCACAGGAGAGAGGAGGCAACAGGATCCCTGCACAAGGCCCGAGCACTGGGATGGGGAACAGTGGGGACTGTCTCCACTCTTTCCCCGGCACACTCCGGCCACCCACAATGCTGCCACATCTTGGTGGAAGAGGGCATCTGACTGCACGTTTCTCCATGGGGTTGTTTCTGCGAGTTCCGGGTATGGCACCTGGTGGCAAGCCCAAATCTGCCCTTGGGACAGGTGGCCAAGGAGATGGTGACCCTTGGTAACAGAGGCACAGGACAGGCCTGCCTTCTGCCCAGACTCCTTAGAGTGGAGCACGCGCCCCTGCCCTAGTCGACCCCTCATGTCTCCTTAGCAGCCAGGCTTCCATCTCTCCGCACAGGGAGCGGGTGACACATGTCTGGCCACCGGCCTGCATTTCGTGCCGCGGCAGGCTATCCTGTTCCCGAGCGTTTCCCGACCCCAAGGCCAAGGGATCCTTCTCTTCCCCGGGGGCGGCGTGCTGTGCCTTCCGCACACTTGCTCCTGGGGAGCGTGGTGACAGACATGAGCAACCATGCTTCTCTCTCATGCAGAAAGGATGCTAGGGCAAAGAGGATTTCGCTCCATGCGGGTATCTTCCAACATGCTGCGGAGACTCGCTTAGGCAAGCAGCAGCAGCATCCCCAAACCCAACTCTGATTTCCCAACGAATGCTGTGCTTTCCAAGGGGAGATGCCAAGGCAAAGGAGCTTACGCTGTATGCGGGTTTCTCCCACCGCGAGACTGGGCTCAGGCACGCAGCAGCAGCCCCCAAAAAGTGGAGCCATTTCCCCTGCCCTAATCTTCCCCTCGTGTCTCCTTAGCAGCCCGGCTTCCTTCGCTCTGCAGTGACAGATGTGTCCCTTTCCTTAAGGCTCTTTCCACAGGCACCACCGCGCTTCTCTCTCAGGCAGAGTGGATGCCCAGGCAAAGAGTATTTCGCCCCATGAGGGTTTATTCCACCGTGCAGTGGAGACTAGCTCCGGCAAGCAGCAGCAGCATCCCCAAACCCAACTCTGATTTCCCAACGAATGCTGTGCTTTCCAAGGGGAGATGCCCAGGCAAAGGGGCTTTCGCTGTATGCGGGTTTCTCCCACCGCGAGACTGGGCTCAGGCACGCAGCAGCAGCCCCCAAAACATTTCTCGGGGAATGCTGTCCTTTGTCAGAAGCTTTGGTTTGGAGCAAACAGCCCTTCGCCACTGCTTCCTCAGCAAGGCTTCTGTCGCGTCAGGGAAGAAGAGCTGCGGGAGAGCTGGTGCCTCTTGGGCCTTGCTTTCCCTGGCTCCATGTTCGCGTCCTGGGTTCACCCTGCCAGGCCGAACTACGCAGACACAGTCACAACCGTGCAGTAGCGCGCTTAGCCTAGGATGGCACTCCATGCACACTACCATCTCCCGGTGTAGGCATCGCTTGGCCTTTTACTCTGGCGCTCAGGCCGACTCGCGGGCTAGGCCTGTGCTTTCCCCACAGGAAAGGAGAGGTGACAGGATCCCTGCACACCGCCCGTGCACTGAATAGGGAGCTTTGGGTACTGTCACCACTCCTTCCCCTTAAAACCCGGGCCTCCTCCAAGCTTCTACATCCCGGAGGAAGACGGCATCTGATGGCCAGGTCTTTCTGGGAGTTGTTTCTCGAGTTTAGGGTAGGCGCCTGGTGGCAAGCCCATGGCTCCACCACGGTCAGGTGGCCAAGGAGCTGCTGTCTCCTTGGGCCCAAAGGCTCAGGACAGGCATGCTTTCTGCCCAGACTCCTTCCTCAGAGTGGAGCCTTTCCCCTCCCTAATCTTCCCCTCGTGTCTCCTTAGCAGCCCGGCTTCCTTCGCTCTGCAGTGACAGATGTGTCCCTTTCCTTAAGGCTCTTTCCACAGGCACCACCGCGCTTCTCTCTCAGGCAGAGGGGAAGCCCAGGCAAAGAGGATTTCGCTCCATGTGGGTTTATTCCACCGTGCAGTGGAGACTGTCTCCGGCAAGCAGCAGGCAGCATCCCACAGAACCGACTCTGATTTCCCAGCGACTGCTATGCTTTCGCAGTGGTTTTCAGCTTGGCGCAAACCGCACTTCGCTGCTGCTTCCTCAGCAAGGCTTTGGTCGTTTGCTCTGTCGCGGCTGGAAAGAAGAGCCGCGGGAGAGCTGGTGCCTCTTGGGCCTTGTTTCCCCGGGCTCCAAGTTCGCGCCCGGGGTTCACCTTGCTAAGCCGATCTAAGCAGACACAGTCACAACCCTGCAGCAGCGTGCATGGCCTAGCATGACACTCTATGCCTATTACCATCTCCTGGCGTAGGTAAGGCTTTGCCTTTTGCTCCGGCGCTCGGGCAGACTCGGGGTCAAGGCCAGTGCCTTCACCACAGGAGAGAAGAGGCGACAGGATCCCTGCACAGGGCCCGAGCACTGGGATGGGGAACGGTGGGGACTGTCTCCACTCTTTCCCCGGCACACACCCGGCCACCCACAATGCTGCCATATCTTGGTGGAAGATGGCATCTGACTGCACGTTTCTCTATGGGGTTGTTTCTGCGAGTTCCGGGTATGGCACCTGGTTGGCAAGCCCAAGTCTGCCCTTGGGACAGGTGGCCAAAGAGATGCTTTCCCCTTGGGACAAGAGGCACAGGACAGGCCTGCCTTCTGCCCAGACCCCTTCCTCAGAGTGGAGCACGCACCCATGCCCTTGTCTTCCCCTCATGTCTCCTTAGAAGCCAGGCTTCAATCTCTCCCCACAGGGAGGAGAGGACACTTGTCTTCTCATGGCCTGCTGTTCATGCCTCGGCATGCTATTCTGCTTCCCGAGCGTTTCCCGACCCCAAGGCCAAGGGATCCTTCTCTTTCCCGGGGGCGGCGTGCTGTGCCTTACCCACACTTGCTCCTGGGGAGCGTGGTGACAGACGTGAGCAACCATGCTTCTCTCTCAGGCAGAAAGGATGCTAGGGCAAAGAGGATTTCGCTCCATGCGGGTATCTTCCAACATGCTGCGGAGACTCGCTTAGGCAAGCAGCAGCAGCATCCCCAAACCCAACTCTGATTTCCCAACGAATGCTGTGCTTTCCAAGGGGAGATGCTCAGGCAAAGGGGATTTCCCTGTATGCGGGTTTCTCCCACCGCGAGACTGGGCTCAGGCACGCAGCAGCAGCCCCCAAAACATTTCTCGGGGAATGCTGTCCTTTCGCAGAGGCTTTGGTTTGGAGCAAACAGCCCTTCGCCACTGCTTCCTCAGCAAGGCTTCTGTCGCGTCAGGGAAGAAGAGCTGCGGGAGAGCTGGTGCCTCTTGGGCCTTGCTTTCCCTGGCTCCATGTTCGCGTCCTGGGTTCACCCTGACAGGCCGAACTAAGCAGACACAGTCACAACCGTGCAGTAGCGCGCTTAGCCTAGGATGGCACTCCATGCACACTACCATCTCCCGGTGTAGGCATCGCTTGGCCTTTTACTCTGGCGCTCAGGCCGACTCGCGGACTAGGCCTGTGCTTTCCCCACAGGAAAGGAGAGGTGACAGGATCCCTGCACACCGCCCGTGCACTGAATAGGGAGCTTTGGGGGACTGTCACCACTCCTTCCCCTTAAAACCCGGGCCTCCTCCAAGCTTCTACATCCCGGAGGAAGACGGCATCTGATGGCCAGGTCTTTCTGGGAGTTGTTTCTCGAGTTTAGGGTAGGCGCCTGGTGGCAAGCCCATGGCTCCACCACGGTCAGGTGGCCAAGGAGCTGCTGTCTCCTTGGGCCCAAAGTCTCAGGACAGGCATGCTTTCTGCCCAGACTCCTTCAGCAGAGTGGAGCCCTTTCCCCTGCCCTAATCTTCCCCTCGTGTCTCCTTAGCAGCCCGGCTTCCTTCGCTCTGCAGTGACAGATGTGTCCCTTTCCTTAAGGCTCTTTCCACAGGCACCACCGCGCTTCTCTCTCAGGCAGAGTGGATGCCCAGGCAAAGAGAATTTCGCCCCATGCGGGTTTATTCCACCGTGCAGTGGAGACTAACTCCGGCAAGCAGCAGGCAGCATCCCACAGACCCGACTCTGATTTCCCAGAGAATGCTGTACTTTCCCAGAGGTGATGCCCCGGCAAAGAAGCTTTCGCTCTATGCGGGTTTTTCCCATCGTGCTGCGAATACTAGGCTAAGGCAAGCAACAAAAGCAGCCCACAGAACCGACTCTGATTTCCCAGCGACTGCTATGCTTTCGCAGAGGTTTTCAGCTTGGCGCAAACCGCACTTCGCTGCTGCGTCCTCAGCAAGGCTTTGGTCGTTCGCTCTGTCGCGGCAGGAAAGAAGAGCCGCGGGAGAGCTGGTGCCTCTTGGGCCTTGTTTTCCCGGGCTCCAAGTTCGCGCCCGGGGTTCACCTTGCTAAGCCGAACTAAGCAGACACAGTCACAAACCTGCAGCAGCGTGCGTGGCCTAGCATGTCACTCTATGCCTATTACCATCTCCTGGCATAGGTAAGGCTTTGCCTTTTGCCCCGGCGCTTGGGCAGACTTGGGGTCAAGGCCAGTGCCTTCACCACAGGAGAGAGGAGGCAACAGGTTCCCTGCACAGGGCCCGAGCACTGGGATGGGGAACAGTGGGGACTGTCTCCACTCTTTCCCCGGCACACCCCGGCCACCCACAATGCTGCCACATCTTGGTGGAAGAGGGCATCTGACTGCACGTTTCTCCATGGGGTTGTTTCTGCGAGTTCCGGGTATGGCACCTGGTGGCAAGCCCAAGTCTGCCCTTGGGACAGGTGGCCAAGGAGATGCTTTCCCCTTGGGACCAGAGGCACAGGACAGGCCTGCCTTCTGCCCAGACTCCTTCCTCAGAGTGGAGCATGCACCCTTGCCCTTGTCGTCCCCTCATGTCTCCTTAGCAGCCAGGCTTCAATCTCTCCGCACAGGGAGTAGAGGACACTTGTCTTCTCATGGCCTGCTGTTCGTGCCTCGGCAGGCTATTCTGACTCCCGAGCGTTTCCAGACCCAAGGCCAAGGGATCCTTCTCTTCCCTGGGGCGGCGTGCTGTGCCTTCCCCAAAATTGCTCCTGGGGAGCGGGGTGACAGACGTGTGCAACCATGCTTCTCTCTCAGGCAGAGGGGATGCTAGGGCAAAGAGGATTTCGCTCCATGTGGGTATCTTCCACCATGTTGCCGAGACTCGCTCAGGCAAGCAGCAACAGCATCCCCAAACCCAACTCTGATTTCCCAACGAATGCTGTGCTTTCCTAAGGGAGAGGCCCAGGCAAAGAGGCTTTCGCTGTATGCGGGTTTCTCCCACCGCAAGACTGGGCTCAGGGAAGCAGCAGCAGACCGCACAACATTTCTCAGCGAATGCTGTGCTTTCGCAGAGGCTTTGGTTTGGAGCGAACAGCACTTCGCCGCTGCTTCCTCAGCAAAGCTTCAGTCGAGTCAGGGAAGAAGAGCTGCGGGAGAGCTGTTGCCTCTTGGGCCTTGCTTTCCCTGGCTCCATGTTCGCGCCGGGATTTCACTTTGCTAAGCCGAACTAGGCAGACACAGTCACAACCCTGCAGCAGCGTGCGTGGCCTAGCATGGCACTCTATTCCTAATTCCATCTCCTGCTCTGGTAAGGCTTTGCCTTTTGCTCCGGTGCTCGGGCAGACTCGGGGTCAAGGCCAGTGCCTTCACCACAGGAGAGAGGAGGCAACAGGATCCCTGCACAAGGCCCGAGCACTGGGATGGGGAACGGTGGGGACTGTCTCCACTCTTTCCCCGGCACACTCCGGCCACCCACAATGCTGCCACATCTTGGTGGAAGAGGGCATCTGACTGCACGTTTCTCCATGGGGTTGTTTCTGCGAGTTCCGGGTATGGCACCTGGTGGCAAGCCCAAATCTGCCCTTGGGACAGGTGGCCAAGGAGATGGTGACCCTTGGTAACAGAGGCACAGGACAGGCCTGCCTTCTGCCCAGACTCCTTAGAGTGGAGCACGCGCCCCTGCCCTAGTCGACCCCTCATGTCTCCTTAGCAGCCAGGCTTCCATCTCTCCGCACAGGGAGCGGGTGACACATGTCTGGCCACCGGCCTGCATTTCGTGCCGCGGCAGGCTATCCTGTTCCCGAGCGTTTCCCGACCCCAAGGCCAAGGGATCCTTCTCTTCCCCGGGGGCGGCGTGCTGTGCCTTCCGCACACTTGCTCCTGGGGAGCGTGGTGACAGACATGAGCAACCATGCTTCTCTCTCATGCAGAAAGGATGCTAGGGCAAAGAGGATTTCGCTCCATGCGGGTATCTTCCAACATGCTGCGGAGACTCGCTTAGGCAAGCAGCAGCAGCATCCCCAAACCCAACTCTGATTTCCCAACGAATGCTGTGCTTTCCAAGGGGAGATGCCAAGGCAAAGGAGCTTACGCTGTATGCGGGTTTCTCCCACCGCGAGACTGGGCTCAGGCACGCAGCAGCAGCCCCCAAAAAGTGGAGCCATTTCCCCTGCCCTAATCTTCCCCTCGTGTCTCCTTAGCAGCCCGGCTTCCTTCGCTCTGCAGTGACAGATGTGTCCCTTTCCTTAAGGCTCTTTCCACAGGCACCACCGCGCTTCTCTCTCAGGCAGAGTGGATGCCCAGGCAAAGAGTATTTCGCCCCATGAGGGTTTATTCCACCGTGCAGTGGAGACTAGCTCCGGCAAGCAGCAGCAGCATCCCCAAACCCAACTCTGATTTCCCAACGAATGCTGTGCTTTCCAAGGGGAGATGCCCAGGCAAAGGGGCTTTCGCTGTATGCGGGTTTCTCCCACCGCGAGACTGGGCTCAGGCACGCAGCAGCAGCCCCCAAAACATTTCTCGGGGAATGCTGTCCTTTGTCAGAAGCTTTGGTTTGGAGCAAACAGCCCTTCGCCACTGCTTCCTCAGCAAGGCTTCTGTCGCGTCAGGGAAGAAGAGCTGCGGGAGAGCTGGTGCCTCTTGGGCCTTGCTTTCCCTGGCTCCATGTTCGCGTCCTGGGTTCACCCTGCCAGGCCGAACTACGCAGACACAGTCACAACCGTGCAGTAGCGCGCTTAGCCTAGGATGGCACTCCATGCACACTACCATCTCCCGGTGTAGGCATCGCTTGGCCTTTTACTCTGGCGCTCAGGCCGACTCGCGGGCTAGGCCTGTGCTTTCCCCACAGGAAAGGAGAGGTGACAGGATCCCTGCACACCGCCCGTGCACTGAATAGGGAGCTTTGGGTACTGTCACCACTCCTTCCCCTTAAAACCCGGGCCTCCTCCAAGCTTCTACATCCCGGAGGAAGACGGCATCTGATGGCCAGGTCTTTCTGGGAGTTGTTTCTCGAGTTTAGGGTAGGCGCCTGGTGGCAAGCCCATGGCTCCACCACGGTCAGGTGGCCAAGGAGCTGCTGTCTCCTTGGGCCCAAAGGCTCAGGACAGGCATGCTTTCTGCCCAGACTCCTTCCTCAGAGTGGAGCCTTTCCCCTGCCCTAATCTTCCCCTCGTGTCTCCTTAGCAGCCCGGCTTCCTTCGCTCTGCAGTGACAGATGTGTCCCTTTCCTTAAGGCTCTTTCCACAGGCACCACCGCGCTTCTCTCTCAGGCAGAGGGGAAGCCCAGGCAAAGAGGATTTCGCTCCATGCGGGTTTATTCCACCGTGCAGTGGAGACTGTCTCCGGCAAGCAGCAGGCAGCATCCCACAGAACCGACTCTGATTTCCCAGCGACTGCTATGCTTTCGCAGAGGTTTTCAGCTTGGCGCAAACCGCACTTCGCTGCTGCTTCCTCAGCAAGGCTTTGGTCGTTTGCTCTGTCGCGGCTGGAAAGAAGAGCCGCGGGAGAGCTGGTGCCTCTTGGGCCTTGTTTCCCCGGGCTCCAAGTTCGCGCCCGGGGTTCACCTTGCTAAGCCGATCTAAGCAGACACAGTCACAACCCTGCAGCAGCGTGCGTGGCCTAGCATGACACTCTATGCCTATTACCATCTCCTGGCGTAGGTAAGGCTTTGCCTTTTGCTCCGGCGCTCGGGCAGACTCGGGGTCAAGGCCAGTGCCTTCACCACAGGAGAGAAGAGGCGACAGGATCCCTGCACAGGGCCCGAGCACTGGGATGGGGAACGGTGGGGACTGTCTCCACTCTTTCCCCGGCACACACCCGGCCACCCACAATGCTGCCATATCTTGGTGGAAGATGGCATCTGACTGCACGTTTCTCTATGGGGTTGTTTCTGCGAGTTCCGGGTATGGCACCTGGTTGGCAAGCCCAAGTCTGCCCTTGGGACAGGTGGCCAAAGAGATGCTTTCCCCTTGGGACAAGAGGCACAGGACAGGCCTGCCTTCTGCCCAGACCCCTTCCTCAGAGTGGAGCACGCACCCATGCCCTTGTCTTCCCCTCATGTCTCCTTAGAAGCCAGGCTTCAATCTCTCCCCACAGGGAGGAGAGGACACTTGTCTTCTCATGGCCTGCTGTTCATGCCTCGGCATGCTATTCTGCTTCCCGAGCGTTTCCCGACCCCAAGGCCAAGGGATCCTTCTCTTTCCCGGGGGCGGCGTGCTGTGCCTTACCCACACTTGCTCCTGGGGAGCGTGGTGACAGACGTGAGCAACCATGCTTCTCTCTCAGGCAGAAAGGATGCTAGGGCAAAGAGGATTTCGCTCCATGCGGGTATCTTCCAACATGCTGCGGAGACTCGCTTAGGCAAGCAGCAGCAGCATCCCCAAACCCAACTCTGATTTCCCAACGAATGCTGTGCTTTCCAAGGGGAGATGCTCAGGCAAAGGGGATTTCCCTGTATGCGGGTTTCTCCCACCGCGAGACTGGGCTCAGGCACGCAGCAGCAGCCCCCAAAACATTTCTCGGGGAATGCTGTCCTTTCGCAGAGGCTTTGGTTTGGAGCAAACAGCCCTTCGCCACTGCTTCCTCAGCAAGGCTTCTGTCGCGTCAGGGAAGAAGAGCTGCGGGAGAGCTGGTGCCTCTTGGGCCTTGCTTTCCCTGGCTCCATGTTCGCGTCCTGGGTTCACCCTGCCAGGCCGAACTAAGCAGACACAGTCGCAACCGTGCAGTAGCGCGCTTAGCCTAGGATGGCACTCCATGCACACTACCATCTCCCGGTGTAGGCATCGCTTGGCCTTTTACTCTGGCGCTCAGGCCGACTCGCGGACTAGGCCTGTGCTTTCCCCACAGGAAAGGAGAGGTGACAGGATCCCTGCACACCGCCCGTGCACTGAATAGGGAGCTTTGGGGGACTGTCACCACTCCTTCCCCTTAAAACCCGGGCCTCCTCCAAGCTTCTACATCCCGGAGGAAGACGGCATCTGATGGCCAGGTCTTTCTGGGAGTTGTTTCTCGAGTTTAGGGTAGGCGCCTGGTGGCAAGCCCATGGCTCCACCACGGTCAGGTGGCCAAGGAGCTGCTGTCTCCTTGGGCCCAAAGTCTCAGGACAGGCATGCTTTCTGCCCAGACTCCTTCAGCAGAGTGGAGCCCTTTCCCCTGCCCTAATCTTCCCCTCGTGTCTCCTTAGCAGCCCGGCTTCCTTCGCTCTGCAGTGACAGATGTGTCCCTTTCCTTAAGGCTCTTTCCACAGGCACCACCGCGCTTCTCTCTCAGGCAGAGTGGATGCCCAGGCAAAGAGAATTTCGCCCCATGCGGGTTTATTCCACCGTGCAGTGGAGACTAACTCCGGCAAGCAGCAGGCAGCATCCCACAGACCCGACTCTGATTTCCCAGAGAATGCTGTACTTTCCCAGAGGTGATGCCCCGGCAAAGAAGCTTTCGCTCTATGCGGGTTTTTCCCATCGTGCTGCGAATACTAGGCTAAGGCAAGCAACAAAAGCAGCCCACAGAACCGACTCTGATTTCCCAGCGACTGCTATGCTTTCGCAGAGGTTTTCAGCTTGGCGCAAACCGCACTTCGCTTCTGCGTCCTCAGCAAGGCTTTGGTCGTTCGCTCTGTCGCGGCAGGAAAGAAGAGCCGCGGGAGAGCTGGTGCCTCTTGGGCCTTGTTTTCCCGGGCTCCAAGTTCGCGCCCGGGGTTCACCTTGCTAAGCCGAACTAAGCAGACACAGTCACAAACCTGCAGCAGCGTGCGTGGCCTAGCATGTCACTCTATGCCTATTACCATCTCCTGGCATAGGTAAGGCTTTGCCTTTTGCCCCGGCGCTTGGGCAGACTTGGGGTCAAGGCCAGTGCCTTCACCACAGGAGAGAGAAGGCAACAGGTTCCCTGCACAGGGCCCGAGCACTGGGATGGGGAACAGTGGGGACTGTCTCCACTCTTTCCCCGGCACACCCCGGCCACCCACAATGCTGCCACATCTTGGTGGAAGAGGGCATCTGACTGCACGTTTCTCCATGGGGTTGTTTCTGCGAGTTCCGGGTATGGCACCTGGTGGCAAGCCCAAGTCTGCCCTTGGGACAGGTGGCCAAGGAGATGCTTTCCCCTTGGGACCAGAGGCACAGGACAGGCCTGCCTTCTGCCCAGACTCCTTCCTCAGAGTGGAGCATGCACCCTTGCCCTTGTCGTCCCCTCATGTCTCCTTAGCAGCCAGGCTTCAATCTCTCCGCACAGGGAGTAGAGGACACTTGTCTTCTCATGGCCTGCTGTTCGTGCCTCGGCAGGCTATTCTGACTCCCGAGCGTTTCCAGACCCAAGGCCAAGGGATCCTTCTCTTCCCTGGGGCGGCGTGCTGTGCCTTCCCCAAAATTGCTCCTGGGGAGCGGGGTGACAGACGTGTGCAACCATGCTTCTCTCTCAGGCAGAGGGGATGCTAGGGCAAAGAGGATTTCGCTCCATGTGGGTATCTTCCACCATGTTGCCGAGACTCGCTCAGGCAAGCAGCAGCAGCATCCCCAAACCCAACTCTGATTTCCCAACGAATGCTGTGCTTTCCTAAGGGAGAGGCCCAGGCAAAGAGGCTTTCGCTGTATGCGGGTTTCTCCCACCGCAAGACTGGGCTCAGGGAAGCAGCAGCAGACCGCACAACATTTCTCAGCGAATGCTGTGCTTTCGCAGAGGCTTTGGTTTGGAGCGAACAGCACTTCGCCGCTGCTTCCTCAGCAAAGCTTCAGTCGAGTCAGGGAAGAAGAGCTGCGGGAGAGCTGTTGCCTCTTGGGCCTTGCTTTCCCTGGCTCCATGTTCGCGCCGGGATTTCACTTTGCTAAGCCGAACTAGGCAGACACAGTCACAACCCTGCAGCAGCGTGCGTGGCCTAGCATGGCACTCTATTCCTAATTCCATCTCCTGCTCTGGTAAGGCTTTGCCTTTTGCTCCGGTGCTCGGGCAGACTCGGGGTCAAGGCCAGTGCCTTCACCACAGGAGAGAGGAGGCAACAGGATCCCTGCACAAGGCCCGAGCACTGGGATGGGGAACAGTGGGGACTGTCTCCACTCTTTCCCCGGCACACTCCGGCCACCCACAATGCTGCCACATCTTGGTGGAAGAGGGCATCTGACTGCACGTTTCTCCATGGGGTTGTTTCTGCGAGTTCCGGGTATGGCACCTGGTGGCAAGCCCAAATCTGCCCTTGGGACAGGTGGCCAAGGAGATGGTGACCCTTGGTAACAGAGGCACAGGACAGGCCTGCCTTCTGCCCAGACTCCTTAGAGTGGAGCACGCGCCCCTGCCCTAGTCGACCCCTCATGTCTCCTTAGCAGCCAGGCTTCCATCTCTCCGCACAGGGAGCGGGTGACACATGTCTGGCCACCGGCCTGCATTTCGTGCCGCGGCAGGCTATCCTGTTCCCGAGCGTTTCCCGACCCCAAGGCCAAGGGATCCTTCTCTTCCCCGGGGGCGGCGTGCTGTGCCTTCCGCACACTTGCTCCTGGGGAGCGTGGTGACAGACATGAGCAACCATGCTTCTCTCTCATGCAGAAAGGATGCTAGGGCAAAGAGGATTTCGCTCCATGCGGGTATCTTCCAACATGCTGCGGAGACTCGCTTAGGCAAGCAGCAGCAGCATCCCCAAACCCAACTCTGATTTCCCAACGAATGCTGTGCTTTCCAAGGGGAGATGCCAAGGCAAAGGAGCTTACGCTGTATGCGGGTTTCTCCCACCGCGAGACTGGGCTCAGGCACGCAGCAGCAGCCCCCAAAAAGTGGAGCCATTTCCCGTGCCCTAATCTTCCCCTCGTGTCTCCTTAGCAGCCCGGCTTCCTTCGCTCTGCAGTGACAGATGTGTCCCTTTCCTTAAGGCTCTTTCCACAGGCACCACCGCGCTTCTCTCTCAGGCAGAGTGGATGCCCAGGCAAAGAGTATTTCGCCCCATGAGGGTTTATTCCACCGTGCAGTGGAGACTAGCTCCGGCAAGCAGCAGCAGCATCCCCAAACCCAACTCTGATTTCCCAACGAATGCTGTGCTTTCCAAGGGGAGATGCCCAGGCAAAGGGGCTTTCGCTGTATGCGGGTTTCTCCCACCGCGAGACTGGGCTCAGGCACGCAGCAGCAGCCCCCAAAACATTTCTCGGGGAATGCTGTCCTTTGTCAGAAGCTTTGGTTTGGAGCAAACAGCCCTTCGCCACTGCTTCCTCAGCAAGGCTTCTGTCGCGTCAGGGAAGAAGAGCTGCGGGAGAGCTGGTGCCTCTTGGGCCTTGCTTTCCCTGGCTCCATGTTCGCGTCCTGGGTTCACCCTGCCAGGCCGAACTACGCAGACACAGTCACAACCGTGCAGTAGCGCGCTTAGCCTAGGATGGCACTCCATGCACACTACCATCTCCCGGTGTAGGCATCGCTTGGCCTTTTACTCTGGCGCTCAGGCCGACTCGCGGGCTAGGCCTGTGCTTTCCCCACAGGAAAGGAGAGGTGACAGGATCCCTGCACACCGCCCGTGCACTGAATAGGGAGCTTTGGGTACTGTCACCACTCCTTCCCCTTAAAACCCGGGCCTCCTCCAAGCTTCTACATCCCGGAGGAAGACGGCATCTGATGGCCAGGTCTTTCTGGGAGTTGTTTCTCGAGTTTAGGGTAGGCGCCTGGTGGCAAGCCCATGGCTCCACCACGGTCAGGTGGCCAAGGAGCTGCTGTCTCCTTGGGCCCAAAGGCTCAGGACAGGCATGCTTTCTGCCCAGACTCCTTCCTCAGAGTGGAGCCTTTCCCCTGCCCTAATCTTCCCCTCGTGTCTCCTTAGCAGCCCGGCTTCCTTCGCTCTGCAGTGACAGATGTGTCCCTTTCCTTAAGGCTCTTTCCACAGGCACCACCGCGCTTCTCTCTCAGGCAGAGGGGAAGCCCAGGCAAAGAGGATTTCGCTCCATGCGGGTTTATTCCACCGTGCAGTGGAGACTGTCTCCGGCAAGCAGCAGGCAGCATCCCACAGAACCGACTCTGATTTCCCAGCGACTGCTATGCTTTCGCAGAGGTTTTCAGCTTGGCGCAAACCGCACTTCGCTGCTGCTTCCTCAGCAAGGCTTTGGTCGTTTGCTCTGTCGCGGCTGGAAAGAAGAGCCGCGGGAGAGCTGGTGCCTCTTGGGCCTTGTTTCCCCGGGCTCCAAGTTCGCGCCCGGGGTTCACCTTGCTAAGCCGATCTAAGCAGACACAGTCACAACCCTGCAGCAGCGTGCGTGGCCTAGCATGACACTCTATGCCTATTACCATCTCCTGGCGTAGGTAAGGCTTTGCCTTTTGCTCCGGCGCTCGGGCAGACTCGGGGTCAAGGCCAGTGCCTTCACCACAGGAGAGAAGAGGCGACAGGATCCCTGCACAGGGCCCGAGCACTGGGATGGGGAACGGTGGGGACTGTCTCCACTCTTTCCCCGGCACACACCCGGCCACCCACAATGCTGCCATATCTTGGTGGAAGATGGCATCTGACTGCACGTTTCTCTATGGGGTTGTTTCTGCGAGTTCCGGGTATGGCACCTGGTTGGCAAGCCCAAGTCTGCCCTTGGGACAGGTGGCCAAAGAGATGCTTTCCCCTTGGGACAAGAGGCACAGGACAGGCCTGCCTTCTGACCAGACCCCTTCCTCAGAGTGGAGCACGCACCCATGCCCTTGTCTTCCCCTCATGTCTCCTTAGAAGCCAGGCTTCAATCTCTCCCCACAGGGAGGAGAGGACACTTGTCTTCTCATGGCCTGCTGTTCATGCCTCGGCATGCTATTCTGCTTCCCGAGCGTTTCCCGACCCCAAGGCCAAGGGATCCTTCTCTTTCCCGGGGGCGGCGTGCTGTGCCTTACCCACACTTGCTCCTGGGGAGCGTGGTGACAGACGTGAGCAACCATGCTTCTCTCTCAGGCAGAAAGGATGCTAGGGCAAAGAGGATTTCGCTCCATGCGGGTATCTTCCAACATGCTGCGGAGACTCGCTTAGGCAAGCAGCAGCAGCATCCCCAAACCCAACTCTGATTTCCCAACGAATGCTGTGCTTTCCAAGGGGAGATGCTCAGGCAAAGGGGATTTCCCTGTATGCGGGTTTCTCCCACCGCGAGACTGGGCTCAGGCACGCAGCAGCAGCCCCCAAAACATTTCTCGGGGAATGCTGTCCTTTCGCAGAGGCTTTGGTTTGGAGCAAACAGCCCTTCGCCACTGCTTCCTCAGCAAGGCTTCTGTCGCGTCAGGGAAGAAGAGCTGCGGGAGAGCTGGTGCCTCTTGGGCCTTGCTTTCCCTGGCTCCATGTTCGCGTCCTGGGTTCACCCTGACAGGCCGAACTAAGCAGACACAGTCACAACCGTGCAGTAGCGCGCTTAGCCTAGGATGGCACTCCATGCACACTACCATCTCCCGGTGTAGGCATCGCTTGGCCTTTTACTCTGGCGCTCAGGCCGACTCGCGGACTAGGCCTGTGCTTTCCCCACAGGAAAGGAGAGGTGACAGGATCCCTGCACACCGCCCGTGCACTGAATAGGGAGCTTTGGGGGACTGTCACCACTCCTTCCCCTTAAAACCCGGGCCTCCTCCAAGCTTCTACATCCCGGAGGAAGACGGCATCTGATGGCCAGGTCTTTCTGGGAGTTGTTTCTCGAGTTTAGGGTAGGCGCCTGGTGGCAAGCCCATGGCTCCACCACGGTCAGGTGGCCAAGGAGCTGCTGTCTCCTTGGGCCCAAAGTCTCAGGACAGGCATGCTTTCTGCCCAGACTCCTTCAGCAGAGTGGAGCCCTTTCCCCTGCCCTAATCTTCCCCTCGTGTCTCCTTAGCAGCCCGGCTTCCTTCGCTCTGCAGTGACAGATGTGTCCCTTTCCTTAAGGCTCTTTCCACAGGCACCACCGCGCTTCTCTCTCAGGCAGAGTGGATGCCCAGGCAAAGAGAATTTCGCCCCATGCGGGTTTATTCCACCGTGCAGTGGAGACTAACTCCGGCAAGCAGCAGCAGCATCCCCAAACCCAACTCTGATTTCCCAACGAATGCTGTGCTTTCCAAGGGGAGATGCCCAGGCAAAGGGGCTTTCGCTGTATGCGGGTTTCTCCCACCGCGAGACTGGGCTCAGGCACGCAGCAGCAGCCCCCAAAACATTTCTCGGGGAATGCTGTCCTTTGTCAGAAGCTTTGGTTTGGAGCAAACAGCCCTTCGCCACTGCTTCCTCAGCAAGGCTTCTGTCGCGTCAGGGAAGAAGAGCTGCGGGAGAGCTGGTGCCTCTTGGGCCTTGCTTTCCCTGGCTCCATGTTCGCGTCCTGGGTTCACTCTGCCAGGCCGAACTACGCAGACACAGTCACAACCGTGCAGTAGCGCGCTTAGCCTAGGATGGCACTCCATGCACACTACCATCTCCCGGTGTAGGCATCGCTTGGCCTTTTACTCTGGCGCTCAGGCCGACTCGCGGGCTAGGCCTGTGCTTTCCCCACAGGAAAGGAGAGGTGACAGGATCCCTGCACACCGCCCGTGCACTGAATAGGGAGCTTTGGGTACTGTCACCACTCCTTCCCCTTAAAACCCGGGCCTCCTCCAAGCTTCTACATCCCGGAGGAAGACGGCATCTGATGGCCAGGTCTTTCTGGGAGTTGTTTCTCGAGTTTAGGGTAGGCGCCTGGTGGCAAGCCCATGGCTCCACCACGGTCAGGTGGCCAAGGAGCTGCTGTCTCCTTGGGCCCAAAGGCTCAGGACAGGCATGCTTTCTGCCCAGACTCCTTCCTCAGAGTGGAGCCTTTCCCCTGCCCTAATCTTCCCCTCGTGTCTCCTTAGCAGCCCGGCTTCCTTCGCTCTGCAGTGACAGATGTGTCCCTTTCCTTAAGGCTCTTTCCACAGGCACCACCGCGCTTCTCTCTCAGGCAGAGGGGAAGCCCAGGCAAAGAGGATTTCGCTCCATGCGGGTTTATTCCACCGTGCAGTGGAGACTGTCTCCGGCAAGCAGCAGGCAGCATCCCACAGAACCGACTCTGATTTCCCAGCGACTGCTATGCTTTCGCAGAGGTTTTCAGCTTGGCGCAAACCGCACTTCGCTGCTGCTTCCTCAGCAAGGCTTTGGTCGTTTGCTCTGTCGCGGCTGGAAAGAAGAGCCGCGGGAGAGCTGGTGCCTCTTGGGCCTTGTTTCCCCGGGCTCCAAGTTCGCGCCCGGGGTTCACCTTGCTAAGCCGATCTAAGCAGACACAGTCACAACCCTGCAGCAGCGTGCGTGGCCTAGCATGACACTCTATGCCTATTACCATCTCCTGGCGTAGGTAAGGCTTTGCCTTTTGCTCCGGCGCTCGGGCAGACTCGGGGTCAAGGCCAGTGCCTTCACCACAGGAGAGAAGAGGCGACAGGATCCCTGCACAGGGCCCGAGCACTGGGATGGGGAACGGTGGGGACTGTCTCCACTCTTTCCCCGGCACACACCCGGCCACCCACAATGCTGCCATATCTTGGTGGAAGATGGCATCTGACTGCACGTTTCTCTATGGGGTTGTTTCTGCGAGTTCCGGGTATGGCACCTGGTTGGCAAGCCCAAGTCTGCCCTTGGGACAGGTGGCCAAAGAGATGCTTTCCCCTTGGGACAAGAGGCACAGGACAGGCCTGCCTTCTGCCCAGACCCCTTCCTCAGAGTGGAGCACGCACCCATGCCCTTGTCTTCCCCTCATGTCTCCTTAGAAGCCAGGCTTCAATCTCTCCCCACAGGGAGGAGAGGACACTTGTCTTCTCATGGCCTGCTGTTCATGCCTCGGCATGCTATTCTGCTTCCCGAGCGTTTCCCGACCCCAAGGCCAAGGGATCCTTCTCTTTCCCGGGGGCGGCGTGCTGTGCCTTACCCACACTTGCTCCTGGGGAGCGTGGTGACAGACGTGAGCAACCATGCTTCTCTCTCAGGCAGAAAGGATGCTAGGGCAAAGAGGATTTCGCTCCATGCGGGTATCTTCCAACATGCTGCGGAGACTCGCTTAGGCAAGCAGCAGCAGCATCCCCAAACCCAACTCTGATTTCCCAACGAATGCTGTGCTTTCCAAGGGGAGATGCTCAGGCAAAGGGGATTTCCCTGTATGCGGGTTTCTCCCACCGCGAGACTGGGCTCAGGCACGCAGCAGCAGCCCCCAAAACATTTCTCGGGGAATGCTGTCCTTTCGCAGAGGCTTTGGTTTGGAGCAAACAGCCCTTCGCCACTGCTTCCTCAGCAAGGCTTCTGTCGCGTCAGGGAAGAAGAGCTGCGGGAGAGCTGGTGCCTCTTGGGCCTTGCTTTCCCTGGCTCCATGTTCGCGTCCTGGGTTCACCCTGACAGGCCGAACTAAGCAGACACAGTCGCAACCGTGCAGTAGCGCGCTTAGCCTAGGATGGCACTCCATGCACACTACCATCTCCCGGTGTAGGCATCGCTTGGCCTTTTACTCTGGCGCTCAGGCCGACTCGCGGACTAGGCCTGTGCTTTCCCCACAGGAAAGGAGAGGTGACAGGATCCCTGCACACCGCCCGTGCACTGAATAGGGAGCTTTGGGGGACTGTCACCACTCCTTCCCCTTAAAACCCGGGCCTCCTCCAAGCTTCTACATCCCGGAGGAAGACGGCATCTGATGGCCAGGTCTTTCTGGGAGTTGTTTCTCGAGTTTAGGGTAGGCGCCTGGTGGCAAGCCCATGGCTCCACCACGGTCAGGTGGCCAAGGAGCTGCTGTCTCCTTGGGCCCAAAGTCTCAGGACAGGCATGCTTTCTGCCCAGACTCCTTCAGCAGAGTGGAGCCCTTTCCCCTGCCCTAATCTTCCCCTCGTGTCTCCTTAGCAGCCCGGCTTCCTTCGCTCTGCAGTGACAGATGTGTCCCTTTCCTTAAGGCTCTTTCCACAGGCACCACCGCGCTTCTCTCTCAGGCAGAGTGGATGCCCAGGCAAAGAGAATTTCGCCCCATGCGGGTTTATTCCACCGTGCAGTGGAGACTAACTCCGGCAAGCAGCAGGCAGCATCCCACAGACCCGACTCTGATTTCCCAGAGAATGCTGTACTTTCCCAGAGGTGATGCCCCGGCAAAGAAGCTTTCGCTCTATGCGGGTTTTTCCCATCGTGCTGCGAATACTAGGCTAAGGCAAGCAACAAAAGCAGCCCACAGAACCGACTCTGATTTCCCAGCGACTGCTATGCTTTCGCAGAGGTTTTCAGCTTGGCGCAAACCGCACTTCGCTTCTGCGTCCTCAGCAAGGCTTTGGTCGTTCGCTCTGTCGCGGCAGGAAAGAAGAGCCGCGGGAGAGCTGGTGCCTCTTGGGCCTTGTTTTCCCGGGCTCCAAGTTCGCGCCCGGGGTTCACCTTGCTAAGCCGAACTAAGCAGACACAGTCACAACCCTGCAGCAGCGTGCGTGGCCTAGCATGTCACTCTATGCCTATTACCATCTCCTGGCATAGGTAAGGCTTTGCCTTTTGCCCCGGCGCTTGGGCAGACTTGGGGTCAAGGCCAGTGCCTTCACCACAGGAGAGAGGAGGCAACAGGTTCCCTGCACAGGGCCCGAGCACTGGGATGGGGAACAGTGGGGACTGTCTCCACTCTTTCCCCGGCACACCCCGGCCACCCACAATGCTGCCACATCTTGGTGGAAGAGGGCATCTGACTGCACGTTTCTCCATGGGGTTGTTTCTGCGAGTTCCGGGTATGGCACCTGGTGGCAAGCCCAAGTCTGCCCTTGGGACAGGTGGCCAAGGAGATGCTTTCCCCTTGGGACCAGAGGCACAGGACAGGCCTGCCTTCTGCCCAGACCCCTTCCTCAGAGTGGAGCACGCACCCATGCCCTTGTCTTCCCCTCATGTCTCCTTAGAAGCCAGGCTTCAATCTCTCCCCACAGGGAGGAGAGGACACTTGTCTTCTCATGGCCTGCTGTTCATGCCTCGGCATGCTATTCTGCTTCCCGAGCGTTTCCCGACCCCAAGGCCAAGGGATCCTTCTCTTTCCCGGGGGCGGCGTGCTGTGCCTTACCCACACTTGCTCCTGGGGAGCGTGGTGACAGACGTGAGCAACCATGCTTCTCTCTCAGGCAGAAAGGATGCTAGGGCAAAGAGGATTTCGCTCCATGCGGGTATCTTCCAACATGCTGCGGAGACTCGCTTAGGCAAGCAGCAGCAGCATCCCCAAACCCAACTCTGATTTCCCAACGAATGCTGTGCTTTCCAAGGGGAGATGCTCAGGCAAAGGGGATTTCCCTGTATGCGGGTTTCTCCCACCGCGAGACTGGGCTCAGGCACGCAGCAGCAGCCCCCAAAACATTTCTCGGGGAATGCTGTCCTTTCGCAGAGGCTTTGGTTTGGAGCAAACAGCCCTTCGCCACTGCTTCCTCAGCAAGGCTTCTGTCGCGTCAGGGAAGAAGAGCTGCGGGAGAGCTGGTGCCTCTTGGGCCTTGCTTTCCCTGGCTCCATGTTCGCGTCCTGGGTTCACCCTGACAGGCCGAACTAAGCAGACACAGTCACAACCGTGCAGTAGCGCGCTTAGCCTAGGATGGCACTCCATGCACACTACCATCTCCCGGTGTAGGCATCGCTTGGCCTTTTACTCTGGCGCTCAGGCCGACTCGCGGACTAGGCCTGTGCTTTCCCCACAGGAAAGGAGAGGTGACAGGATCCCTGCACACCGCCCGTGCACTGAATAGGGAGCTTTGGGGGACTGTCACCACTCCTTCCCCTTAAAACCCGGGCCTCCTCCAAGCTTCTACATCCCGGAGGAAGACGGCATCTGATGGCCAGGTCTTTCTGGGAGTTGTTTCTCGAGTTTAGGGTAGGCGCCTGGTGGCAAGCCCATGGCTCCACCACGGTCAGGTGGCCAAGGAGCTGCTGTCTCCTTGGGCCCAAAGTCTCAGGACAGGCATGCTTTCTGCCCAGACTCCTTCAGCAGAGTGGAGCCCTTTCCCCTGCCCTAATCTTCCCCTCGTGTCTCCTTAGGAGCCCGGCTTCCTTCGCTCTGCAGTGACAGATGTGTCCCTTTCCTTAAGGCTCTTTCCACAGGCACCACCGCGCTTCTCTCTCAGGCAGAGTGGATGCCCAGGCAAAGAGAATTTCGCCCCATGCGGGTTTATTCCACCGTGCAGTGGAGACTAACTCCGGCAAGCAGCAGCAGCATCCCCAAACCCAACTCTGATTTCCCAACGAATGCTGTGCTTTCCAAGGGGAGATGCCCAGGCAAAGGGGCTTTCGCTGTATGCGGGTTTCTCCCACCGCGAGACTGGGCTCAGGCACGCAGCAGCAGCCCCCAAAACATTTCTCGGGGAATGCTGTCCTTTGTCAGAAGCTTTGGTTTGGAGCAAACAGCCCTTCGCCACTGCTTCCTCAGCAAGGCTTCTGTCGCGTCAGGGAAGAAGAGCTGCGGGAGAGCTGGTGCCTCTTGGGCCTTGCTTTCCCTGGCTCCATGTTCGCGTCCTGGGTTCACTCTGCCAGGCCGAACTACGCAGATACAGTCACAACCGTGCAGTAGCGCGCTTAGCCTAGGATGGCACTCCATGCACACTACCATCTCCCGGTGTAGGCATCGCTTGGCCTTTTACTCTGGCGCTCAGGCCGACTCGCGGGCTAGGCCTGTGCTTTCCCCACAGGAAAGGAGAGGTGACAGGATCCCTGCACACCGCCCGTGCACTGAATAGGGAGCTTTGGGGGACTGTCACCACTCCTTCCCCTTAAAACCCGGGCCTCCTCCAAGCTTCTACATCCCGGAGGAAGACGGCATCTGATGGCCAGGTCTTTCTGGGAGTTGTTTCTCGAGTTTAGGGTAGGCGCCTGGTGGCAAGCCCATGGCTCCACCACGGTCAGGTGGCCAAGGAGCTGCTGTCTCCTTGGGCCCAAAGGCTCAGGACAGGCATGCTTTCTGCCCAGACTCCTTCCTCAGAGTGGAGCCTTTCCCCTGCCCTAATCTTCCCCTCGTGTCTCCTTAGCAGCCCGGCTTCCTTCGCTCTGCAGTGACAGATGTGTCCCTTTCCTTAAGGCTCTTTCCACAGGCACCACCGCGCTTCTCTCTCAGGCAGAGGGGAAGCCCAGGCAAAGAGGATTTCGCTCCATGCGGGTTTATTCCACCGTGCAGTGGAGACTGTCTCCGGCAAGCAGCAGGCAGCATCCCACAGAACCGACTCTGATTTCCCAGCGACTGCTATGCTTTCGCAGAGGTTTTCAGCTTGGCGCAAACCGCACTTCGCTGCTGCTTCCTCAGCAAGGCTTTGGTCGTTTGCTCTGTCGCGGCTGGAAAGAAGAGCCGCGGGAGAGCTGGTGCCTCTTGGGCCTTGTTTCCCCGGGCTCCAAGTTCGCGCCCGGGGTTCACCTTGCTAAGCCGATCTAAGCAGACACAGTCACAACCCTGCAGCAGCGTGCGTGGCCTAGCATGACACTCTATGCCTATTACCATCTCCTGGCGTAGGTAAGGCTTTGCCTTTTGCTCCGGCGCTCGGGCAGACTCGGGGTCAAGGCCAGTGCCTTCACCACAGGAGAGAAGAGGCGACAGGATCCCTGCACAGGGCCCGAGCACTGGGATGGGGAACGGTGGGGACTGTCTCCACTCTTTCCCCGGCACACACCCGGCCACCCACAATGCTGCCATATCTTGGTGGAAGATGGCATCTGACTGCACGTTTCTCTATGGGGTTGTTTCTGCGAGTTCCGGGTATGGCACCTGGTTGGCAAGCCCAAGTCTGCCCTTGGGACAGGTGGCCAAAGAGATGCTTTCCCCTTGGGACAAGAGGCACAGGACAGGCCTGCCTTCTGCCCAGACCCCTTCCTCAGAGTGGAGCACGCACCCATGCCCTTGTCTTCCCCTCATGTCTCCTTAGAAGCCAGGCTTCAATCTCTCCCCACAGGGAGGAGAGGACACTTGTCTTCTCATGGCCTGCTGTTCATGCCTCGGCATGCTATTCTGCTTCCCGAGCGTTTCCCGACCCCAAGGCCAAGGGATCCTTCTCTTTCCCGGGGGCGGCGTGCTGTGCCTTACCCACACTTGCTCCTGGGGAGCGTGGTGACAGACGTGAGCAACCATGCTTCTCTCTCAGGCAGAAAGGATGCTAGGGCAAAGAGGATTTCGCTCCATGCGGGTATCTTCCAACATGCTGCGGAGACTCGCTTAGGCAAGCAGCAGCAGCATCCCCAAACCCAACTCTGATTTCCCAACGAATGCTGTGCTTTCCAAGGGGAGATGCTCAGGCAAAGGGGATTTCCCTGTATGCGGGTTTCTCCCACCGCGAGACTGGGCTCAGGCACGCAGCAGCAGCCCCCAAAACATTTCTCGGGGAATGCTGTCCTTTCGCAGAGGCTTTGGTTTGGAGCAAACAGCCCTTCGCCACTGCTTCCTCAGCAAGGCTTCTGTCGCGTCAGGGAAGAAGAGCTGCGGGAGAGCTGGTGCCTCTTGGGCCTTGCTTTCCCTGGCTCCATGTTCGCGTCCTGGGTTCACCCTGACAGGCCGAACTAAGCAGACACAGTCACAACCGTGCAGTAGCGCGCTTAGCCTAGGATGGCACTCCATGCACACTACCATCTCCCGGTGTAGGCATCGCTTGGCCTTTTACTCTGGCGCTCAGGCCGACTCGCGGACTAGGCCTGTGCTTTCCCCACAGGAAAGGAGAGGTGACAGGATCCCTGCACACCGCCCGTGCACTGAATAGGGAGCTTTGGGGGACTGTCACCACTCCTTCCCCTTAAAACCCGGGCCTCCTCCAAGCTTCTACATCCCGGAGGAAGACGGCATCTGATGGCCAGGTCTTTCTGGGAGTTGTTTCTCGAGTTTAGGGTAGGCGCCTGGTGGCAAGCCCATGGCTCCACCACGGTCAGGTGGCCAAGGAGCTGCTGTCTCCTTGGGCCCAAAGTCTCAGGACAGGCATGCTTTCTGCCCAGACTCCTTCAGCAGAGTGGAGCCCTTTCCCCTGCCCTAATCTTCCCCTCGTGTCTCCTTAGCAGCCCGGCTTCCTTCGCTCTGCAGTGACAGATGTGTCCCTTTCCTTAAGGCTCTTTCCACAGGCACCACCGCGCTTCTCTCTCAGGCAGAGTGGATGCCCAGGCAAAGAGAATTTCGCCCCATGCGGGTTTATTCCACCGTGCAGTGGAGACTAACTCCGGCAAGCAGCAGCAGCATCCCCAAACCCAACTCTGATTTCCCAACGAATGCTGTGCTTTCCAAGGGGAGATGCCCAGGCAAAGGGGCTTTCGCTGTATGCGGGTTTCTCCCACCGCGAGACTGGGCTCAGGCACGCAGCAGCAGCCCCCAAAACATTTCTCGGGGAATGCTGTCCTTTGTCAGAAGCTTTGGTTTGGAGCAAACAGCCCTTCGCCACTGCTTCCTCAGCAAGGCTTCTGTCGCGTCAGGGAAGAAGAGCTGCGGGAGAGCTGGTGCCTCTTGGGCCTTGCTTTCCCTGGCTCCATGTTCGCGTCCTGGGTTCACCCTGCCAGGCCGAACTACGCAGACACAGTCACAACCGTGCAGTAGCGCGCTTAGCCTAGGATGGCACTCCATGCACACTACCATCTCCCGGTGTAGGCATCGCTTGGCCTTTTACTCTGGCGCTCAGGCCGACTCGCGGGCTAGGCCTGTGCTTTCCCCACAGGAAAGGAGAGGTGACAGGATCCCTGCACACCGCCCGTGCACTGAATAGGGAGCTTTGGGTACTGTCACCACTCCTTCCCCTTAAAACCCGGGCCTCCTCCAAGCTTCTACATCCCGGAGGAAGACGGCATCTGATGGCCAGGTCTTTCTGGGAGTTGTTTCTCGAGTTTAGGGTAGGCGCCTGGTGGCAAGCCCATGGCTCCACCACGGTCAGGTGGCCAAGGAGCTGCTGTCTCCTTGGGCCCAAAGGCTCAGGACAGGCATGCTTTCTGCCCAGACTCCTTCCTCAGAGTGGAGCCTTTCCCCTGCCCTAATCTTCCCCTCGTGTCTCCTTAGCAGCCCGGCTTCCTTCGCTCTGCAGTGACAGATGTGTCCCTTTCCTTAAGGCTCTTTCCACAGGCACCACCGCGCTTCTCTCTCAGGCAGAGGGGAAGCCCAGGCAAAGAGGATTTCGCTCCATGCGGGTTTATTCCACCGTGCAGTGGAGACTGTCTCCGGCAAGCAGCAGGCAGCATCCCACAGAACCGACTCTGATTTCCCAGCGACTGCTATGCTTTCGCAGAGGTTTTCAGCTTGGCGCAAACCGCACTTCGCTGCTGCTTCCTCAGCAAGGCTTTGGTCGTTTGCTCTGTCGCGGCTGGAAAGAAGAGCCGCGGGAGAGCTGGTGCCTCTTGGGCCTTGTTTCCCCGGGCTCCAAGTTCGCGCCCGGGGTTCACCTTGCTAAGCCGATCTAAGCAGACACAGTCACAACCCTGCAGCAGCGTGCGTGGCCTAGCATGACACTCTATGCCTATTACCATCTCCTGGCGTAGGTAAGGCTTTGCCTTTTGCTCCGGCGCTCGGGCAGACTCGGGGTCAAGGCCAGTGCCTTCACCACAGGAGAGAAGAGGCGACAGGATCCCTGCACAGGGCCCGAGCACTGGGATGGGGAACGGTGGGGACTGTCTCCACTCTTTCCCCGGCACACACCCGGCCACCCACAATGCTGCCATATCTTGGTGGAAGATGGCATCTGACTGCACGTTTCTCTATGGGGTTGTTTCTGCGAGTTCCGGGTATGGCACCTGGTTGGCAAGCCCAAGTCTGCCCTTGGGACAGGTGGCCAAAGAGATGCTTTCCCCTTGGGACAAGAGGCACAGGACAGGCCTGCCTTCTGCCCAGACCCCTTCCTCAGAGTGGAGCACGCACCCATGCCCTTGTCTTCCCCTCATGTCTCCTTAGAAGCCAGGCTTCAATCTCTCCCCACAGGGAGGAGAGGACACTTGTCTTCTCATGGCCTGCTGTTCATGCCTCGGCATGCTATTCTGCTTCCCGAGCGTTTCCCGACCCCAAGGCCAAGGGATCCTTCTCTTTCCCGGGGGCGGCGTGCTGTGCCTTACCCACACTTGCTCCTGGGGAGCGTGGTGACAGACGTGAGCAACCATGCTTCTCTCTCAGGCAGAAAGGATGCTAGGGCAAAGAGGATTTCGCTCCATGCGGGTATCTTCCAACATGCTGCGGAGACTCGCTTAGGCAAGCAGCAGCAGCATCCCCAAACCCAACTCTGATTTCCCAACGAATGCTGTGCTTTCCAAGGGGAGATGCTCAGGCAAAGGGGATTTCCCTGTATGCGGGTTTCTCCCACCGCGAGACTGGGCTCAGGCACGCAGCAGCAGCCCCCAAAACATTTCTCGGGGAATGCTGTCCTTTCGCAGAGGCTTTGGTTTGGAGCAAACAGCCCTTCGCCACTGCTTCCTCAGCAAGGCTTCTGTCGCGTCAGGGAAGAAGAGCTGCGGGAGAGCTGGTGCCTCTTGGGCCTTGCTTTCCCTGGCTCCATGTTCGCGTCCTGGGTTCACCCTGCCAGGCCGAACTAAGCAGACACAGTCGCAACCGTGCAGTAGCGCGCTTAGCCTAGGATGGCACTCCATGCACACTACCATCTCCCGGTGTAGGCATCGCTTGGCCTTTTACTCTGGCGCTCAGGCCGACTCGCGGACTAGGCCTGTGCTTTCCCCACAGGAAAGGAGAGGTGACAGGATCCCTGCACACCGCCCGTGCACTGAATAGGGAGCTTTGGGGGACTGTCACCACTCCTTCCCCTTAAAACCCGGGCCTCCTCCAAGCTTCTACATCCCGGAGGAAGACGGCATCTGATGGCCAGGTCTTTCTGGGAGTTGTTTCTCGAGTTTAGGGTAGGCGCCTGGTGGCAAGCCCATGGCTCCACCACGGTCAGGTGGCCAAGGAGCTGCTGTCTCCTTGGGCCCAAAGTCTCAGGACAGGCATGCTTTCTGCCCAGACTCCTTCAGCAGAGTGGAGCCCTTTCCCCTGCCCTAATCTTCCCCTCGTGTCTCCTTAGCAGCCCGGCTTCCTTCGCTCTGCAGTGACAGATGTGTCCCTTTCCTTAAGGCTCTTTCCACAGGCACCACCGCGCTTCTCTCTCAGGCAGAGTGGATGCCCAGGCAAAGAGAATTTCGCCCCATGCGGGTTTATTCCACCGTGCAGTGGAGACTAACTCCGGCAAGCAGCAGGCAGCATCCCACAGACCCGACTCTGATTTCCCAGAGAATGCTGTACTTTCCCAGAGGTGATGCCCCGGCAAAGAAGCTTTCGCTCTATGCGGGTTTTTCCCATCGTGCTGCGAATACTAGGCTAAGGCAAGCAACAAAAGCAGCCCACAGAACCGACTCTGATTTCCCAGCGACTGCTATGCTTTCGCAGAGGTTTTCAGCTTGGCGCAAACCGCACTTCGCTTCTGCGTCCTCAGCAAGGCTTTGGTCGTTCGCTCTGTCGCGGCAGGAAAGAAGAGCCGCGGGAGAGCTGGTGCCTCTTGGGCCTTGTTTTCCCGGGCTCCAAGTTCGCGCCCGGGGTTCACCTTGCTAAGCCGAACTAAGCAGACACAGTCACAACCCTGCAGCAGCGTGCGTGGCCTAGCATGTCACTCTATGCCTATTACCATCTCCTGGCATAGGTAAGGCTTTGCCTTTTGCCCCGGCGCTTGGGCAGACTTGGGGTCAAGGCCAGTGCTTTCACCACAGGAGAGAAGAGGCAACAGGTTCCCTGCACAGGGCCCGAGCACTGGGATGGGGAACAGTGGGGACTGTCTCCACTCTTTCCCCGGCACACCCCGGCCACCCACAATGCTGCCACATCTTGGTGGAAGAGGGCATCTGACTGCACGTTTCTCCATGGGGTTGTTTCTGCGAGTTCCGGGTATGGCACCTGGTGGCAAGCCCAAGTCTGCCCTTGGGACAGGTGGCCAAGGAGATGCTTTCCCCTTGGGACCAGAGGCACAGGACAGGCCTGCCTTCTGCCCAGACTCCTTCCTCAGAGTGGAGCATGCACCCTTGCCCTTGTCGTCCCCTCATGTCTCCTTAGCAGCCAGGCTTCAATCTCTCCGCACAGGGAGTAGAGGACACTTGTCTTCTCATGGCCTGCTGTTCGTGCCTCGGCAGGCTATTCTGACTCCCGAGCGTTTCCAGACCCAAGGCCAAGGGATCCTTCTCTTCCCTGGGGCGGCGTGCTGTGCCTTCCCCAAAATTGCTCCTGGGGAGCGGGGTGACAGACGTGTGCAACCATGCTTCTCTCTCAGGCAGAGGGGATGCTAGGGCAAAGAGGATTTCGCTCCATGTGGGTATCTTCCACCATGTTGCCGAGACTCGCTCAGGCAAGCAGCAGCAGCATCCCCAAACCCAACTCTGATTTCCCAACGAATGCTGTGCTTTCCTAAGGGAGAGGCCCAGGCAAAGAGGCTTTCGCTGTATGCGGGTTTCTCCCACCGCAAGACTGGGCTCAGGGAAGCAGCAGCAGACCGCACAACATTTCTCAGCGAATGCTGTGCTTTCGCAGAGGCTTTGGTTTGGAGCGAACAGCACTTCGCCGCTGCTTCCTCAGCAAAGCTTCAGTCGAGTCAGGGAAGAAGAGCTGCGGGAGAGCTGTTGCCTCTTGGGCCTTGCTTTCCCTGGCTCCATGTTCGCGCCGGGATTTCACTTTGCTAAGCCGAACTAGGCAGACACAGTCACAACCCTGCAGCAGCGTGCGTGGCCTAGCATGGCACTCTATTCCTAATTCCATCTCCTGCTCTGGTAAGGCTTTGCCTTTTGCTCCGGTGCTCGGGCAGACTCGGGGTCAAGGCCAGTGCCTTCACCACAGGAGAGAGGAGGCAACAGGATCCCTGCACAAGGCCCGAGCACTGGGATGGGGAACAGTGGGGACTGTCTCCACTCTTTCCCCGGCACACTCCGGCCACCCACAATGCTGCCACATCTTGGTGGAAGAGGGCATCTGACTGCACGTTTCTCCATGGGGTTGTTTCTGCGAGTTCCGGGTATGGCACCTGGTGGCAAGCCCAAATCTGCCCTTGGGACAGGTGGCCAAGGAGATGGTGACCCTTGGTAACAGAGGCACAGGACAGGCCTGCCTTCTGCCCAGACTCCTTAGAGTGGAGCACGCGCCCCTGCCCTAGTCGACCCCTCATGTCTCCTTAGCAGCCAGGCTTCCATCTCTCCGCACAGGGAGCGGGTGACACATGTCTGGCCACCGGCCTGCATTTCGTGCCGCGGCAGGCTATCCTGTTCCCGAGCGTTTCCCGACCCCAAGGCCAAGGGATCCTTCTCTTCCCCGGGGGCGGCGTGCTGTGCCTTCCGCACACTTGCTCCTGGGGAGCGTGGTGACAGACATGAGCAACCATGCTTCTCTCTCATGCAGAAAGGATGCTAGGGCAAAGAGGATTTCGCTCCATGCGGGTATCTTCCAACATGCTGCGGAGACTCGCTTAGGCAAGCAGCAGCAGCATCCCCAAACCCAACTCTGATTTCCCAACGAATGCTGTGCTTTCCAAGGGGAGATGCCAAGGCAAAGGAGCTTACGCTGTATGCGGGTTTCTCCCACCGCGAGACTGGGCTCAGGCACGCAGCAGCAGCCCCCAAAAAGTGGAGCCATTTCCCCTGCCCTAATCTTCCCCTCGTGTCTCCTTAGCAGCCCGGCTTCCTTCGCTCTGCAGTGACAGATGTGTCCCTTTCCTTAAGGCTCTTTCCACAGGCACCACCGCGCTTCTCTCTCAGGCAGAGTGGATGCCCAGGCAAAGAGTATTTCGCCCCATGAGGGTTTATTCCACCGTGCAGTGGAGACTAGCTCCGGCAAGCAGCAGCAGCATCCCCAAACCCAACTCTGATTTCCCAACGAATGCTGTGCTTTCCAAGGGGAGATGCCCAGGCAAAGGGGCTTTCGCTGTATGCGGGTTTCTCCCACCGCGAGACTGGGCTCAGGCACGCAGCAGCAGCCCCCAAAACATTTCTCGGGGAATGCTGTCCTTTGTCAGAAGCTTTGGTTTGGAGCAAACAGCCCTTCGCCACTGCTTCCTCCGCAAGGCTTCTGTCGCGTCAGGGAAGAAGAGCTGCGGGAGAGCTGGTGCCTCTTGGGCCTTGCTTTCCCTGGCTCCATGTTCGCGTCCTGGGTTCACCCTGCCAGGCCGAACTACGCAGACACAGTCACAACCGTGCAGTAGCGCGCTTAGCCTAGGATGGCACTCCATGCACACTACCATCTCCCGGTGTAGGCATCGCTTGGCCTTTTACTCTGGCGCTCAGGCCGACTCGCGGGCTAGGCCTGTGCTTTCCCCACAGGAAAGGAGAGGTGACAGGATCCCTGCACACCGCCCGTGCACTGAATAGGGAGCTTTGGGTACTGTCACCACTCCTTCCCCTTAAAACCCGGGCCTCCTCCAAGCTTCTACATCCCGGAGGAAGACGGCATCTGATGGCCAGGTCTTTCTGGGAGTTGTTTCTCGAGTTTAGGGTAGGCGCCTGGTGGCAAGCCCATGGCTCCACCACGGTCAGGTGGCCAAGGAGCTGCTGTCTCCTTGGGCCCAAAGGCTCAGGACAGGCATGCTTTCTGCCCAGACTCCTTCCTCAGAGTGGAGCCTTTCCCCTGCCCTAATCTTCCCCTCGTGTCTCCTTAGCAGCCCGGCTTCCTTCGCTCTGCAGTGACAGATGTGTCCCTTTCCTTAAGGCTCTTTCCACAGGCACCACCGCGCTTCTCTCTCAGGCAGAGGGGAAGCCCAGGCAAAGAGGATTTCGCTCCATGCGGGTTTATTCCACCGTGCAGTGGAGACTGTCTCCGGCAAGCAGCAGGCAGCATCCCACAGAACCGACTCTGATTTCCCAGCGACTGCTATGCTTTCGCAGAGGTTTTCAGCTTGGCGCAAACCGCACTTCGCTGCTGCTTCCTCAGCAAGGCTTTGGTCGTTTGCTCTGTCGCGGCTGGAAAGAAGAGCCGCGGGAGAGCTGGTGCCTCTTGGGCCTTGTTTCCCCGGGCTCCAAGTTCGCGCCCGGGGTTCACCTTGCTAAGCCGATCTAAGCAGACACAGTCACAACCCTGCAGCAGCGTGCGTGGCCTAGCATGACACTCTATGCCTATTACCATCTCCTGGCGTAGGTAAGGCTTTGCCTTTTGCTCCGGCGCTCGGGCAGACTCGGGGTCAAGGCCAGTGCCTTCACCACAGGAGAGAAGAGGCGACAGGATCCCTGCACAGGGCCCGAGCACTGGGATGGGGAACGGTGGGGACTGTCTCCACTCTTTCCCCGGCACACACCCGGCCACCCACAATGCTGCCATATCTTGGTGGAAGATGGCATCTGACTGCACGTTTCTCTATGGGGTTGTTTCTGCGAGTTCCGGGTATGGCACCTGGTTGGCAAGCCCAAGTCTGCCCTTGGGACAGGTGGCCAAAGAGATGCTTTCCCCTTGGGACAAGAGGCACAGGACAGGCCTGCCTTCTGCCCAGACCCCTTCCTCAGAGTGGAGCACGCACCCATGCCCTTGTCTTCCCCTCATGTCTCCTTAGAAGCCAGGCTTCAATCTCTCCCCACAGGGAGGAGAGGACACTTGTCTTCTCATGGCCTGCTGTTCATGCCTCGGCATGCTATTCTGCTTCCCGAGCGTTTCCCGACCCCAAGGCCAAGGGATCCTTCTCTTTCCCGGGGGCGGCGTGCTGTGCCTTACCCACACTTGCTCCTGGGGAGCGTGGTGACAGACGTGAGCAACCATGCTTCTCTCTCAGGCAGAAAGGATGCTAGGGCAAAGAGGATTTCGCTCCATGCGGGTATCTTCCAACATGCTGCGGAGACTCGCTTAGGCAAGCAGCAGCAGCATCCCCAAACCCAACTCTGATTTCCCAACGAATGCTGTGCTTTCCAAGGGGAGATGCTCAGGCAAAGGGGATTTCCCTGTATGCGGGTTTCTCCCACCGCGAGACTGGGCTCAGGCACGCAGCAGCAGCCCCCAAAACATTTCTCGGGGAATGCTGTCCTTTCGCAGAGGCTTTGGTTTGGAGCAAACAGCCCTTCGCCACTGCTTCCTCAGCAAGGCTTCTGTCGCGTCAGGGAAGAAGAGCTGCGGGAGAGCTGGTGCCTCTTGGGCCTTGCTTTCCCTGGCTCCATGTTCGCGTCCTGGGTTCACCCTGACAGGCCGAACTAAGCAGACACAGTCACAACCGTGCAGTAGCGCGCTTAGCCTAGGATGGCACTCCATGCACACTACCATCTCCCGGTGTAGGCATCGCTTGGCCTTTTACTCTGGCGCTCAGGCCGACTCGCGGACTAGGCCTGTGCTTTCCCCACAGGAAAGGAGAGGTGACAGGATCCCTGCACACCGCCCGTGCACTGAATAGGGAGCTTTGGGGGACTGTCACCACTCCTTCCCCTTAAAACCCGGGCCTCCTCCAAGCTTCTACATCCCGGAGGAAGACGGCATCTGATGGCCAGGTCTTTCTGGGAGTTGTTTCTCGAGTTTAGGGTAGGCGCCTGGTGGCAAGCCCATGGCTCCACCACGGTCAGGTGGCCAAGGAGCTGCTGTCTCCTTGGGCCCAAAGTCTCAGGACAGGCATGCTTTCTGCCCAGACTCCTTCAGCAGAGTGGAGCCCTTTCCCCTGCCCTAATCTTCCCCTCGTGTCTCCTTAGCAGCCCGGCTTCCTTCGCTCTGCAGTGACAGATGTGTCCCTTTCCTTAAGGCTCTTTCCACAGGCACCACCGCGCTTCTCTCTCAGGCAGAGTGGATGCCCAGGCAAAGAGAATTTCGCCCCATGCGGGTTTATTCCACCGTGCAGTGGAGACTAACTCCGGCAAGCAGCAGCAGCATCCCCAAACCCAACTCTGATTTCCCAATGAATGCTGTGCTTTCCAAGGGGAGATGCCCAGGCAAAGGGGCTTTCGCTGTATGCGGGTTTCTCCCACCGCGAGACTGGGCTCAGGCACGCAGCAGCAGCCCCCAAAACATTTCTCGGGGAATGCTGTCCTTTGTCAGAAGCTTTGGTTTGGAGCAAACAGCCCTTCGCCACTGCTTCCTCAGCAAGGCTTCTGTCGCGTCAGGGAAGAAGAGCTGCGGGAGAGCTGGTGCCTCTTGGGCCTTGCTTTCCCTGGCTCCATGTTCGCGTCCTGGGTTCACTCTGCCAGGCCGAACTACGCAGACACAGTCACAACCGTGCAGTAGCGCGCTTAGCCTAGGATGGCACTCCATGCACACTACCATCTCCCGGTGTAGGCATCGCTTGGCCTTTTACTCTGGCGCTCAGGCCGACTCGCGGGCTAGGCCTGTGCTTTCCCCACAGGAAAGGAGAGGTGACAGGATCCCTGCACACCGCCCGTGCACTGAATAGGGAGCTTTGGGTACTGTCACCACTCCTTCCCCTTAAAACCCGGGCCTCCTCCAAGCTTCTACATCCCGGAGGAAGACGGCATCTGATGGCCAGGTCTTTCTGGGAGTTGTTTCTCGAGTTTAGGGTAGGCGCCTGGTGGCAAGCCCATGGCTCCACCACGGTCAGGTGGCCAAGGAGCTGCTGTCTCCTTGGGCCCAAAGGCTCAGGACAGGCATGCTTTCTGCCCAGACTCCTTCCTCAGAGTGGAGCCTTTCCCCTGCCCTAATCTTCCCCTCGTGTCTCCTTAGCAGCCCGGCTTCCTTCGCTCTGCAGTGACAGATGTGTCCCTTTCCTTAAGGCTCTTTCCACAGGCACCACCGCGCTTCTCTCTCAGGCAGAGGGGAAGCCCAGGCAAAGAGGATTTCGCTCCATGCGGGTTTATTCCACCGTGCAGTGGAGACTGTCTCCGGCAAGCAGCAGGCAGCATCCCACAGAACCGACTCTGATTTCCCAGCGACTGCTATGCTTTCGCAGAGGTTTTCAGCTTGGCGCAAACCGCACTTCGCTGCTGCTTCCTCAGCAAGGCTTTGGTCGTTTGCTCTGTCGCGGCTGGAAAGAAGAGCCGCGGGAGAGCTGGTGCCTCTTGGGCCTTGTTTCCCCGGGCTCCAAGTTCGCGCCCGGGGTTCACCTTGCTAAGCCGATCTAAGCAGACACAGTCACAACCCTGCAGCAGCGTGCGTGGCCTAGCATGACACTCTATGCCTATTACCATCTCCTGGCGTAGGTAAGGCTTTGCCTTTTGCTCCGGCGCTCGGGCAGACTCGGGGTCAAGGCCAGTGCCTTCACCACAGGAGAGAAGAGGCGACAGGATCCCTGCACAGGGCCCGAGCACTGGGATGGGGAACGGTGGGGACTGTCTCCACTCTTTCCCCGGCACACACCCGGCCACCCACAATGCTGCCATATCTTGGTGGAAGATGGCATCTGACTGCACGTTTCTCTATGGGGTTGTTTCTGCGAGTTCCGGGTATGGCACCTGGTTGGCAAGCCCAAGTCTGCCCTTGGGACAGGTGGCCAAAGAGATGCTTTCCCCTTGGGACAAGAGGCACAGGACAGGCCTGCCTTCTGCCCAGACCCCTTCCTCAGAGTGGAGCACGCACCCATGCCCTTGTCTTCCCCTCATGTCTCCTTAGAAGCCAGGCTTCAATCTCTCCCCACAGGGAGGAGAGGACACTTGTCTTCTCATGGCCTGCTGTTCATGCCTCGGCATGCTATTCTGCTTCCCGAGCGTTTCCCGACCCCAAGGCCAAGGGATCCTTCTCTTTCCCGGGGGCGGCGTGCTGTGCCTTACCCACACTTGCTCCTGGGGAGCGTGGTGACAGACGTGAGCAACCATGCTTCTCTCTCAGGCAGAAAGGATGCTAGGGCAAAGAGGATTTCGCTCCATGCGGGTATCTTCCAACATGCTGCGGAGACTCGCTTAGGCAAGCAGCAGCAGCATCCCCAAACCCAACTCTGATTTCCCAACGAATGCTGTGCTTTCCAAGGGGAGATGCTCAGGCAAAGGGGATTTCCCTGTATGCGGGTTTCTCCCACCGCGAGACTGGGCTCAGGCACGCAGCAGCAGCCCCCAAAACATTTCTCGGGGAATGCTGTCCTTTCGCAGAGGCTTTGGTTTGGAGCAAACAGCCCTTCGCCACTGCTTCCTCAGCAAGGCTTCTGTCGCGTCAGGGAAGAAGAGCTGCGGGAGAGCTGGTGCCTCTTGGGCCTTGCTTTCCCTGGCTCCATGTTCGCGTCCTGGGTTCACCCTGACAGGCCGAACTAAGCAGACACAGTCACAACCGTGCAGTAGCGCGCTTAGCCTAGGATGGCACTCCATGCACACTACCATCTCCCGGTGTAGGCATCGCTTGGCCTTTTACTCTGGCGCTCAGGCCGACTCGCGGACTAGGCCTGTGCTTTCCCCACAGGAAAGGAGAGGTGACAGGATCCCTGCACACCGCCCGTGCACTGAATAGGGAGCTTTGGGGGACTGTCACCACTCCTTCCCCTTAAAACCCGGGCCTCCTCCAAGCTTCTACATCCCGGAGGAAGACGGCATCTGATGGCCAGGTCTTTCTGGGAGTTGTTTCTCGAGTTTAGGGTAGGCGCCTGGTGGCAAGCCCATGGCTCCACCACGGTCAGGTGGCCAAGGAGCTGCTGTCTCCTTGGGCCCAAAGTCTCAGGACAGGCATGCTTTCTGCCCAGACTCCTTCAGCAGAGTGGAGCCCTTTCCCCTGCCCTAATCTTCCCCTCGTGTCTCCTTAGCAGCCCGGCTTCCTTCGCTCTGCAGTGACAGATGTGTCCCTTTCCTTAAGGCTCTTTCCACAGGCACCACCGCGCTTCTCTCTCAGGCAGAGTGGATGCCCAGGCAAAGAGAATTTCGCCCCATGCGGGTTTATTCCACCGTGCAGTGGAGACTAACTCCGGCAAGCAGCAGCAGCATCCCCAAACCCAACTCTGATTTCCCAACGAATGCTGTGCTTTCCAAGGGGAGATGCCCAGGCAAAGGGGCTTTCGCTGTATGCGGGTTTCTCCCACCGCGAGACTGGGCTCAGGCACGCAGCAGCAGCCCCCAAAACATTTCTCGGGGAATGCTGTCCTTTGTCAGAAGCTTTGGTTTGGAGCAAACAGCCCTTCGCCACTGCTTCCTCAGCAAGGCTTCTGTCGCGTCAGGGAAGAAGAGCTGCGGGAGAGCTGGTGCCTCTTGGGCCTTGCTTTCCCTGGCTCCATGTTCGCGTCCTGGGTTCACTCTGCCAGGCCGAACTACGCAGACACAGTCACAACCGTGCAGTAGCGCGCTTAGCCTAGGATGGCACTCCATGCACACTACCATCTCCCGGTGTAGGCATCGCTTGGCCTTTTACTCTGGCGCTCAGGCCGACTCGCGGGCTAGGCCTGTGCTTTCCCCACAGGAAAGGAGAGGTGACAGGATCCCTGCACACCGCCCGTGCACTGAATAGGGAGCTTTGGGTACTGTCACCACTCCTTCCCCTTAAAACCCGGGCCTCCTCCAAGCTTCTACATCCCGGAGGAAGACGGCATCTGATGGCCAGGTCTTTCTGGGAGTTGTTTCTCGAGTTTAGGGTAGGCGCCTGGTGGCAAGCCCATGGCTCCACCACGGTCAGGTGGCCAAGGAGCTGCTGTCTCCTTGGGCCCAAAGGCTCAGGACAGGCATGCTTTCTGCCCAGACTCCTTCCTCAGAGTGGAGCCTTTCCCCTGCCCTAATCTTCCCCTCGTGTCTCCTTAGCAGCCCGGCTTCCTTCGCTCTGCAGTGACAGATGTGTCCCTTTCCTTAAGGCTCTTTCCACAGGCACCACCGCGCTTCTCTCTCAGGCAGAGGGGAAGCCCAGGCAAAGAGGATTTCGCTCCATGCGGGTTTATTCCACCGTGCAGTGGAGACTGTCTCCGGCAAGCAGCAGGCAGCATCCCACAGAACCGACTCTGATTTCCCAGCGACTGCTATGCTTTCGCAGAGGTTTTCAGCTTGGCGCAAACCGCACTTCGCTGCTGCTTCCTCAGCAAGGCTTTGGTCGTTTGCTCTGTCGCGGCTGGAAAGAAGAGCCGCGGGAGAGCTGGTGCCTCTTGGGCCTTGTTTCCCCGGGCTCCAAGTTCGCGCCCGGGGTTCACCTTGCTAAGCCGATCTAAGCAGACACAGTCACAACCCTGCAGCAGCGTGCGTGGCCTAGCATGACACTCTATGCCTATTACCATCTCCTGGCGTAGGTAAGGCTTTGCCTTTTGCTCCGGCGCTCGGGCAGACTCGGGGTCAAGGCCAGTGCCTTCACCACAGGAGAGAAGAGGCGACAGGATCCCTGCACAGGGCCCGAGCACTGGGATGGGGAACGGTGGGGACTGTCTCCACTCTTTCCCCGGCACACACCCGGCCACCCACAATGCTGCCATATCTTGGTGGAAGATGGCATCTGACTGCACGTTTCTCTATGGGGTTGTTTCTGCGAGTTCCGGGTATGGCACCTGGTTGGCAAGCCCAAGTCTGCCCTTGGGACAGGTGGCCAAAGAGATGCTTTCCCCTTGGGACAAGAGGCACAGGACAGGCCTGCCTTCTGCCCAGACCCCTTCCTCAGAGTGGAGCACGCACCCATGCCCTTGTCTTCCCCTCATGTCTCCTTAGAAGCCAGGCTTCAATCTCTCCCCACAGGGAGGAGAGGACACTTGTCTTCTCATGGCCTGCTGTTCATGCCTCGGCATGCTATTCTGCTTCCCGAGCGTTTCCCGACCCCAAGGCCAAGGGATCCTTCTCTTTCCCGGGGGCGGCGTGCTGTGCCTTACCCACACTTGCTCCTGGGGAGCGTGGTGACAGACGTGAGCAACCATGCTTCTCTCTCAGGCAGAAAGGATGCTAGGGCAAAGAGGATTTCGCTCCATGCGGGTATCTTCCAACATGCTGCGGAGACTCGCTTAGGCAAGCAGCAGCAGCATCCCCAAACCCAACTCTGATTTCCCAACGAATGCTGTGCTTTCCAAGGGGAGATGCTCAGGCAAAGGGGATTTCCCTGTATGCGGGTTTCTCCCACCGCGAGACTGGGCTCAGGCACGCAGCAGCAGCCCCCAAAACATTTCTCGGGGAATGCTGTCCTTTCGCAGAGGCTTTGGTTTGGAGCAAACAGCCCTTCGCCACTGCTTCCTCAGCAAGGCTTCTGTCGCGTCAGGGAAGAAGAGCTGCGGGAGAGCTGGTGCCTCTTGGGCCTTGCTTTCCCTGGCTCCATGTTCGCGTCCTGGGTTCACCCTGACAGGCCGAACTAAGCAGACACAGTCGCAACCGTGCAGTAGCGCGCTTAGCCTAGGATGGCACTCCATGCACACTACCATCTCCCGGTGTAGGCATCGCTTGGCCTTTTACTCTGGCGCTCAGGCCGACTCGCGGACTAGGCCTGTGCTTTCCCCACAGGAAAGGAGAGGTGACAGGATCCCTGCACACCGCCCGTGCACTGAATAGGGAGCTTTGGGGGACTGTCACCACTCCTTCCCCTTAAAACCCGGGCCTCCTCCAAGCTTCTACATCCCGGAGGAAGACGGCATCTGATGGCCAGGTCTTTCTGGGAGTTGTTTCTCGAGTTTAGGGTAGGCGCCTGGTGGCAAGCCCATGGCTCCACCACGGTCAGGTGGCCAAGGAGCTGCTGTCTCCTTGGGCCCAAAGTCTCAGGACAGGCATGCTTTCTGCCCAGACTCCTTCAGCAGAGTGGAGCCCTTTCCCCTGCCCTAATCTTCCCCTCGTGTCTCCTTAGCAGCCCGGCTTCCTTCGCTCTGCAGTGACAGATGTGTCCCTTTCCTTAAGGCTCTTTCCACAGGCACCACCGCGCTTCTCTCTCAGGCAGAGTGGATGCCCAGGCAAAGAGAATTTCGCCCCATGCGGGTTTATTCCACCGTGCAGTGGAGACTAACTCCGGCAAGCAGCAGGCAGCATCCCACAGACCCGACTCTGATTTCCCAGAGAATGCTGTACTTTCCCAGAGGTGATGCCCCGGCAAAGAAGCTTTCGCTCTATGCGGGTTTTTCCCATCGTGCTGCGAATACTAGGCTAAGGCAAGCAACAAAAGCAGCCCACAGAACCGACTCTGATTTCCCAGCGACTGCTATGCTTTCGCAGAGGTTTTCAGCTTGGCGCAAACCGCACTTCGCTTCTGCGTCCTCAGCAAGGCTTTGGTCGTTCGCTCTGTCGCGGCAGGAAAGAAGAGCCGCGGGAGAGCTGGTGCCTCTTGGGCCTTGTTTTCCCGGGCTCCAAGTTCGCGCCCGGGGTTCACCTTGCTAAGCCGAACTAAGCAGACACAGTCACAACCCTGCAGCAGCGTGCGTGGCCTAGCATGTCACTCTATGCCTATTACCATCTCCTGGCATAGGTAAGGCTTTGCCTTTTGCCCCGGCGCTTGGGCAGACTTGGGGTCAAGGCCAGTGCCTTCACCACAGGAGAGAGGAGGCAACAGGTTCCCTGCACAGGGCCCGAGCACTGGGATGGGGAACAGTGGGGACTGTCTCCACTCTTTCCCCGGCACACCCCGGCCACCCACAATGCTGCCACATCTTGGTGGAAGAGGGCATCTGACTGCACGTTTCTCCATGGGGTTGTTTCTGCGAGTTCCGGGTATGGCACCTGGTGGCAAGCCCAAGTCTGCCCTTGGGACAGGTGGCCAAGGAGATGCTTTCCCCTTGGGACCAGAGGCACAGGACAGGCCTGCCTTCTGCCCAGACTCCTTCCTCAGAGTGGAGCATGCACCCTTGCCCTTGTCGTCCCCTCATGTCTCCTTAGCAGCCAGGCTTCAATCTCTCCGCACAGGGAGTAGAGGACACTTGTCTTCTCATGGCCTGCTGTTCGTGCCTCGGCAGGCTATTCTGACTCCCGAGCGTTTCCAGACCCAAGGCCAAGGGATCCTTCTCTTCCCTGGGGCGGCGTGCTGTGCCTTCCCCAAAATTGCTCCTGGGGAGCGGGGTGACAGACGTGTGCAACCATGCTTCTCTCTCAGGCAGAGGGGATGCTAGGGCAAAGAGGATTTCGCTCCATGTGGGTATCTTCCACCATGTTGCCGAGACTCGCTCAGGCAAGCAGCAGCAGCATCCCCAAACCCAACTCTGATTTCCCAACGAATGCTGTGCTTTCCTAAGGGAGAGGCCCAGGCAAAGAGGCTTTCGCTGTATGCGGGTTTCTCCCACCGCAAGACTGGGCTCAGGGAAGCAGCAGCAGACCGCACAACATTTCTCAGCGAATGCTGTGCTTTCGCAGAGGCTTTGGTTTGGAGCGAACAGCACTTCGCCGCTGCTTCCTCAGCAAAGCTTCAGTCGAGTCAGGGAAGAAGAGCTGCGGGAGAGCTGTTGCCTCTTGGGCCTTGCTTTCCCTGGCTCCATGTTCGCGCCGGGATTTCACTTTGCTAAGCCGAACTAGGCAGACACAGTCACAACCCTGCAGCAGCGTGCGTGGCCTAGCATGGCACTCTATTCCTAATTCCATCTCCTGCTCTGGTAAGGCTTTGCCTTTTGCTCCGGTGCTCGGGCAGACTCGGGGTCAAGGCCAGTGCCTTCACCACAGGAGAGAGGAGGCAACAGGATCCCTGCACAAGGCCCGAGCACTGGGATGGGGAACAGTGGGGACTGTCTCCACTCTTTCCCCGGCACACTCCGGCCACCCACAATGCTGCCACATCTTGGTGGAAGAGGGCATCTGACTGCACGTTTCTCCATGGGGTTGTTTCTGCGAGTTCCGGGTATGGCACCTGGTGGCAAGCCCAAATCTGCCCTTGGGACAGGTGGCCAAGGAGATGGTGACCCTTGGTAACAGAGGCACAGGACAGGCCTGCCTTCTGCCCAGACTCCTTAGAGTGGAGCACGCGCCCCTGCCCTAGTCGACCCCTCATGTCTCCTTAGCAGCCAGGCTTCCATCTCTCCGCACAGGGAGCGGGTGACACATGTCTGGCCACCGGCCTGCATTTCGTGCCGCGGCAGGCTATCCTGTTCCCGAGCGTTTCCCGACCCCAAGGCCAAGGGATCCTTCTCTTCCCCGGGGGCGGCGTGCTGTGCCTTCCGCACACTTGCTCCTGGGGAGCGTGGTGACAGACATGAGCAACCATGCTTCTCTCTCATGCAGAAAGGATGCTAGGGCAAAGAGGATTTCGCTCCATGCGGGTATCTTCCAACATGCTGCGGAGACTCGCTTAGGCAAGCAGCAGCAGCATCCCCAAACCCAACTCTGATTTCCCAACGAATGCTGTGCTTTCCAAGGGGAGATGCCAAGGCAAAGGAGCTTACGCTGTATGCGGGTTTCTCCCACCGCGAGACTGGGCTCAGGCACGCAGCAGCAGCCCCCAAAAAGTGGAGCCATTTCCCCTGCCCTAATCTTCCCCTCGTGTCTCCTTAGCAGCCCGGCTTCCTTCGCTCTGCAGTGACAGATGTGTCCCTTTCCTTAAGGCTCTTTCCACAGGCACCACCGCGCTTCTCTCTCAGGCAGAGTGGATGCCCAGGCAAAGAGTATTTCGCCCCATGAGGGTTTATTCCACCGTGCAGTGGAGACTAGCTCCGGCAAGCAGCAGCAGCATCCCCAAACCCAACTCTGATTTCCCAACGAATGCTGTGCTTTCCAAGGGGAGATGCCCAGGCAAAGGGGCTTTCGCTGTATGCGGGTTTCTCCCACCGCGAGACTGGGCTCAGGCACGCAGCAGCAGCCCCCAAAACATTTCTCGGGGAATGCTGTCCTTTGTCAGAAGCTTTGGTTTGGAGCAAACAGCCCTTCGCCACTGCTTCCTCCGCAAGGCTTCTGTCGCGTCAGGGAAGAAGAGCTGCGGGAGAGCTGGTGCCTCTTGGGCCTTGCTTTCCCTGGCTCCATGTTCGCGTCCTGGGTTCACCCTGCCAGGCCGAACTACGCAGACACAGTCACAACCGTGCAGTAGCGCGCTTAGCCTAGGATGGCACTCCATGCACACTACCATCTCCCGGTGTAGGCATCGCTTGGCCTTTTACTCTGGCGCTCAGGCCGACTCGCGGGCTAGGCCTGTGCTTTCCCCACAGGAAAGGAGAGGTGACAGGATCCCTGCACACCGCCCGTGCACTGAATAGGGAGCTTTGGGTACTGTCACCACTCCTTCCCCTTAAAACCCGGGCCTCCTCCAAGCTTCTACATCCCGGAGGAAGACGGCATCTGATGGCCAGGTCTTTCTGGGAGTTGTTTCTCGAGTTTAGGGTAGGCGCCTGGTGGCAAGCCCATGGCTCCACCACGGTCAGGTGGCCAAGGAGCTGCTGTCTCCTTGGGCCCAAAGGCTCAGGACAGGCATGCTTTCTGCCCAGACTCCTTCCTCAGAGTGGAGCCTTTCCCCTGCCCTAATCTTCCCCTCGTGTCTCCTTAGCAGCCCGGCTTCCTTCGCTCTGCAGTGACAGATGTGTCCCTTTCCTTAAGGCTCTTTCCACAGGCACCACCGCGCTTCTCTCTCAGGCAGAGGGGAAGCCCAGGCAAAGAGGATTTCGCTCCATGCGGGTTTATTCCACCGTGCAGTGGAGACTGTCTCCGGCAAGCAGCAGGCAGCATCCCACAGAACCGACTCTGATTTCCCAGCGACTGCTATGCTTTCGCAGAGGTTTTCAGCTTGGCGCAAACCGCACTTCGCTGCTGCTTCCTCAGCAAGGCTTTGGTCGTTTGCTCTGTCGCGGCTGGAAAGAAGAGCCGCGGGAGAGCTGGTGCCTCTTGGGCCTTGTTTCCCCGGGCTCCAAGTTCGCGCCCGGGGTTCACCTTGCTAAGCCGATCTAAGCAGACACAGTCACAACCCTGCAGCAGCGTGCGTGGCCTAGCATGACACTCTATGCCTATTACCATCTCCTGGCGTAGGTAAGGCTTTGCCTTTTGCTCCGGCGCTCGGGCAGACTCGGGGTCAAGGCCAGTGCCTTCACCACAGGAGAGAAGAGGCGACAGGATCCCTGCACAGGGCCCGAGCACTGGGATGGGGAACGGTGGGGACTGTCTCCACTCTTTCCCCGGCACACACCCGGCCACCCACAATGCTGCCATATCTTGGTGGAAGATGGCATCTGACTGCACGTTTCTCTATGGGGTTGTTTCTGCGAGTTCCGGGTATGGCACCTGGTTGGCAAGCCCAAGTCTGCCCTTGGGACAGGTGGCCAAAGAGATGCTTTCCCCTTGGGACAAGAGGCACAGGACAGGCCTGCCTTCTGCCCAGACCCCTTCCTCAGAGTGGAGCACGCACCCATGCCCTTGTCTTCCCCTCATGTCTCCTTAGAAGCCAGGCTTCAATCTCTCCCCACAGGGAGGAGAGGACACTTGTCTTCTCATGGCCTGCTGTTCATGCCTCGGCATGCTATTCTGCTTCCCGAGCGTTTCCCGACCCCAAGGCCAAGGGATCCTTCTCTTTCCCGGGGGCGGCGTGCTGTGCCTTACCCACACTTGCTCCTGGGGAGCGTGGTGACAGACGTGAGCAACCATGCTTCTCTCTCAGGCAGAAAGGATGCTAGGGCAAAGAGGATTTCGCTCCATGCGGGTATCTTCCAACATGCTGCGGAGACTCGCTTAGGCAAGCAGCAGCAGCATCCCCAAACCCAACTCTGATTTCCCAACGAATGCTGTGCTTTCCAAGGGGAGATGCTCAGGCAAAGGGGATTTCCCTGTATGCGGGTTTCTCCCACCGCGAGACTGGGCTCAGGCACGCAGCAGCAGCCCCCAAAACATTTCTCGGGGAATGCTGTCCTTTCGCAGAGGCTTTGGTTTGGAGCAAACAGCCCTTCGCCACTGCTTCCTCAGCAAGGCTTCTGTCGCGTCAGGGAAGAAGAGCTGCGGGAGAGCTGGTGCCTCTTGGGCCTTGCTTTCCCTGGCTCCATGTTCGCGTCCTGGGTTCACCCTGACAGGCCGAACTAAGCAGACACAGTCACAACCGTGCAGTAGCGCGCTTAGCCTAGGATGGCACTCCATGCACACTACCATCTCCCGGTGTAGGCATCGCTTGGCCTTTTACTCTGGCGCTCAGGCCGACTCGCGGACTAGGCCTGTGCTTTCCCCACAGGAAAGGAGAGGTGACAGGATCCCTGCACACCGCCCGTGCACTGAATAGGGAGCTTTGGGGGACTGTCACCACTCCTTCCCCTTAAAACCCGGGCCTCCTCCAAGCTTCTACATCCCGGAGGAAGACGGCATCTGATGGCCAGGTCTTTCTGGGAGTTGTTTCTCGAGTTTAGGGTAGGCGCCTGGTGGCAAGCCCATGGCTCCACCACGGTCAGGTGGCCAAGGAGCTGCTGTCTCCTTGGGCCCAAAGGCTCAGGACAGGCATGCTTTCTGCCCAGACTCCTTCAGCAGAGTGGAGCCCTTTCCCCTGCCCTAATCTTCCCCTCGTGTCTCCTTAGCAGCCCGGCTTCCTTCGCTCTGCAGTGACAGATGTGTCCCTTTCCTTAAGGCTCTTTCCACAGGCACCACCGCGCTTCTCTCTCAGGCAGAGTGGATGCCCAGGCAAAGAGAATTTCGCCCCATGCGGGTTTATTCCACCGTGCAGTGGAGACTAACTCCGGCAAGCAGCAGGCAGCATCCCACAGACCCGACTCTGATTTCCCAGAGAATGCTGTACTTTCCCAGAGGTGATGCCCCGGCAAAGAAGCTTTCGCTCTATGCGGGTTTTTCCCATCGTGCTGCGAATACTAGGCTAAGGCAAGCAACAAAAGCAGCCCACAGAACCGACTCTGATTTCCCAGCGACTGCTATGCTTTCGCAGAGGTTTTCAGCTTGGCGCAAACCGCACTTCGCTTCTGCGTCCTCAGCAAGGCTTTGGTCGTTCGCTCTGTCGCGGCAGGAAAGAAGAGCCGCGGGAGAGCTGGTGCCTCTTGGGCCTTGTTTTCCCGGGCTCCAAGTTCGCGCCCGGGGTTCACCTTGCTAAGCCGAACTAAGCAGACACAAACAACCCTGCAGCAGCGTGCGTGGCCTAGCATGTCACTCTATGCCTATTACCATCTCCTGGCATAGGTAAGGCTTTGCCTTTTGCCCCGGCGCTTGGGCAGACTTGGGGTCAAGGCCAGTGCCTTCACCACAGGAGAGAGGAGGCAACAGATTCCCTGCACAGGGCCCGAGCACTGGGATGGGGAACAGTGGGGACTGTCTCCACTCTTTCCCCGGCACACCCCGGCCACCCACAATGCTGCCACATCTTGGTGGAAGAGGGCATCTGACTGCACGTTTCTCCATGGGGTTGTTTCTGCGAGTTCCGGGTATGGCACCTGGTGGCAAGCCCAAGTCTGCCCTTGGGACAGGTGGCCAAGGAGATGCTTTCCCCTTGGGACCAGAGGCACAGGACAGGCCTGCCTTCTGCCCAGACTCCTTCCTCAGAGTGGAGCATGCACCCTTGCCCTTGTCGTCCCCTCATGTCTCCTTAGCAGCCAGGCTTCAATCTCTCCGCACAGGGAGTAGAGGACACTTGTCTTCTCATGGCCTGCTGTTCGTGCCTCGGCAGGCTATTCTGACTCCCGAGCGTTTCCAGACCCAAGGCCAAGGGATCCTTCTCTTCCCTGGGGCGGCGTGCTGTGCCTTCCCCAAAATTGCTCCTGGGGAGCGGGGTGACAGACGTGTGCAACCATGCTTCTCTCTCAGGCAGAGGGGATGCTAGGGCAAAGAGGATTTCGCTCCATGTGGGTATCTTCCACCATGTTGCCGAGACTCGCTCAGGCAAGCAGCAGCAGCATCCCCAAACCCAACTCTGATTTCCCAACGAATGCTGTGCTTTCCTAAGGGAGAGGCCCAGGCAAAGAGGCTTTCGCTGTATGCGGGTTTCTCCCACCGCAAGACTGGGCTCAGGGAAGCAGCAGCAGACCGCACAACATTTCTCAGCGAATGCTGTGCTTTCGCAGAGGCTTTGGTTTGGAGCGAACAGCACTTCGCCGCTGCTTCCTCAGCAAAGCTTCAGTCGAGTCAGGGAAGAAGAGCTGCGGGAGAGCTGTTGCCTCTTGGGCCTTGCTTTCCCTGGCTCCATGTTCGCGCCGGGATTTCACTTTGCTAAGCCGAACTAGGCAGACACAGTCACAACCCTGCAGCAGCGTGCGTGGCCTAGCATGGCACTCTATTCCTAATTCCATCTCCTGCTCTGGTAAGGCTTTGCCTTTTGCTCCGGTGCTCGGGCAGACTCGGGGTCAAGGCCAGTGCCTTCACCACAGGAGAGAGGAGGCAACAGGATCCCTGCACAAGGCCCGAGCACTGGGATGGGGAACAGTGGGGACTGTCTCCACTCTTTCCCCGGCACACTCCGGCCACCCACAATGCTGCCACATCTTGGTGGAAGAGGGCATCTGACTGCACGTTTCTCCATGGGGTTGTTTCTGCGAGTTCCGGGTATGGCACCTGGTGGCAAGCCCAAATCTGCCCTTGGGACAGGTGGCCAAGGAGATGGTGACCCTTGGTAACAGAGGCACAGGACAGGCCTGCCTTCTGCCCAGACTCCTTAGAGTGGAGCACGCGCCCCTGCCCTAGTCGACCCCTCATGTCTCCTTAGCAGCCAGGCTTCCATCTCTCCGCACAGGGAGCGGGTGACACATGTCTGGCCACCGGCCTGCATTTCGTGCCGCGGCAGGCTATCCTGTTCCCGAGCGTTTCCCGACCCCAAGGCCAAGGGATCCTTCTCTTCCCCGGGGGCGGCGTGCTGTGCCTTCCGCACACTTGCTCCTGGGGAGCGTGGTGACAGACATGAGCAACCATGCTTCTCTCTCATGCAGAAAGGATGCTAGGGCAAAGAGGATTTCGCTCCATGCGGGTATCTTCCAACATGCTGCGGAGACTCGCTTAGGCAAGCAGCAGCAGCATCCCCAAACCCAACTCTGATTTCCCAACGAATGCTGTGCTTTCCAAGGGGAGATGCCAAGGCAAAGGAGCTTACGCTGTATGCGGGTTTCTCCCACCGCGAGACTGGGCTCAGGCACGCAGCAGCAGCCCCCAAAAAGTGGAGCCATTTCCCCTGCCCTAATCTTCCCCTCGTGTCTCCTTAGCAGCCCGGCTTCCTTCGCTCTGCAGTGACAGATGTGTCCCTTTCCTTAAGGCTCTTTCCACAGGCACCACCGCGCTTCTCTCTCAGGTAGAGTGGATGCCCAGGCAAAGAGTATTTCGCCCCATGAGGGTTTATTCCACCGTGCAGTGGAGACTAGCTCCGGCAAGCAGCAGCAGCATCCCCAAACCCAACTCTGATTTCCCAACGAATGCTGTGCTTTCCAAGGGGAGATGCCCAGGCAAAGGGGCTTTCGCTGTATGCGGGTTTCTCCCACCGCGAGACTGGGCTCAGGCACGCAGCAGCAGCCCCCAAAACATTTCTCAGGGAATGCTGTCCTTTGTCAGAAGCTTTGGTTTGGAGCAAACAGCCCTTCGCCACTGCTTCCTCCGCAAGGCTTCTGTCGCGTCAGGGAAGAAGAGCTGCGGGAGAGCTGGTGCCTCTTGGGCCTTGCTTTCCCTGGCTCCATGTTCGCGTCCTGGGTTCACCCTGCCAGGCCGAACTACGCAGACACAGTCACAACCGTGCAGTAGCGCGCTTAGCCTAGGATGGCACTCCATGCACACTACCATCTCCCGGTGTAGGCATCGCTTGGCCTTTTACTCTGGCGCTCAGGCCGACTCGCGGGCTAGGCCTGTGCTTTCCCCACAGGAAAGGAGAGGTGACAGGATCCCTGCACACCGCCCGTGCACTGAATAGGGAGCTTTGGGTACTGTCACCACTCCTTCCCCTTAAAACCCGGGCCTCCTCCAAGCTTCTACATCCCGGAGGAAGACGGCATCTGATGGCCAGGTCTTTCTGGGAGTTGTTTCTCGAGTTTAGGGTAGGCGCCTGGTGGCAAGCCCATGGCTCCACCACGGTCAGGTGGCCAAGGAGCTGCTGTCTCCTTGGGCCCAAAGGCTCAGGACAGGCATGCTTTCTGCCCAGACTCCTTCCTCAGAGTGGAGCCTTTCCCCTGCCCTAATCTTCCCCTCGTGTCTCCTTAGCAGCCCGGCTTCCTTCGCTCTGCAGTGACAGATGTGTCCCTTTCCTTAAGGCTCTTTCCACAGGCACCACCGCGCTTCTCTCTCAGGCAGAGGGGAAGCCCAGGCAAAGAGGATTTCGCTCCATGCGGGTTTATTCCACCGTGCAGTGGAGACTGTCTCCGGCAAGCAGCAGGCAGCATCCCACAGAACCGACTCTGATTTCCCAGCGACTGCTATGCTTTCGCAGAGGTTTTCAGCTTGGCGCAAACCGCACTTCGCTGCTGCTTCCTCAGCAAGGCTTTGGTCGTTTGCTCTGTCGCGGCTGGAAAGAAGAGCCGCGGGAGAGCTGGTGCCTCTTGGGCCTTGTTTCCCCGGGCTCCAAGTTCGCGCCCGGGGTTCACCTTGCTAAGCCGATCTAAGCAGACACAGTCACAACCCTGCAGCAGCGTGCGTGGCCTAGCATGACACTCTATGCCTATTACCATCTCCTGGCGTAGGTAAGGCTTTGCCTTTTGCTCCGGCGCTCGGGCAGACTCGGGGTCAAGGCCAGTGCCTTCACCACAGGAGAGAAGAGGCGACAGGATCCCTGCACAGGGCCCGAGCACTGGGATGGGGAACGGTGGGGACTGTCTCCACTCTTTCCCCGGCACACACCCGGCCACCCACAATGCTGCCATATCTTGGTGGAAGATGGCATCTGACTGCACGTTTCTCTATGGGGTTGTTTCTGCGAGTTCCGGGTATGGCACCTGGTTGGCAAGCCCAAGTCTGCCCTTGGGACAGGTGGCCAAAGAGATGCTTTCCCCTTGGGACAAGAGGCACAGGACAGGCCTGCCTTCTGCCCAGACCCCTTCCTCAGAGTGGAGCACGCACCCATGCCCTTGTCTTCCCCTCATGTCTCCTTAGAAGCCAGGCTTCAATCTCTCCCCACAGGGAGGAGAGGACACTTGTCTTCTCATGGCCTGCTGTTCATGCCTCGGCATGCTATTCTGCTTCCCGAGCGTTTCCCGACCCCAAGGCCAAGGGATCCTTCTCTTTCCCGGGGGCGGCGTGCTGTGCCTTACCCACACTTGCTCCTGGGGAGCGTGGTGACAGACGTGAGCAACCATGCTTCTCTCTCAGGCAGAAAGGATGCTAGGGCAAAGAGGATTTCGCTCCATGCGGGTATCTTCCAACATGCTGCGGAGACTCGCTTAGGCAAGCAGCAGCAGCATCCCCAAACCCAACTCTGATTTCCCAACGAATGCTGTGCTTTCCAAGGGGAGATGCTCAGGCAAAGGGGATTTCCCTGTATGCGGGTTTCTCCCACCGCGAGACTGGGCTCAGGCACGCAGCAGCAGCCCCCAAAACATTTCTCGGGGAATGCTGTCCTTTCGCAGAGGCTTTGGTTTGGAGCAAACAGCCCTTCGCCACTGCTTCCTCAGCAAGGCTTCTGTCGCGTCAGGGAAGAAGAGCTGCGGGAGAGCTGGTGCCTCTTGGGCCTTGCTTTCCCTGGCTCCATGTTCGCGTCCTGGGTTCACCCTGACAGGCCGAACTAAGCAGACACAGTCGCAACCGTGCAGTAGCGCGCTTAGCCTAGGATGGCACTCCATGCACACTACCATCTCCCGGTGTAGGCATCGCTTGGCCTTTTACTCTGGCGCTCAGGCCGACTCGCGGACTAGGCCTGTGCTTTCCCCACAGGAAAGGAGAGGTGACAGGATCCCTGCACACCGCCCGTGCACTGAATAGGGAGCTTTGGGGGACTGTCACCACTCCTTCCCCTTAAAACCCGGGCCTCCTCCAAGCTTCTACATCCCGGAGGAAGACGGCATCTGATGGCCAGGTCTTTCTGGGAGTTGTTTCTCGAGTTTAGGGTAGGCGCCTGGTGGCAAGCCCATGGCTCCACCACGGTCAGGTGGCCAAGGAGCTGCTGTCTCCTTGGGCCCAAAGTCTCAGGACAGGCATGCTTTCTGCCCAGACTCCTTCAGCAGAGTGGAGCCCTTTCCCCTGCCCTAATCTTCCCCTCGTGTCTCCTTAGCAGCCCGGCTTCCTTCGCTCTGCAGTGACAGATGTGTCCCTTTCCTTAAGGCTCTTTCCACAGGCACCACCGCGCTTCTCTCTCAGGCAGAGTGGATGCCCAGGCAAAGAGAATTTCGCCCCATGCGGGTTTATTCCACCGTGCAGTGGAGATTAACTCCGGCAAGCAGCAGGCAGCATCCCACAGACCCGACTCTGATTTCCCAGAGAATGCTGTACTTTCCCAGAGGTGATGCCCCGGCAAAGAAGCTTTCGCTCTATGCGGGTTTTTCCCATCGTGCTGCGAATACTAGGCTAAGGCAAGCAACAAAAGCAGCCCACAGAACCGACTCTGATTTCCCAGCGACTGCTATGCTTTCGCAGAGGTTTTCAGCTTGGCGCAAACCGCACTTCGCTTCTGCGTCCTCAGCAAGGCTTTGGTCGTTCGCTCTGTCGCGGCAGGAAAGAAGAGCCGCGGGAGAGCTGGTGCCTCTTGGGCCTTGTTTTCCCGGGCTCCAAGTTCGCGCCCGGGGTTCACCTTGCTAAGCCGAACTAAGCAGAAATAGTCACAACCCTGCAGCAGCGTGCGTGGCCTAGCATGTCACTCTATGCCTATTACCATCTCCTGGCATAGGTAAGGCTTTGCCTTTTGCCCCGGCGCTTGGGCAGACTTGGGGTCAAGGCCAGTGCCTTCACCACAGGAGAGAGGAGGCAACAGATTCCCTGCACAGGGCCCGAGCACTGGGATGGGGAACAGTGGGGACTGTCTCCACTCTTTCCCCGGCACACCCCGGCCACCCACAATGCTGCCACATCTTGGTGGAAGAGGGCATCTGACTGCACGTTTCTCCATGGGGTTGTTTCTGCGAGTTCCGGGTATGGCACCTGGTGGCAAGCCCAAGTCTGCCCTTGGGACAGGTGGCCAAGGAGATGCTTTCCCCTTGGGACCAGAGGCACAGGACAGGCCTGCCTTCTGCCCAGACTCCTTCCTCAGAGTGGAGCATGCACCCTTGCCCTTGTCGTCCCCTCATGTCTCCTTAGCAGCCAGGCTTCAATCTCTCCGCACAGGGAGTAGAGGACACTTGTCTTCTCATGGCCTGCTGTTCGTGCCTCGGCAGGCTATTCTGACTCCCGAGCGTTTCCAGACCCAAGGCCAAGGGATCCTTCTCTTCCCTGGGGCGGCGTGCTGTGCCTTCCCCAAAATTGCTCCTGGGGAGCGGGGTGACAGACGTGTGCAACCATGCTTCTCTCTCAGGCAGAGGGGATGCTAGGGCAAAGAGGATTTCGCTCCATGTGGGTATCTTCCACCATGTTGCCGAGACTCGCTCAGGCAAGCAGCAGCAGCATCCCCAAACCCAACTCTGATTTCCCAACGAATGCTGTGCTTTCCTAAGGGAGAGGCCCAGGCAAAGAGGCTTTCGCTGTATGCGGGTTTCTCCCACCGCAAGACTGGGCTCAGGGAAGCAGCAGCAGACCGCACAACATTTCTCAGCGAATGCTGTGCTTTCGCAGAGGCTTTGGTTTGGAGCGAACAGCACTTCGCCGCTGCTTCCTCAGCAAAGCTTCAGTCGAGTCAGGGAAGAAGAGCTGCGGGAGAGCTGTTGCCTCTTGGGCCTTGCTTTCCCTGGCTCCATGTTCGCGCCGGGATTTCACTTTGCTAAGCCGAACTAGGCAGACACAGTCACAACCCTGCAGCAGCTTGCGTGGCCTAGCATGGCACTCTATTCCTAATTCCATCTCCTGCTCTGGTAAGGCTTTGCCTTTTGCTCCGGTGCTCGGGCAGACTCGGGTCAAGGCCAGTGCCTTCACCACAGGAGAGAGGAGGCAACAGGATCCCTGCACAAGGCCCGAGCACTGGGATTGGGAACAGTGGGGACTGTCTCCACTCTTTCCCCGGCACACTCCGGCCACCCACAATGCTGCCACATCTTGGTGGAAGAGGGCATCTGACTGCACGTTTCTCCATGGGGTTGTTTCTGCGAGTTCCGGTTATGGCACCTGGTGGCAAGCCCAAATCTGCCCTTGGGACAGGTGGCCAAGGAGATGGTGACCCTTGGTAACAGAGGCACAGGACAGGCCTGCCTTCTGCCCAGACTCCTTAGAGTGGAGCACGCGCCCCTGCCCTAGTCGACCCCTCATGTCTCCTTAGCAGCCAGGCTTCCATCTCTCCGCACAGGGAGCGGGTGACACATGTCTGGCCACCGGCCTGAATTTCGTGCCGCGGCAGGCTATCCTGTTCCCGAGCGTTTCCCGACCCCAAGGCCAAGGGATCCTTCTCTTCCCCGGGGGCGGCGTGCTGTGCCTTCCGCACACTTGCTCCTGGGGAGCGTGGTGACAGACATGAGCAACCATGCTTCTCTCTCATGCAGAAAGGATGCTAGGGCAAAGAGGATTTCGCTCCATGCGGGTATCTTCCAACATGCTGCGGAGACTCGCTTAGGCAAGCAGCAGCAGCATCCCCCAACCCAACTCTGATTTCCCAACGAATGCTGTGCTTTCCAAGGGGAGATGCCAAGGCAAAGGAGCTTACGCTGTATGCGGGTTTCTCCCACCGCGAGACTGGGCTCAGGCACGCAGCAGCAGCCCCCAAAAAGTGGAGCCATTTCCCCTGCCCTAATCTTCCCCTCGTGTCTCCTTAGCAGCCCGGCTTCCTTCGCTCTGCAGTGACAGATGTGTCCCTTTCCTTAAGGCTCTTTCCACAGGCACCACCGCGCTTCTCTCTCAGGCAGAGTGGATGCCCAGGCAAAGAGTATTTCGCCCCATGAGGGTTTATTCCACCGTGCAGTGGAGACTAGCTCCGGCAAGCAGCAGCAGCATCCCCAAACCCAACTCTGATTTCCCAACGAATGCTGTGCTTTCCAAGGGGAGATGCCCAGGCAAAGGGGCTTTCGCTGTATGCGGGTTTCTCCCACCGCGAGACTGGGCTCAGGCACGCAGCAGCAGCCCCCAAAACATTTCTCAGGGAATGCTGTCCTTTGTCAGAAGCTTTGGTTTGGAGCAAACAGCCCTTCGCCACTGCTTCCTCAGCAAGGCTTCTGTCGCGTCAGGGAAGAAGAGCTGCGGGAGAGCTGGTGCCTCTTGGGCCTTGCTTTCCCTGGCTCCATGTTCGCGTCCTGGGTTCACCCTGCCAGGCCGAACTACGCAGACACAGTCACAACCGTGCAGTAGCGCGCTTAGCCTAGGATGGCACTCCATGCACACTACCATCTCCCGGTGTAGGCATCGCTTGGCCTTTTACTCTGGCGCTCAGGCCGACTCGCGGGCTAGGCCTGTGCTTTCCCCACAGGAAAGGAGAGGTGACAGGATCCCTGCACACCGCCCGTGCACTGAATAGGGAGCTTTGGGTACTGTCACCACTCCTTCCCCTTAAAACCCGGGCCTCCTCCAAGCTTCTACATCCCGGAGGAAGACGGCATCTGATGGCCAGGTCTTTCTGGGAGTTGTTTCTCGAGTTTAGGGTAGGCGCCTGGTGGCAAGCCCATGGCTCCACCACGGTCAGGTGGCCAAGGAGCTGCTGTCTCCTTGGGCCCAAAGGCTCAGGACAGGCATGCTTTCTGCCCAGACTCCTTCCTCAGAGTGGAGCCTTTCCCCTGCCCTAATCTTCCCCTCGTGTCTCCTTAGCAGCCCGGCTTCCTTCGCTCTGCAGTGACAGATGTGTCCCTTTCCTTAAGGCTCTTTCCACAGGCACCACCGCGCTTCTCTCTCAGGCAGAGGGGAAGCCCAGGTAAAGAGGATTTCGCTCCATGCGGGTTTATTCCACCATGCAGTGGAGACTGTCTCCGGCAAGCAGCAGGCAGCATCCCACAGAACCGACTCTGATTTCCCAGCGACTGCTATGCTTTCGCAGAGGTTTTCAGCTTGGCGCAAACCGCACTTCGCTGCTGCTTCCTCAGCAAGGCTTTGGTCGTTTGCTCTGTCGCGGCTGGAAAGAAGAGCTGCGGGAGAGCTGGTGCCTCTTGGGCCTTGTTTTCCCGGGCTCCAAGTTCGCGCCCGGGGTTCACCTTGCTAAGCCGATCTAAGCAGACACAGTCACAACCCTGCAGCAGCGTGCGTGGCCTAGCATGACACTCTATGCCTATTACCATCTCCTGGCGTAGGTAAGGCTTTGCCTTTTGCTCCGGCGCTCGGGCAGACTCGGGGTCAAGGCCAGTGCCTTCACCACAGGAGAGAAGAGGCGACAGGATCCCTGCACAGGGCCCGAGCACTGGGATGGGGAACGGTGGGGACTGTCTCCACTCTTTCCCCGGCACACACCCGGCCACCCACAATGCTGCCATATCTTGGTGGAAGATGGCATCTGACTGCACGTTTCTCTATGGGGTTGTTTCTGCGAGTTCCGGGTATGGCACCTGGTTGGCAAGCCCAAGTCTGCCCTTGGGACAGGTGGCCAAAGAGATGCTTTCCCCTTGGGACAAGAGGCACAGGACAGGCCTGCCTTCTGCCCAGACCCCTTCCTCAGAGTGGAGCACGCACCCATGCCCTTGTCTTCCCCTCATGTCTCCTTAGAAGCCAGGCTTCAATCTCTCCCCACAGGGAGGAGAGGACACTTGTCTTCTCATGGCCTGCTGTTCATGCCTCGGCATGCTATTCTGCTTCCCGAGCGTTTCCCGACCCCAAGGCCAAGGGATCCTTCTCTTTCCCGGGGGCGGCGTGCTGTGCCTTACCCACACTTGCTCCTGGGGAGCGTGGTGACAGACGTGAGCAACCATGCTTCTCTCTCAGGCAGAAAGGATGCTAGGGCAAAGAGGATTTCGCTCCATGCGGGTATCTTCCAACATGCTGCGGAGACTCGCTTAGGCAAGCAGCAGCAGCATCCCCAAACCCAACTCTGATTTCCCAACGAATGCTGTGCTTTCCAAGGGGAGATGCTCAGGCAAAGGGGATTTCCCTGTATGCGGGTTTCTCCCACCGCGAGACTGGGCTCAGGCACGCAGCAGCAGCCCCCAAAACATTTCTCGGGGAATGCTGTCCTTTCGCAGAGGCTTTGGTTTGGAGCAAACAGCCCTTCGCCACTGCTTCCTCAGCAAGGCTTCTGTCGCGTCAGGGAAGAAGAGCTGCGGGAGAGCTGGTGCCTCTTGGGCCTTGCTTTCCCTGGCTCCATGTTCGCGTCCTGGGTTCACCCTGACAGGCCGAACTAAGCAGACACAGTCACAACCGTGCAGTAGCGCGCTTAGCCTAGGATGGCACTCCATGCACACTACCATCTCCCGGTGTAGGCATCGCTTGGCCTTTTACTCTGGCGCTCAGGCCGACTCGCGGACTAGGCCTGTGCTTTCCCCACAGGAAAGGAGAGGTGACAGGATCCCTGCACACCGCCCGTGCACTGAATAGGGAGCTTTGGGGGACTGTCACCACTCCTTCCCCTTAAAACCCGGGCCTCCTCCAAGCTTCTACATCCCGGAGGAAGACGGCATCTGATGGCCAGGTCTTTCTGGGAGTTGTTTCTCGAGTTTAGGGTAGGCGCCTGGTGGCAAGCCCATGGCTCCAAAACGGTCAGGTGGCCAAGGAGCTGCTGTCTCCTTGGGCCCAAAGGCTCAGGACAGGCATGCATTCTGCCCAGACTCCTTCCTCAGAGTGGAGCCCTTTCCCCTGCCCTAATCTTCCCCTCGTGTCTCCTTAGCAGCCCGGCTTCCTTCGCTCTGCAGTGACAGATGCATCCCTTTCCTTAATGCTCTTTCCACAGGCACCACCGCGCTTCTCTCTCAGGCAGAGCGGAAGCCCAGGCAAAGAGGATTTCGCTCCATGCGGGTTTATTCCACCGTGCAGTGGAGACTAGCTCCGGCAAGCAGCAGGCAGCATCCCACAGAACCGACTCTGATTTCCCAGCGACTGCTATGCTTTCGCAGAGGTTTTCAGCTTGGCGCAAACCGCACTTCGCTGCTGCTTCCTCAGCAAGGCTTTGGTCGTTTGCTCTGTCGCGGCAGGAAAGAAGAGCCGCGGGAGAGCTGGTGCCTCTTGGGCCTTGTTTTCCCGGGCTCCAAGTTCGCGCCCGGGGTTCACCTTGCTAAGCCGATCTAAGCAGACACAGTCACAACCCTGCAGCAGCGTGCGTGGCCTAGTATGACACTCTATGCCTATTACCATCTCCTGGCGTAGGTAAGGCTTTGCCTTTTGCTCCGGCGCTCGGGCAGACTTGGGGTCAAGGCCAGTGCCTTCACCACAGGAGAGAGGAGGCAACAGGATCCCTGCACAGGGCCCGAGCACTGGGATGGGGAACGGTGGGGACTGTCTCCACTCTTTCCCCGGCACACCCCGGCCACCCACAATGCTGCCACATCTTGGTGGAAGAGGGCATCTGACTGCACGTTTCTCCATGGGGTTGTTTCTGCGAGTTCCGGGTATGGCACCTGGTGGCAAGCCCAAGTCTGCCCTTGGGACAGGTGGCCAAGGAGATGCTTTCCCCTTGGGACCAGAGGCACAGGACAGGCCTGCCTTCTGCCCAGACTCCTTCCTCAGAGTGGAGCATGCACCCTTGCCCTTGTCGTCCCCTCATGTCTCCTTAGCAGCCAGGCTTCAATCTCTCCGCACAGGGAGTAGAGGACACTTGTCTTCTCATGGCCTGCTGTTCGTGCCTCGGCAGGCTATTCTGACTCCCGAGCGTTTCTAGACCCAAGGCCAAGGGATCCTTCTCTTCCCTGGGGCGGCGTGCTGTGCCTTCCCCAAAATTGCTCCTGGGGAGCGCGGTGACAGACGAGTGCAACCATGCTTCTCTCTCAGGCAGAGGGAATGCTAGGGCAAAGAGGATTTCGCTCCATGCGGGTATCTTCCACCATGTTGCCGAGACTCGCTCAGGCAAGCAGCAGCAGCATTCCCAAACCCAACTCTGATTTCCCAACGAATGCTGTGCTTTCCTAAGGGAGAGGCCCAGGCAAAGAGGCTTTCGCTGTATGCGGGTTTCTCCCACCGCAAGACTGGGCTCAGGGAAACAGCAGCAGCCCGCATAACATTTCTCAGCGAATGCTGTGCTTTCGCAGAGGCTTTGGTTTGGAGCGAACAGCACTTCGCCGCTGCTTCCTCAGCAAAGCTTCAGTCGAGTCAGGGAAGAAGAGCTGCGGGAGAGCTGTTGCCTCTTGGGCCTTGCTTTCCCTGGCTCCATGTTCGCGCCCGGATTTCAACTTGCTAAGCCGAACTAGGCAGACACAGTCACAACCCTGCAGCAGCGTGCGTGGCCTAGCATGGCACTCTATTCCTAATTCCATCTCCTGCTCTGGTAAGGCTTTGCCTTTTGATCCGGTGCTCGGGCAGACTCGGGGTCAAGGCCAGTGCCTTCATCACAGGAGAGAGGAGGCAACAGGATCCCTGCATACGGCCCGGGCACTGGGATGGGGAACTGTGGGGGACTGTCTCCACTCCTTCCTCGCCGCACCCCCTGTCACCCACAATGCTGCCACATCTTGGTGGAAGATGGCATCTGACTGACCGTTTCTCCATGGGGTTGTTTCTGCAAGTTCCAGGTATGGCACCTGGTGGCAAGCCCAAGTCTGCCCTTGGGACAGGTGGCCAAGGAGATGCTGTCCCCTTGGTAACAGAGGCACAGGACAGGCCTGCCTTCTGCCCAGACTCCTTAGAGTGGAGCACGCGCCCCTGCCCTGATCGTCCCCTCATATCTCCTTAGCAGCCAGGCTTCCATCTCTCCGCACAGGGAGCGGGTGACACATGTCTGGCCACCGGCCTGCATTTTGTGCCGCGGCAGGCTATCCTGTTCCCGAGCGTTTCCCTACCCCAAGGCCAAGGGATCCTTCTCTTCCCCGGGGGCGGCGTGCTGTGCCTTCCCCACACTTGCTCCTGGGGAGCGTGGTTACAGACGTGAGCAACCATGCTTCCTCTCAAGCAGAAAGGATGCTAGGGCAAGAGGATTTCGCTCCATGCGGGTATCTTCCAACATGCTGCGGAGACTCGCTTAGGCAAGCAGCAGCAGCATCCCCAAACCCAACTCTGATTTCCCAACGAATGCTGTGCTTTCCAAGGGGAGATGCCCAGGCAAAGGGCTTTCGCTCTATGCGGGTTTCTCCCACCGCGACAGTGGGCTCAGGCACGCAGCAGCAGCCCCCAAAACATTTCTCGGGGAATGCTGTCCTTTCGCAGAGGCTTTGGTTTGGAGCAAACAGCCCTTCGCCACTGCTTCCTCAGCAAGGCTTCTGAGGCGTCTGGGAAGAAGAGCTGCGGGAGAGCTGGTGCCTCTTGGGCCTTGCTTTCCCTGGCTCCATGTTCGCGTCCTGGGTTCACCCTGCCAGGCCGAACTACGCAGACACAGTCGCAACCGTGCAGTAGCGCGCTTAGACTAGGATGGCACTCCATGCACACTACCATTTCCCGGTGTAGGCATCGCTTGGCTTTTTACTCTGGCGCTCAGGCCGACTCGCGGACTAGGCCTGTGCTTTCCCCACAGGAAAGGAGAGGTGACAGGATCCCTGCACACCGCCCGTGCACTGAATAGGGAGCTTTGGGGGACTGTCACCACTCCTTCCCCTTAAAACCCGGGCCTCCTCCAAGCTTCTACATCCCGGAGGAAGACGGCATCTGATGGCCAGGTCTTTCTGGGAGTTGTTTCTCGAGTTTAGGGTAGGCGCCTGGTGGCAAGCCCATGGCTCCACAACGGTCAGGTGGCCAAGGAGCTGCTGTCTCCTTGGGCCCAAAGGCTCAGGACAGGCAAACTTTCTGCCCAGACTCCTTCCTCAGAGTGGAGCCCTTTCCCCTGCCCGAATCTTCCCCTCGTGTCTCCTTAGCAGCCCGGCTTCCTTCGCTCTGCAGTGTCAGAAGTGTCCCTTTCCTTAAGGCTCTTTCCACAGGCACCACCGCGCTTCTCTCTCAGGCAGAGCGGAAGCCCAGGCAAAGAGAATTTCGCCCCATGCGGGTTTATTCCACCGTGCAGGGGAGACTAGCTCCGGCAAGCAGCAGGCAGCATCCCACAGACCCGACTCTGATTTCCCAGAGAATGCTGTGCTTTCCCAGAGGGGATGCCCCGGCCAAGAAGCTTTCGCTCTATGCGGGTTTTTCCCATTGTGCTGCGAATACTAGGCTAAGGCAAGCAACAAAAGCAGCCCACAGAACCGACTCTGATTTCCCAGCGACTGCTATGCTTTCGCAGAGGTTTTCAGCTTGGCGCAAAACGCACTTCGCTGCTGCTTCCTCAGCAAGGCTTTGGTCGTTCGCTCTGTCGCGGCTGGAAAGAAGAGCCGCGGGAGAGCTGGTGCCTCTTGGGCCTTGTTTTCCCGGGCTCCAAGTTCGCGCCCGGGGTTCACCTTGCTAAGCCGATCTAAGCAGACTCAGTCACAACCCTGCAGCAGCGTGCGTGGCCTAGCATGACACTCTATGGCTATTACCATCTCCAGGCGTAGGTAAGGCTTTGCCTTTTGCTCCGGCGCTCGGGCAGACTCGGGGTCAAGGCCAGTGCCTTCACCACAGGAGAGAGGAGGCAACAGGATCCCTGCACAAGGCCCGAGCACTGGGATGGGGAACAGTGGGGTCTGTCTCCACTCTTTCCCCGGCACACCCCCGGCCACCCACAATGCTGCCACATCTTGGTGGAAGAGGGCATCTGACTGCACGTTTCTCCATGGGGTTGTTTCTGCGAGTTCCGGGTATGGCACCTGGTGGCAAGCCCAAGTCTGCCCTTGGGACAGGTGGCCAAGGAGATGGTGGCCCCTTGGTAACAGAGGCACAGGACAGGCCTGCCTTCTGCCCAGACTCCTTAGAGTGGAGCACGCGCCCCTGCCCTAGTCGTCCCCTCATGTCTCCTTAGCAGCCAGGCTTCCATCTCTCCGCACAGGGAGCGGATGACACATGTCTGGCCACCGGCCTGCATTTCGAGCCGCGGCAGGCTACCCTGTTCCCGAGCGTTTCCCGACCCCAAGGCCAAGGGATCCTTCTCTTCCTCGGGGGCGGCGTGCTGTGCCTTCCCCACACTTTCTCCTGGGGAGCGTGGTGACAGACGTGAGCAACCATGCTTCTCTCTCAGGCAGAAAGGATGCTAGGGCAAAGAGGATTTCGCTCCATGCGGGTATCTTCCAACATGCTGCGGAGACTCGCTTAGGCAAGCAGCAGCAGCATCCCCAAATCCAACTTTGATTTCCCAAAGAATGCTGTGCTTTCCAAGGGGAGATGCCAAGGCAAAGGGGCTTTCGCTGTATGCGGGTTTCTCCCACCGCGAGACTGGGCTCAGGCACGCAGCAGCAGCCCCCAAAACATTTCTCGGGGAATGCTGTCCTTTCGCAGAGGCTTTGGTTTGGAGCAAACAGCCCTTCGCCACTGCTTCCTCAGCAAGGCTTCTGAGGCGTCTGGGAAGAAGAGCTGTGGGAGAGCTGGTGCCTCTTGGGCCTTGCTTTCCCTGGCTCCATGTTCGCGTCCTGGGTTCACCCTGCCAGGCCGAACTACGCAGACACAGTCACAACCGTGCAGTAGCGCGCTTAGCCTAGATTGGCACTCCATGCACACTACCATCTCCCGGTGTAGGCATCGCTTGGCCTTTTACTCTGGCGCTCAGGCCGACTCGCGGACTAGGCCTGTGCTTTCCCCACAGGAAAGGAGAGGTGACAGGATCCCTGCACACCGCCCGTGCACTGAATAGGGAGCTTTGGGGGACTGTCACCACTCCTTCCCCTTAAAACCTGGGCCTCCTCCAAGCTTCTACATCCCGGAGGAAGATGGCATCTGATGGCCAGGTCTTTCTGGGAGTTGTTTCTCGAGTTTAGGGTAGGCGCCTGGTGGCAAGCCCATGGCTCCACCACGGTCAGGTGGCCAAGGAGCTGCTGTCTCCTTGGGCCCAAAGGCTCAGGACAGGCATGCTTTCTGCCCAGACTCCTTTCTCAGAATGGAGCCCTTTCCCCTGCCCTAATCTTCCCCTCGTGTTTCCTTAGCAGCCCGGCTTCCTTCGCTCTGCAGTGACAGATGTGTCCCTTTCCTTAAGGCTCTTTCCACAGGCACCACCGCGCTTCTCTCTCAGGCAGAGCGGAAGCCCAGGCAAAGAGGATTTCGCTCCATGCGGGTTTATTCCACCGTGCAGTGGAGACTAGCTCCGGCAAGCAGCAGGCAGCATCCCACAGACCCGACTCTGATTTCCCAGAGAATGATGTGCTTTCCCAGAGAGGATGCCCCGGCAAAGAAGCTTTCACTCTATGCGGGTTTCTCCCATCGTGCTGCGAATACTAGGCTAAGGCAAGCAAAAAAACTAGCCCACAGAACCGACTCTGATTTCCCAGCGACTGCTATGCTTTCGCAGAGGTTTTCAGCTTGGCGCAAACCGCACTTCGCTTCTGCTTCCTCAGCAAGGCTTTGGTCGTTTGCTCTGTCGCGGCAGGAAAGAAGAGCCGCGGGAGAGCTGGTGCCTCTTGGGCCTTGTTTCCCCGGGCTCCAAGTTCGCGCCCGGGGTTCACCTTGCTAAGCCGATCTAAGCAGACACAGTCACAACCCTGCAACAGCGTGCGTGGCCTAGCATGACACTCTATGGCTATTCCATCTCCTGGCGTAGGTAAGGCTTTGCCTTTTGCTCCGGCGCTCGGGCAGACTCGGGGTCAAGGCCAGTGCCTTCACCACAGGAGAGAGGAGGTAACAGGATCCCTACACAAGGCCCGAGCACTGGGATGGGGAACAGTGGGGTCTGTCTCCACTCTTTCCCCGGCACACCCCCGGCCACCCACAATCTGCCATATCTTGGTGGAAGACGGCATCTGACTGCACGTTTCTCCATGGGGTTGTTTCTGCGAGTTCCGGGTATGGCACCTGGTGGCATGCCCAAGTCTGCCCTTGGGACAGGTGGCCAAAGAGATGCTTTTCCCTTGGGACAAGAGGCACAGGACAGGCCTGCCTTCTGCCCAGACTCCTTCCTCAGAGTGGAGCACCCACTCATGCCCTTGTCTTCCCCTCATGTCTCCTTAGCAGCCAGGCTTCAATCTCTCCGCACAGGGAGGAGAGGACACTTGTCTTCTCATGGCCTGCTGTTCGTGCCTCGGCAGGCTATTCTGCTTCCCGAGCCTTTCCAGACCCCAAGGCCAAGGGATCCTTCTCTTCCCTGGGGCGGCGTGCTGTGCCTTACCCACACTTGCTCCTGGGGAGCGTGGTGACAGACGTGAGCAACCATGCTTCTCTCTCAGGCAGAAAGGATGCTAGGGCAAAGAGGATTTCGCTCCATGCGGGGTATCTTCCAACATGCTGCGGAGACTCGCTTAGGCAAGCAGCAACAGCATCCCCAAACCCAAATCTGATTTCCCAACGAATGCTGTGCTTTCCAAGGGGAGATGCCCAGGCAAAGGGGCTTTCACTGTATGCGGGTTTCTCCCACCGCGAGACTGGGCTCAGGCACGCAGCAGCAGCCCCCAAAACATTTCTCGGGGAATGCTGTCCATTCGCAGAGGCTTTGGTTTGGAGCAAAAAGCCCTTCGCCACTGCTTCCTCAGCAAGGCTTCTGTCGCGTCAGGGAAGAAGAGCTGCGGGAGAGCTGATGCCTCTTGGGCCTTGCTTTCCCTGGCTCCATGTTCGCGTCCTGGGTTCACCCTGCCAGGCCGAACTAAGCAGACACAGTCACAACCGTGCAGTAGCGCGCTTAGCCTAGGATGGCACTCCATGCACACTACCATCTCCCATTGTAGGCATCGCTTGCCTTTTACTCTGGCGCTCAGGCCGACTCGCGGACTAGGCCTGTGCATTCCCCACAGGAAAGGAGAGGTGACAGGATCCCTGCACACCGCCCGTGCACTGAATAGGGAGCTTTGGGGGACTGTCACCACTCCTTCCCCTTAAAACCTGGGCCTCCTCCAAGCTTCTACATCCCGGAGGAAGATGGCATCTGATGGCCAGGTCTTTCTGGGAGTTGTTTCTCGAGTTTAGGGTAGGCGCCTGGTGGCAAGCCCATGGCTCCACCACGGTCAGGTGTCCAAGGAGCTGCTGTCTCCTTGGGCCCAAAGGCTCAGGACAGGCATGCTTTCTGCCCAGACTCCTTCAGCAGAGTGGAGCCCTTTCCCCTGCCCTAATCTTCCCCTCGTGTTTCCTTAGCAGCCCGGCTTCCTTCGCTCTGCAGTGACAGATGTGTCCCTTTCCTTAAGGCTCTTTCCACAGGCACCACCGCGCTTCTCTCTCAGGCAGAGCGGAAGCCCAGGCAAAGAGGATTTCGCTCCATGCGGGTTTATTCCACCGTGCAGTGGAGACTAGCTCCGGCAAGCAGCAGGCAGCATCCCACAGACCCGACTCTGATTTCCCAGAGAATGATGTGCTTTCCCAGAGAGGATGCCCCGGCAAAGAAGCTTTCACTCTATGCGGGTTTCTCCCATCGTGCTGCGAATACTAGGCTAAGGCAAGCAAAAAAACTAGCCCACAGAACCGACTCTGATTTCCCAGCGACTGCTATGCTTTCGCAGAGGTTTTCAGCTTGGCGCAAACCGCACTTCGCTTCTGCTTCCTCAGCAAGGCTTTGGTCGTTTGCTCTGTCGCGGCAGGAAAGAAGAGCCGCGGGAGAGCTGGTGCCTCTTGGGCCTTGTTTCCCCGGGCTCCAAGTTCGCGCCCGGGGTTCACCTTGCTAAGCCGATCTAAGCAGACACAGTCACAACCCTGCAACAGCGTGCGTGGCCTAGCATGACACTCAATGGCTATTACCATCTCCTGGCGTAGGTAAGGCTTTGCCTTTTGCTCCGGCGCTCGGGCAGACTCGGGGTCAAGGCCAGTGCCTTCACCACAGGAGAGAGGAGGTAACAGGATCCCTACACAAGGCCCGAGCACTGGGATGGGGAACAGTGGGGTCTGTCTCCACTCTTTCCCCGGCACACCCCCGGCCACCCACAATCTGCCATATCTTGGTGGAAGACGGCATCTGACTGCACGTTTCTCCATGGGGTTGTTTCTGCGAGTTCCGGGTATGGCACCTGGTGGCATGCCCAAGTCTGCCCTTGGGACAGGTGGCCAAAGAGATGCTTTTCCCTTGGGACAAGAGGCACAGGACAGGCCTGCCTTCTGCCCAGACTCCTTCCTCAGAGTGGAGCACCCACTCATGCCCAAGTCTTCCCCTCATGTCTCCTTAGCAGCCAGGCTTCAATCTCTCCGCACAGTGAGCAGAGGACACTTGTCTTCTTATGGCCTGCTGTTCGTGCCTCGGCAGGCTATTCGGCTTCCCGAGCGTTTCTAGACCCGAAGGCCAAGGGATCCTTCTCTTCCCCGTGGGCGGCGTGCTGTGCCTTCCCCAAAATTGCTCCTGGGGAGCGCGTTGACAGACGTGTCCAACCATGCTTCTCTCTCAGGCAGAAAGGATGCTAGGGCAAAGAGGATTTCGCTCCATGCGGGTAACTTCCAACATGCTGCGGAGACTCGCTTAGGCAAGCAGCAGCAGCCACCCCAAACCCAACTCTGATTTCCTGTCGCCTCTTCTCTCCTGTGGTGAATGCACTGGCTTAGACCCCGAGACTGCTGAGCGCCGGAGCAAAAGGCAAAGCCTTACCTACGCCAGGAGATGGTAATAGGCATAGAGTGTCATGCTAGGCCACGCACGCTGCTGCAGGGTTTTGACTGTGTCTGCTTAGATCGGCTTAGCAAGGTGAACCCCGGGCGCGAACTTGGAGCCCGGGAAAACAAGGCCCAAGAGGCACCAGCTCTCCCGCGGCTCTTCTTTCCTGCCGCGACAGAGCAAACGACCAAAGCCTTGCTGAGGAAGCAGCAGCGAAGTGCGGTTTGCGCCAAGCTGAAAACCTCTGTGAAAGCATAGCAGTCGCTGGGAAATCAGAGTCGGTTCTGTGGGCTAGTTTTTTTGCTTGCCTTAGCCTAGTATTCGCAGCCTGATGGGAGAAACCCGCATAGAGCGAAAGCTTCTTTGCCGGGGTATCCCCTCTGGGAAAGCACAGCATTCTCTGGGAAATCAGAGTCGGGTCTGTGGGATGCTGCCTGCTGCTTGCCGGAGCTAGTCTCCACTGCACGGTGGAATAAACCCGCATGGAGCGAAATCCTCTTGCCTGGGCATCCGCTCTGCCTGAGAGAGAAGCGCGGTGGTGCCTGTGGAAAGAGCCTTAAGGAAAGGGACACATCTGTCACTGCAGAGCGAAGGAAGCCGGGCTGCTAAGGAGACACGAGGGGAAGATTAGGGCAGGGGAAAGGGCTCCACTCTGAGGAAGGAGTCTGGGCAGAAAGCATGCCTGTCCTGAGACTTTGGGCCCAAGGAGACAGCAGCTCCTTGGCCACCTGACCGTTTTGGAGCCATGGGCTTGCCACCAGGCGCCTACCCTAAACTCGAGAAACAACTCCCAGAAAGACCTGGCCATCAGATGCCGTCTTCCTCCGGGATGTAGAAGCTTGGAGGAGGCCCGGGTTTTAAGGGGAAGGAGTGGTGACAGTCCCCGAAAGCTCCCTATTCAGTCACGGGCGGTGTGCAGGGATCCTGTCACCTCTCCTTTCCTGTGGGGAAAGCACAGGCCTAGACCGCGAGTCGGCCTGAGCGCCAGAGTAAAAGGCCAAGCGATGCCTACACCGGGAGATGGTAGTGTGCATGGAGTGCCATCCTAGGCTAAGGGCGCTACTGCACGGTTGTGACTGTGTCTGCGTAGTTCGGCCTGGCAGGGTGAACCCAGGACGCGAACATGGAGCCAGGGAAAGCAAGGCCCAAGAGGCACCAGCTCTCCCGCAGCTCTTCTTCCCTGACGCGACAGAAGCCTTGCTGAGGAAGCAGTGGCGAAGGGCTGTTTGCTCCAAACCAAAGCCTCTGCGAAAGGACAGCATTCCCCGAGAAATGTTTTGGGGGCTGCTGCTGCGTGCCTGAGCCCAGTCTCGCGGTGGGAGAAACCGGCATACAGCGAAAGCCCCTTTGCCTTGGCATCTCCCCTTGGAAAGCACAGCATTCGTTGGGAAATCAGAGTTGGGTTTGGGGATGCTGCTGCTGCTTGCCTAAGCGAGTCTCCGCAGCATGTTGGAAGATACCCGCATGGAGCGAAATCCTCTTTGCCCTAGCATCCTTTCTGCCTGAGACAGAAGCATGGTTGCTCACGTCTGTCACCGCGCTCCCCAGGAGCAATTTTGGGGAAGGCAAAGCACGCCGCCCCCGGGGAAGAGAAGTATCCCTTGGCCTTGGGGTCTGGAAAAGCTCGGGAAGCAGAATAGCCTGCCGAGGCACGAACAGCAGGCCATGAGAAGACAAGTGTCCTCTCCTCCCTGTGCGGAGAGATTGAAGCCTGGCTGCTAAGGAGACATGAGGGGAAGACAAGGGCATGGGTGCGTGCTCCACTCTGAGGAAGGAGTCTGGGCAGAAGGCAGGCCTGTCCTGTGCCTCTTGTCCCAAGGGGAAAGCATCTCTTTAGCCACTTGTCCCAAGGGCAGACTTGGGCTTGCCACCAGGTGCCATACCCGGAACTCGCAGAAACAACCCCATGGAGAAACGTGCAGTCAGATGCCGTCTTCCACCAAGATATGGCAGATTGTGGGTGGCCGGGGTGTGCCGGGGAAAGAGTGGAGACAGTCCCCACCGTTCCCCATCCCAGTGCTCGGGGCCTGTGCAGGGATCCTGTCGCCTCCTCTCTCCTGTGGTCAAGGCACTGGCCTTGACCCCGAGTCTGCCCGAGCGCCGGAGCAAAAGGCAAAGCCTTACATACGCCAGGAGATGGTAATAGGCATAGAGTGTCATGCTAGGCCACGCACTGTGTCTGCTTAGTTTGGCTTAGCAAGGTGAACCCCGGGCGCGAACTTGGAGCCCGGGAAAACAAGGACCAAGAGGCACCAGCTCTCCCGCGGCTCTTCTTTCCTGCCGCGACAGAGCGAAAGACCAAAGCCTTGCTGAGGAAGCAGCAGCGAAGTGCAGTTTGCGCCAAGCAGAAAACCTCTGCAAAAGCATAGCAGTCGCTGGGAAATCAGAGTCGGTTCTGTGGGCTAGTTTTGTTGCTTGCCTTAGCCTAGTATTCGCAGCACGATGGGAGAAACCCGCATAGAGTGAAAGCTTCTTTGCCGGGGCATCCTCTCTGGGAAAGCACAGCATTCTCTGGGAAATCAGAGTCGGGTCTTGGGATGCTGCCTGCTGCTTGCCGAAGCTAGTCTCCACTGCACGGTGGAATAAACCCGCATGGGGCGAAATCCTCTTTGCCTGGGCATCCGCTCTGCCTGAGAGAGAAGCGCGGTGGTGCCTGTGGAAAGAGCCTTAAGGAAAGGGACACATCTGTCACTGCAGAGCGAAGGAAGCCGGGCTGCTAAGGAGACACGAGGGGAAGATTAGGGCAGGGGAAAGGGCTCCACTCTGCTGAAGGAGTCTGGGCAGAAAGCATGCCTGTCCTGAGCCTTTGGGCCCAAGGAGACAGCAGCTCCTTGGCCACCTGACCGTGGTGGAGCCATGGGCTTGCCACCAGGCGCCTACCCTAAACTCGAGAAACAACTCCCAGAAAGACCTGGCCATCAGATGCCGTCTTCCTCCGGGATGTAGAAGCTTGGAGGAGGCCCGGGTTTTAAGGGGAAGGAGTGGTGACAGTCCCCCAAAGCTCCCTATTCAGTGCACGGGCGGTGTGCAGGGATCCTGTCACCTCTCCTTTCCTGTGGGGAAAGCACAGGCCTAGTCCGCGAGTCGGACTGAGCGCCAGAGTAAAAGGCCAAGCGATGCCTACACCGGGAGATGGTAGTGTGCATGGAGTGCCATCCTAGGCTAAGCGCGCTACTGCATGGTTGCGACTGTGTCTGCTTAGTTCGGCCTGGCAGGGTGAACCCAGGACGCGAACATGGAGCCAGGGAAAGCAAGGCCCAAGAGGCACCAGCTCTCCCGCAACTCTTCTTCCCTGACGCGACTGAAGCTTTGCTGAGGAAGCAGCGGCGAAGTGCTGTTCGCTCCAAACCAAAGCCTCTGCGAAAGCACAGCATTCGCTGAGAAATGTCCGGGCTGCTGCTGCTTCCCTGAGCCCAGTCTCGCGGTGGGAGAAACCTGCATACAGCGAAAGCCTCTTTGCCTGGGCCTCTCCCTTAGGAAAGCACAGCATTCGTTGGGAAATCAGAGTTGTGTTTAGGGATGCTGCTGCTGCTTGCCTGAGCGAATCTCAGCAACATGGTGGAAGATACCCGCATGGAGCGAAATCCTCTTTGCCCTAGCATCCCCTCTGCCTGAGAGAGAAGCATGGATGCACACGTCTGTCACCGCGCTCCCCAGGAGCAATTTTGGGGAAGGCACAGCACGACGCCCCCGGGGAAGAGAAGGATCCCTTGGCCGTGGGGTCTGGAAACGCTCGGGAGTCAGAATAGCCTGCCGAGGCACGAACAGCAGGCCATGAGAAGACAAGTGTCCTCTGCTCCCTGTGCGGAGAGATTGAAGCCTGGCTGCTAAGGAGACATGAGGGGACGACAAGGGCATGGGTGCGTGCTCCACTCTGAGGAAGGAGTCTGGGCAGAAGGCAGGCCTGTCCTGTGCCTCTGGTCCCAAGGGGAAAGCATCTCCTTGGCCACCTGTTCCAAGGGCAGACTTGGGCTTGCCACCAGTTGCCATACCCGGAACTCGCAGAAACAACCCCATGGAGAAACGTGCAGTCAGATGCCGTCTTCCACCAAGATATGGCAGCATTGTGGGTGGCCGGGGGTGTGCCGGGGAAAGAGTGGAGACAGTCCCCACCGTTCCCCATCCCAGTGCTCGGGGCCTGTGCAGGGATCCTGTCGCCTCCTCTCTCCTATGGTGAAGGCACTGGCCTAGACCCCGAGTCTGCCCGAGCGCCGGAGCAAAAGGCAAAGCCTTACCTAGGCCAGGAGATGGAATTAGGCATAGAGTGCCATGCTAGGCCACGCACGCTGCTGCAGGGTTGTGACTGTGTCTGCCTAGTTCGGCTTAGCAAAGTGAAACCCCGGGCGCGAACATGGAGCCCGGGAAAGCAAGGACCAAGAGGCACCAGCTCTCCCGCGGCTCTTCTTTCCTGCCGGGACAGAGCAAACGACCACAGCCTTGCTGAGGAAGCAGCAGCGAAGTGCGTTTCGCGCCAAGCTGAAAACCTCTGCGAAAGCATGGCCGTCGCTGGGAAATCAGAGTCGGTTCTGTGGGCTGCTTTTGTTGCTTGCCTTAGCCTAGTATTCGCAGCACTTTTGGAGAAACCCGCATAGAGCGAAAGCCTCTTTGCCCGGGCATCCCCTCTGGGAAAGCACAGCATTCTTTGGGAAATCAGAGTCGGGTCTGTGGGATGCTGCCTGCTGCTTGCCGGAGCTAGTCTCCACAGCACGGTGTAATAAACCCGCATGGAGCGAAATCCTCTTTGCCTGGGCATCCCCTCTGCATGGGAGAGATGCATGGTTGCACACGTCTGTCACTGCGCTCCCCAGGAGCAAGTGTGGGGAAGGCACAGCACACTGTCCCTGGGGAAGAGAAGGAGCCATTGGCCTTGGGGTCTGGAAAATTGAACAGCCACATGCAGAAAATGAAATTGGACCATCCTAACACCATACATTATAATCGACTGGAAATGGATGAAGAAGCATAATGTGAGAAAGGAATCCATCATAGTCCTTGAGGAGAGAACAGGTAGCAACTTCTTTGACCTCAGCAGCAGCAACTTCTTCCTAGGAACATCGCGAAAGGCAAGGGAAGCAAGGGCAAGAATGAACTATTGGGATTTCATCAGATCCAAAAGCTTTTGCACTGCAAAGGAAACAGTTAACAAAGCCAAAAGATCACTGTCAGAAGTTATCTGGGAGAAGATATTTGCAAATGACATACCAGATAAAGGGCCAGTATCCAAAATCTATAAAGAGCTTATCAAACTCAACACCCTAAAAACAAATAATCCAATGAAGAAATGGGCAGAGGACATGAACAGACATTTCTGCAAAGAATACATCCAAATGGCCAACAGACACATGAAAAAATGCTCCACATCACTCGGCATCAGGGAAATACAAATCAAAACCAGAATGAGATACCACCTCACACCGTTCAGAATGGCTAAAATGAACAAGTCCGTCAATGACAGATGCTGGCGAGGATGTGGAGAAAGGGCAACCCTCCTACACTGTATGTGGGAATGCAAGCTGGTGCAACCACTCTGGAAAACAGCGTGGACGTGCCTCAAAAAGCTGAAAATAGAACTACCCTATGACCCAGTGCTTGTAGTACTGGGTATATACCCTACAGATACAAACGTGGCATTCTGAAGGGGCACATGCACCCAAATGTTTATAGCAGCAATGTCCACAATAGTTAAACTATGGAAAGAAACTAAATGTCCTTCAACAGATGAATCAATAAATAAGATGTGGTATATATGTTCAATGGAATACTATGCAGCCATCAAAAGAAATGAAATCCTGCTATTTGTGATGACGTGGATGGAACTAGAGGGTATTATGCTTGGAGAAATATTTCAAAGATTTTATATATTTTTTTAATTTATGTATTATGATATCCCTTACATACAGAATCTGAGGAAAAGGAAAACTAATGGAAACTTAGAGTTGAGTTGACAAGGGGTGAACCTGGTCATGATCCCAGGGTCCTGGGATCGAGCCCCGCATCAGGCTCTCTGCTCAGCAGGAAGCCTGCTTCCTCTTCTCTCTCTGCCTGCCTCTCTGCCTGCTTGTCATCTCTCTCTGTCAAATAAATAAATTAAAAATCTTAAAAAAATCCAATATTATTGTTTTACAGAAGTAAGTAAAGAATCCTAAAGTTTATATGAGACCATGAAAGACAACAAATAATCAAAGCAGTTCTGAGAAAGAATGAAGAAGGGAGATTACACTTCTTGATTTGAAACTATACTACAAAGCCCTCATGCTCAAAACAATAAAGTATACTGGCATAAAAACAGACCAATAAACAAGTAGAACAGAATTGAGAGTCCAGAAATAAATCCTTTCATACAGTCACCTAATATTTGACAGGGGCCAACATATGTAATGGGGAAAGATAGCCTGTTCAATAAATGATATTTAAAACTGAATAGTCACATAAACAGTATGAAAAGGCCTTATATCACTCATAAGTCTGAACTTGAAATAGATTAAAGACTTAAAGGTGATGCATGAAACTAAATTTCCTAAAGGAAAACATAGGAAAAATTCTCCTTGACATTGGTATTGCCAATAGTTTTTTGGATACCAGACCAAAAACACAAGCAAAAAAAGCAAAAATAAATAAATGGTATTACATCAAACTAACGTTTCTGCATTGCCAAAAAAAGGGAGAGAGAATGAAAACACAATCCACAGAATGTAAGAAAATACTTACGAATCTTATATCTGAAAAGAGGTTAATAACCAACAGATACAAATAGAAAAAAAATATATGATTAAAAAAATAGCAAAAGGATCTCAATAGACTTTTTTTTCAAAAAAGTTATATAAATGACCAACAGGAGCATTAAAAAGTGCTCAACGTAAAAATCTCAGGGCAAAGTCCTTATGTTGTTGTTGTTGTTGTTTACCTCTGAAAAACGCAGCAAGATATTAGAATATATACTACCAAAAAATTGAAACTAACCAATTTTGGTAAATATTGGAGAAAACGGGGAACTTATGCACTGTAATAGAGATATAAATTTGTATGGAAAACAGTATGGAGATTATTCATATTATTAAAAGTAAAATTACCATATGATTCAGTAATCCCACTTCTAGGTATCTATCTAAAGAAAACAAAGTTCACTGTTCAAAGACATATCTGCACTCTTATGTTTATTATAAAATTATTAACTCTAAGCAAGAGATGGAAATAACTTCAGTATCCATTAATGGATGAATGAGTAAAATAAGTATGGTAAATATATACTACGGAATACTACTTAACCATGAAAAATTAAGAAATACTGCCAAGTGAAATATTTCAAAGATTTTATATATTTTTTTAATTTATGTATTATGATATCCCTTACATACAGAATCTGAGGAAAAGGAAAACTAATGGAAACTTAGAGTTGAGTTGACAAGGGGTGAACCTGGGGTGGAGTAAGGTGGTCCAAGGGTGCAAACTTGCAACTATAATATGAAAAAGTTCTGGGGATCTAATGTACAGCATGATGATCATAGTTAATAAGATATACATACTTTTTATTTATTGTGCTTCCCTTTAATAAACTTTGCATATATCACATTCTTACAAGTTGAAAGTTTATAGTAATCTTGTATAAAAGAGGTCTGCTGCCACCATTTTTCTAACAACATTTGTTCATTTTGTGTCTCTTTGTCACATGTTGGTAATTCTTGCAATATATCAAGTTTTTTCATTATTATTGTATTTGTTATGGTGATCTGTGATCAGTAATTATGACCCACTGAAAACTCAGAACTAGTGTACTTAAGGTATATACATTGATTTTCTTTAAAAACCTAATGCTTTTGAACAGTGCAGTATAGTTTTTATTTTTTATATGCACTGGGAAACATAATTTTTTATATGCACTGGGAAACCAAAAAATATAATAATTTGACTTAGTTTATTGAGATAATCACTTTATTGAGGCAGTCTGGAACAAAACCCACAAGACCTCTGAAGTTTATCTCTACTATACTATATACATAAAAGTTGCTAAGAGAGTAGATCTTAAAATTCCTTACGATACATGCATAAAAAACAGTGGCAACTATACGAGATAGTAGATGTATTAACATTTTTGTGTAGATTATATTGCAATAAAGATGTATACCAATTTATCAAATTGTACAAAATTTACACAATGTTAAAAGTTTGCAATGTTATAAGAAATCATTTCTTAAATTTACAAATATGTCGATTTTTTTCAATAAAGCTGGAAAAAACTTTTTGTAGAATTAATCTATTTTTCAAAAAAGGAAGTAAGGCAGTAGAAACTGCAACTAACTCTGAAATAATAGAATATAAAATCCATTTTTGTTATATACACTGTGACAAAAACTATTACTTAGTTTACAATGGAGGAGTACTTATGAAGCATGAAGGATGGTCTATAAAAAAGGCTGAAAGAGCTCAGTTTTAAGGTTTAAATTTAAAATCTTCTTTTGAAATACTAAACTGACCACCCAGTGTTCCAAACATCAATGTCTTAACTGCATGAATTTATTTCATACAACTCTATAATCTAGTTTCATAAGAAAGCAGCATGCAAAGTTTGAATAAGACAGACTTGCTTAAGTTTCTTTATGTTCAACAGTAAAGGATACCTCCTTAAAAACAAATAGAAGAAAAATCAGCATATTTATTATGATAATTATTATTCATAAGGAGATTCATATTGAATTAGGGAATATATATCCTCAGAGGGGGTAAAGTAAAATGAAATTTATGTTGGTAAATGTGTCTAATAATAGTCAATACAATGCCTCAATATAAATGAATATTACCATTTTGAACAATTTAATTACTATTACTAGAATTATTATAAGTATAAAAATAGCTATCATTTTAGCATGGAATATGAGACTCTCATGCTCCATGCTTCATCACATCCACACAACAACGCTGCATAATAAGTATTATCATCACCATTTCATGGGTGAAAAAACTGAGGCTAACACATTTAGATAACTGGTTTATGATTACATGGGTAGCAAAAATGCATCACACTAATTTAGGCTTTATGATTTCAGAATTGTACTCTTTCCACTGCACATTCTATTACTCTGTAAATACTTGGCCTGTTTTCATTTGGTTCTTTAATTTTATTCATGTGGTGATGGCTTAAAGCTTCCTTTAAAGGAAGCTTAAAAATTTCATTTAACCAAAAGCTCCCAAGAATTAAAAATGCCACGGATCTAATGTAGACATGGATATCATTAGTTAATGGGTAACTATATATTTTCCACCCTAGTGAGATAACAATCAGAGTATTTTTCTAAGTTTTAGTCTCTCAGTGTTAAAAAGCACTTTGTTAAAATAGAAATATTTAGACAAAGGTGATCAAAAGTCTGAATCAGGTCACCTTAAGGTAAATATTAGGAACCTGAGGAAACAAATGGAGATTTGAACACTGAGCTATGATATAATGAATGGTTTCAAGTATTTAGTAGAGTATAGAAAAGCCCTTTAAAGCCTGGTCTTAGCCTAGCATTGCAGCTTCTGGGATATCTGTCTATCTATCATCTATCTATCTAGATATAAATTTGAAAACTTTTTTAACTTAAAGATTTTGAGAAATAGAACATAATCAGCACCATAGAAGATCTGTTTCTGATAACAACCTAGCCCCTCCTCCCAGTTTGTTAATATTCTCTCTTATTTAATGTAACATTGTGCAAATAGACCACTACTGATCTGCCGTTATGAATGAAATAGCTATAATCATCTGTTTGCATATCCTGGTGAAAATATTCATTTAGTTCCATGTTGTATTTCTAGGAATGGACCAAATTTTTATTTTTATTTTTAAGTTTTCTAAATATTGTCCAACTTACCTCAAATGTTTTTATTATGGGCACTTTCATTCTTTCACATTCTTGCAAGGCAATTTTACTGTTGCCCAATATGGTAAGTGTGTAATAGTATGTCATTTTAGGTTTTAATTTATTTTTAATTTATTTTAATTTAATTCCAGATTCATAATAAAGATAAACAGTTTTTATATATGAGTGGCCATTTGGATTACCCTTTCTGTAAAGTACATGCTCAAATCTTTTGATATCTTAACACTGTGTCATACTGACTTCTTTAATAGTAGATTTTCTGAATGAACTTTTAGCTGTGTAGGTCTTCTCTATTTTATTTTGAACTTGTTTTCATTTCAAAATCTTTATATTTATTTTCATAATCTGCTTTTATTTTGCTTTGTCTATTATCTATCTATCTATCTATTTATTTGCAAGCAAGAGAGAGTGAGCAAGTGAGAGTGCAGGGAGGGATAGAAAAAGAAGGGAAAAGAATCTTAAGCAGGCTCCAGGCTCAGCACAGAGCCCAACTCTGGGCTCTATTTCACAACCATGACATCATGACCTGAGCCAAATTGAAAGAGATAAAATAAAATTAAGGTGTTAAAAAAAAAGGAAAAAGAATTGGAGGTTTAATTAAGTGAGCCACCCAGGCACCCCTGTGGTATCTTAAATTAGCTGTCATATCTTTAAAGTTCTAGAGTATCCATTTGGTTCATTTATAAAACCTTTCTCAATATCATTTTTAGTGTCAGTTTTTGGTTCAATTTGCTTCCCCTCTCATTTCTTTGAGCAGAGTAATCAAGCCATTTTACAATCTTTATTGATCATTTTAACATCATACTTAATCCCATTTTGTCTATCAAATCTTGTTAATGGTTTTTCTTTGTGTGCTTTGTTACATTTTGCTATGTTCAAGACATTATATTTGAAACTCTTATTGAGTAGGGATAATTAAGAGCTATAATAATGGTATGGTCCTCCTTGGTAGAATTTTCTCTTATATCTGAGACTCTACAAGACAATCATACTCCAAATTCAGTGATTGGCTTTCTCAGTTTACACAGAAGGCAAGGTAGGCTATAGTCTTATTTCTGCTTCTCCTTGTGCTTTGGGGATCTCAACTTAAATTTGGGTTGTACCAAAGTCCTCAAATTTGATTGCTGCTGGATTTGTTTCTCTAGTATCAAGAGTCTATGAACAACACAGCTCAGTGTGTTTTAGCAGTTTCAAATGCTCTCATAGCTAAAATGGCTTCAGGGCATATATCTCTAGGCTCTCATTGTATTTCGTATTTTGGCCCAGTAATCCCTCACTTATTTTTATAATCATTCTGATATTTTTAACTTTAAAAGCTATTTTGTCTGGATTTTTAGTTGTCTTAAGTAGGAGTTTTTAGATCACCATTACTAGAAGCAACAACAAATATACATGAAAATATCTGCAGTAGTTTATCACATCTTTATGGCTTTGAACTTCCATAAGCTGAGGCATCCTTCTCTAATCACTTAGGCAAACTCCAATTTACCCTTTAATACAACACAAGAATTGCTTCATTTAAGAACATGTTCAGGGATGACTCTTCCCCACTGTTCTTATCAACATTCCCACACACTCTTTGCTACCCACACCTTGTTTATGAACTTTCGTTAGGTATATCAGCGTGACCAGAATTTTGCTCTATTGTATTTTTGTCCTTTAGAGCTTTAATTAAATATGAATTCCATAGAAAGTCTGTCCCTTTTCTTTCAAACCTGGGTTAGTTATTTCTTCTCATTCTTTGTCAGAAGTTACTTTATTAGAGAAACTTATAGCTCTATTGTGACTTTGGAGCCTTTACAGTTTTTCGACTGGAAAAATCACCCATCCCTGAGATTTTTACGCAGCTTCCTAGCTGATATTATTCAGAAATCTGTTCAAAACAGACTTTTTCAGGGAGGCCCTTTCGGACCACTCAGTTAAAAAACCTCTTCTCAATCACTGCTCTTTTAAAAATGTGCTTATTTAGTTCAAATATGCATCTCTATTAAAGAAAAAGCAGTACGATTTTTTTTTTTTAAGTTGGCTTACCTATTATCTATCTCTCCCATTAAAATGATTCCTCTGGCCTGGGGTTTTGTTGTGCTCATTTTAGGCCAGGCACTCAATAAATTGTCACTGAATGATTGAATTGTTTGACTCCCTTGCTAGATTCTCAACTTCATGAGGCCAAGGATTGTTCTATTCAGTCCTTCTTTATCCTCAATGTCTGTTATATTGCAGTCACTTACGTGACTAATAGGAAAAATCACAGAAAGAAAGAGTTAAAACTACAGAAAAACCCTGTAGGTTCAATAACACAAAGCTTTCTAAAATTATTTAGCCCAGGAATTGAATACTGGCTGCACTTTTGATTTTTTTTAAATGGTATTGAATTTAATTTAAATGGAAATACTGGAATGGTAGAATAATAAAAAATTATAAAAGCAACTTGCTCCTTAAAGTAAGAATTATATAGGGCATCTCTTCTAGAAGCAAAATTTTCAAATGTCAAACATCTGAAAGCATAGAAGGAGAAGTAAGAGTGTGAATTGTACTTCAATGCTCTTTTCTTTATATTCAGCAAACAGCTTCATTCACACACCTTTCCAATTTTTTCAACTCTTTTGACAAAGCCTTCAGAGGAGTTACTGCTGATGACAACCATCACAGCCTAACAGGAGAAATTTTATAAAGAAAAATAATAGCATGTTTTTCCCAAATTGTTAAGGATATGGTGAAGCTCTGTCGGATTCAAAGGAGGAATGTGCAATTCCATGCTATATATAATAATAACTTGTTTTAATAGTGGCTTTGCAATTTTTCAGATATATCCATTTACTGAAACCACTATCAAATAAACAAAAACAAAGAAATGAACAGGGGTTCGAGACAGAAATTATCTAATCTAAAAATAGCACATGTTCACAGAATACACAACACATATCCCAAGTACTACTATAGGTTTCAAGTAATAGTCAAAACAATAGTAAAAATGATTCAGACCACACCAGTCAAATCATAAATGGGACCTTAACTGTAAATCCTTATCTTTAGATCAAAGCGGGTAATTGGGGGCTGAAGATACATTATAGAACTAATATGTTATAGAACTCCTCTGAAATGAGTCATTTATTCCATCACTTTTCCTGCACAGCTGCTGACACATGTTTTGGTTCCTGGAAATAGCTGCTACCCTGTCATACTTCTTAAAAGCACATATATTGATAACTCTACTCATTCCTCCATTCTCTGTGACTGTCACTGTGTTAAAATGTGGAGTCAGCTGACTCACTTGTGATGGTAATAAAGTAGATGAGTTTGCAAAGTATTTTGTTATTTCTAAAAATGCAAAAACCAAATTACATTGAAATCATAAGGGGTGTTTCAGGGAGAGCTGTAGGATGTGGTTTCTTGTGTAATCCACAGAGATTAGCTCCAACACATATTTAAACTCTCCTCTAGGAGCAACCTTAGTGGTAAAGCAAGAAGATAAACAGATGTAAACACACCCTGGCACAAAATTATCACTTATGTTTGGCTTCCTAGTCTCCTTGTGTTACTTATTTATCTTAACTTCTCTCTGAAATCAGGGAACACAGAATCTCAATCAGTTGACATTTTTCTACTGAATTACCCAATAGTCTGATCATACCCCAAGACTTTTTTAAATTATTTCACTCATAATCCCAAATCTGCTTTGCTTCCTCATCTTAGTACACTGTAATTTGATTTCAAAATGAGGACAGTTGTCAGTAATGCCACATTCGTTCATCTATTTTACAATTCCATGTGCTTATAACTATGAAGATATGTTAATAACATCCATTCCAATAAGCCACCCTAAATTTATTATCATGAAACAAGACCTCAAGAAAGAGAATTCAAAATCATCCATGTATTTGCAACTTATTGCAATAAAGCCTTTGTCAATAGACTTCCCTGTGCACATGGTGGTCAAATTGCTGGTGAAAACCAGCCAGATCTATTACAAGCTTTCTCATGGCTTCTAGGTAACCCAAGTGAGCCTTTATTGATACTGGGAAGGGATAAAACAGGGAAGGGATAAACAGTGCTGTAAGAATTGGCTAGACAAAAGTAATGACTCTCATTACAAAGTGAGTATTTTAAAGCAAAAGAGCCTGTTGGGAATATTGTTTTATAAAATAGTGGTTTTTTTTATTAACTTTTTAAAATTCAATTAGGTAACATATAGTGTACCATTAGTTTCAAATGTAGATTTCAGTTATTCATCCATAGCATATAATAGCTAATGCTCAGTACTTACTGTGATAGCTTCTTGAAAGCAGAATTTTAACCCACTGAGCCACCCAGGCGCCCTTGAAAGCAGAATTTTAGATCACATTTTCTGATTACTTCCATGTTGTACAACACTTTCCTGCTAGCAACCTTCAAAACATACTGTTTGTTAGAGGAATTTCTTTAATAATAAATAAATAGAAATTTATTTAAATTTATAAATATATAAAATAAATAGGAATTTATTTAAATTTATTTAAATATTGCACACTGTTTCATTGTTCATAAATAAGGTGATGATATTATAGCCATTAGTTGGTAGCACTGATATATCACTTTCTTTTTACTTCTCAGTGCATTCTCTTTACACAAAATAGATATATATTTTAAAAGAATCTGAATCTGTGGCAAACTTGTAAAAAACCCTATACAGTAAAGTTTATCATTTTAAGTAATCTCAATTATCTTCCTCAATTGTGATAGTATATCCTTCTATCTAGGCCAGATATTGTATGAGAGATTTGAAAAGACATACTTTTCTAAATTTCACTTTTCTCATCTGCAAAATGCTTATCATATCCTACAATAAAATACACTTACAATTTTTTGATGAAAATTTATTTATTTATTTTAAGATTTTATTTCTTTATCAGAGAGAGTGGGCGAGAGAGCAAGCACAGGCAGACAGAATGGCAGGCAGAGGCAGAGGGAGAAGCAGGCTCCCGGCCGAGCAAGGAGCCCGATGCGGGACTCGATCCCAGGACGCTGGGATCATGACCTGAGCCAAAGGCAGCTGCTTAACCAACTGAGCCACCCAGGCGTCCCTTTTGATGAAAATTTAATCTGTATAAACAATATATTTGCTGTAATGCGTGGTTCATGGAAAACATCTTTTTTAATTATAAGCAACAACAGTATTAGAAATTAAGTAAATGTGTCTATAATATTTAAAGTTTTAACACATAATTCCACTGCTTTGCCTTATTTTCTCAAATCCCTTTACCACTTTCACTGACAGAGTCAAATGTACTTTTTCTACTAGTAGCCAGCTCTTTGTCTTTTGTCAGAAAGATGCCCTTGTGAATTATTTATAATAGAGATATTAGCAATAATAATAATAATAATAAATAGCAATGAAAATGTTAAAAAAAAGTTTTCTTAACTAATTAGGGTTCTTAGACATCAATTAGAGGAACCACCTCGGGCAAGCAAATTAATCTGCAAGACATTCCCAGAATTAACAAGTCAGTCAGATACAGGGTTGTCCGTAGACTGAAAGGTGAAGCAAAAGGACTAGGTTTGGAAAATAGGTAAGGACAGTGAAAAAAGTGATCAAATTTTGGGGCAAAATAAATTCTTAGGTGTCCTTTCAATGGAGTCCTGTTCATTATGTAGCAGAAACTCTAGAGATTATCTCAATCCATTGGAGTCACCCCGTTTATTAGCTTGCTATTGACAAAGTTATTTACAAACTGTAGAGCAAGAGGTTATAATGTAGAAAACTGATGGTAATGCACAGGATTCTTGTTAACAATAATGCAAGTTAGTGATTTTTCATTAGAAAACATAAATTCTATAACCCAAATTATGGGCCCAGAGCACTTCTGCTGCACAACTCTGCTTATATCCCAAATAACCATGTGAACTAGTTTTAATATCTGCTTCTCTTATTAATTTTTGAATAAAAATTCTTGACACAAGTATTTTATAATTGTGTGATAACCATGCATTTAATTTCTTGGAGAACGAAACACACTTTAGCATAACTAGGTTCGTTCACAGAACCAGCCTTGATAACACACTTCTATATGTTAGAAATGATGTAATAAATGTAGAATATTGGGCACTTGTTTGGTATTCTTTGCCATGTTTTGCACTATCTAAAAAGAGATCAGTGAACTTGGACTGGAGTTAGTAGACATGGAAGAAAATAAAATATTACAGAGAAGAATACTCTGTGGTCCACAACCTAAACGGGCTGGGATTCCCATCATTTGGATCCCTGTAGCTTTACAAAAGTCAATTAAATTTTTGTATCTCCGATTAAAGTTGATTCCCCAGTACTTTTTCAAACATATCTTGTAAAGTATTGTTTCCCAGAAAAAAAGGGATTTTGCACATGTATCTGCCTTTGTCTCTGGTCATGATCTCAGTCAGGATCCTGGGATCGAGCCCCATTTCGGGCTTCCTGCTCATTAGGGAGTATATTTCTCAGTCTCTCTCTGCAGCTACATCCCCCTGCCCCACTCATGCTCTCTCTCTCTCTCAAATAAATAAATACAATCTTTAATTTTTTAATTAAAAATAAGATAAATAAAATAAAATAAAAAGTCTGGTCTTACTGCCCCATTTAGCTCCTTTTGTTTTTTTGAGTTGTATTTAAAGCAGCATGAGAGAACATGAGGCTCTCAAACTTAAAAAAAAAAAGGAAAAAATTGAGTTTTGTTAGGATTTAAGATCTTGTCTGCTAGACAAAAACGTTGGCTTTGTTAACATGTGAAAATCAACAAAAGAGAATAAGATCGAATTCTAATAATTTTTGTAGAAATTAAAAATTTCCTCCAACCCAATTACATACAGACCCATTAAGTAAATTCATTCCAATGTCCCAAACCAACCTTTTCTAATAGTAATGCATCTGTGTAAACAGGGTCAACCCAAGGAATAAATAAATATTATTATTTTTTTTCCTGTCTCTTCCACAGTCACATCTGGGTATATTGGTAGCAAGCCAATTATCTATCTTATAAGACATGATATCATAAGGAAGGTTATTCTGTCCATTTGGAACAACTGAAAATCATTGTAATTTTATCTTGGTGCAGTAACTTGAGATGGCACAGTGTGGGTTATGAATATATTTTATTTTTTTTACTGGGAAGAAGAGATTATAGAGATATTGGTTATCCAAGAGAGACTGACAGGTGTTGATAGTTGCCAGGTCAATATCCATCTACTCTTTCCTTTAATATCAGAAAGCACTGAGGGATTGACAACAAGGAAACTTAAAACAACATCAAATATTTTATTGTCTCTTTTCTAGTTACATTGTAACCTTATGACAAAGTATCAGTCGTACAAGATATCATTCTCTTTTACCTCTATCTTTCTGCCAGAAATGTGGGCTTAATAGTGAGAACTCCAACAGCAATTTTTGCAACTGTGAATAAAAAGCCATGAAAACCTCTAAGATAGTTCACTTGACTTTCTTAAGACTCTGAACCAACACATTACATTTTTGCAACTGTGAATGAAAAGCCATGAAAACCTCTAAGATAGTTCACTTGACTTTCTTAAGACTCTGAACCAACACCAGAAAACACTCTCTGTAGTCTTCTTGTTAAATGAAAAATATGGTTAAACCACTTTTGACAGTCTACTACCTACAGCAAACTGTAAATCTTAATTGAAATATGTCCTCTCAGCTGTGCTTAAGCAACTGAGTCCTGAGCTTTTTAGGTTTTCAGTCTGAAAGAGTACACCTCGGGTGCTCTGAAAGGGAAGAGAAAGGACACCCTGTTCTCCATATAAATTAAAGAAGAGAAATCTGTGCATTTAAGTGGGCCATATAAAATTTATCAAGCAATTATCTCCTAACTCCTTCCTATCCAAATTACCTGATATGCTCTCCCTACTCCTTTATTCCACGTTACTGCCTTTTCCAGGATTCTGTATCACATCACAGCATGTCTTCTGTTATTTCCTTCTTGCAAGCTAGTTTTGTTTTCTCCATCTAAAAAAATCAACAATCATTGTGTATTTCAATTCCCATTTTCCTCAAATGCATTGATTCTTCTTATCTATTACTCTTTTCTCATACTCAGTGTCTTTGTCTTTATGGGGTTTGTACTTTGCTTTTCCCCATTCTTTACTGCCATTATATAATCAAATCTAATAACTTCTTAGAGAAAGTTAAAAATTCCTGCATAGCCACACGTGAACACAAAGTCACTGATTTTTAGCAAACCTATAAGATAGTCAGACATCCATTCAATTTCTTTTTAAGATCTTATTTATTTATTTGACAGAGAGGGATGAAAAGCAGGCAGAGAGGCAGGCAGAGAGAGAGGAGGAAGCAGGCTCCCTGCTGAGCAGAGAGCCTGATTTGGGGCTCGGTCCCAGGACCCTGGGATCATGACCTGAGCCAAAGGCAGCGGCTTAACCCACTGAGCCACCCAGGCGTCCCTCCATTCAATTTCTTAACTGAGTCCCAAATGCATCCTGACTTCTAACCTAAACCTAAGTTCTACTTCTTACACGTTGTTATATGACCAAATTCTTTCAGTTCAGTATTTTGTAACATTTAAATATTAGTCAATTGATGCTTTGTTTGTGTATTTCTATGAAAATAATTTGAATACTGTAGATTTATTGTTATATTTATAGGTTTATAATCAAAGTTTCATCAGTTGAAGTTTTTGGAAATTTCAGATATAATGATTAACCTAAAATGATACTGCCTCAAATCCCTCTGATATCAAGGCCCAACTCCTGATTATAGCCAAACCTGTGGTGGATAGTTCCATGGGAAATTGCAGTTACTTAACACTGATAGGATCTCATGTTCTCTCTCTCATTTTGGAATGTCTCCAACACAACCCAAAAGTGTAGGAGAGTTAATGTCCTCTGAGGACAGCTCTCAGTGAAGTGGAAATAAGAACCATAGGTAAAATTGTCAGTTTTCAGGTCTTCATGAGGACAACTTAAAGAAGTTTCTCAGGACCTTTCAGTAAAAGCAAGCCTTCATTTTCTATCCACAACAATTATATCAACAATGTACCTCTTTGACAAAGTTGCTTCTTCACTGTATCACTTTCCCATTCTTTTCTACCTTGGATAATCTCCCAGATAAACTAACAGTACTCAAATCCTTTGTCCTACTCTTTGCTCTCAGGATAAATGGAGCCAAAAGACTTAGATTAATATCAAGTTCTGAATGGGATCTTAGAGCTATTTCTGTCCAGATTTTCATAAACATAGGGACCTTTGAATTATCAGGCTATAAATAAGTTCTAAATGGAGGGAGCAAAAGCAAAAAGTAGAAATTTTTATGTTTGATTTTTAATCATGATTAATTGACTTTATTGATTATTAAAAATACTAACATTATAAAAGTGTGGATCTTTTTAAAACAATGTCTTAATGTAAGAAAGAAGTTGCATAGTCCTTTTTTAGAATATTAAACCAAGTGTTCAGGTGCCATCTAATTTCTTGTTTAATCCAGAACTTTGGTGTGCATCATCTTGAGGAATAGGATTTTGAAGTCCAGACAGACTAAGAGAAAACTGATCCAAATGTGTGTGTTTATATTTCTGCTTTTGTTGTAAAAATCAAAGTGTGATTGCTGGTTTAAAATGGTAAAACTAATAATGTTCATGGACTCGATTATAAATTTTCTAATTGTATGGGAAGAATCCAACAAAGATAGAATTAATTGATTTGCAAATCCTCAAAGAGCTACAGGATCAGGTAGTGGTATGTTCTGATTCAACAGCATCATAATGCAGCATTTTATATGTGTGGCTAATGGATATTTTCATGAATGTTTGCTAGCTAGTCAGCCAATACAGAGAAATATTAGGTAGGGTAATTACTCACAGTTGTGTTTAATATAATGAGAGAAAATTATCAAATGGCACTAATAATAATAATCCTATAGCAGGCTAAATAATTCAATGATAATTACAAGTATTAATCTAGCTTTCTTCCCTGATTATGACTCTTCTCTCCTTTATCATAATGGGAGTAGCACATTGTCTGCAATGAATTGTGAAAACCCAGCAGTGACTTTGGCAGTGAAGGCCTCCCATCAATTTTGATAGGTTAAAAGGATTCTGGTTGGTCTTGAGCAAATGTGTCAATTTTTTTATTCTGTGTGTGTCATAAAAGAAAGAAGCAATAGTAAATTCTTGCTGTTATTCCATGGAGCCAATAAAATCATACTGCCAACAAGAGGCTGTTGACACCATAGGTGTAGTTAACTGTCTTGAAATACTACGCCTGGAAATAAAATCCTAATATTTCACATAACCTCTTTTTTTAAAAGAAACAAAACAAAACAACTATACTGCTTACATTTAGGGCCCTGCTGTTGTGTAACTATTTTTGAACATGTCTTCTGTAAGTGTATATATATATATATATATATATATATATATATATATACATATTTTTCTGTGCAATAAATTCATTTAGAGATAAATTTGGATTGCAAATTATTTTGGGGGAGGCGTGGTATTTGTGGCTAGTCTTACAAGTAAAAAGGACTAAAAGAAAGAAGAAAAACATTTTTTATTACAGCATATTTACATCTGTCCAAAGTACTTATCTACTATAATACTGACTAATGTATAATACTGTACACAAAGAAAGAAGCTAAATGAGTTATAATTCAGTCAGTGTATAGCTGGCCATTTTAAAACTTACCACTGAATCTTTCTGGTATGCAATGTGATATCTGGCAATCTGGTCCAGTTCATTACATCAGGTCATTTGTATGTTCTTATTACCATTTTGATAGCATAGCACATTTTATAACCCAGACATTTTACAATGGAACTATGATGCATGTATTTTCAAAAGTATAGACATACATGAAGCTATGAGTTCAAAAAAGATGAATGTCCGTAGTACCATATAGACTCAACAAATAAAAGTGTCCAAGGGTCTGAGTGTGACTTATGAATATTGTATAAGATTAGGCCAACATGTGGTTTTGATATAAATAATCTGTTCTTAAATTAGAATTACAATCGTTGAGTACAGTGTTGAAAATGGCAGATAGATTTTAGCTATCTTTGCTCACTAGGGAAAATGGAAAAATGTTTAGTTTGGTCAGATTTTCACTTAACTTCTGAAAAATCTTACGTTTGAGAGAACCCTTCTGAAATAAGAATCCTTAAAGACATAACCCCTTTGGCACAAGTTTTCAAGAAACTTGTTTGATGTTGTAGACAATTCTATGGCACACGTACTGTTCTAGATGTTTCATGCCAATAATATGTAAGCCATACCAAGGCTACATATACATATAGAGATGTTCCTCAGCTTACAAGGGGGCTATGTACAGAGAAACACATAAAAAATTGAAAATGCATTTAATACCCCTAAACAATCAAATATCATAGCTTACCTTAAGCTTATTTAAACATACTCAGAACACTTACATTTGCCTGCATTTGGGCAAAATCATCTTAAGCAAAGCCTATTTTATAACAAAGTATCAAATATCACATGCAATTTATTAAATATTACATTAAAAAAAGAAGAATATATATATTCTATATATATATTCTATATATAGAATGCTTGTAAGAATATCAGGTGTTCACCCCTGTAATCTTCTAGCTGACTGGGAGCTGTGGCTCACTGCCGCTGCCCAGCATCACAAGATGGCACCATATAGAACAAGAGTTTCAGGTGGTAGGTGTTGTAAATTTTACCCAAACTGACATTGGTCAAACTCGTTTTTGTCATCATATATATCAAGTAGTTTTCTCGGGTTTATTTTTAGAATATCCTTGTATAATGAATATTTACACTGATATCTAGTATAAAAATCTTGCAATTTAACATTAGAAACATTAAGATATTGAAAATCAATCTATTTCTTTAATTCATTGAAGACATTTTTGGCTTGTTTCCAGTACTTTCTTACTGGTTAAAAAGTGAATTTGAAGAAGTCTGGATTTCATTATTATATGGCACTTTCCCTTTGATGAATACAAAGACGATATTCTATGTTAGCTATCTGAGAAGAATTTATTTTTTTAATTTTATTTATTTGTAAGAGAGAGAGTGAGAGAGAGCACAAGCAGGGGGAGCAGCAGGATGAGGGAGAAGCAAACTCCCGGCTAAGCAGGAAATCTGTTGCAGAACTGAGTCCCAGGACCCTAAGATCATGACCCGAGCTAAAGGCTCAGGCGTTTAACTGACTGAGCCACCCAGGTGTCCCAATCTGAGAAGAGTTCTGTATGCTATTCCTATTAATATGCAGTTTAAAGTCTAGGTAATTAACTTAATATTTTAGTGGCTATTGTATAGATAGCACTATGTTCCAGGCAGAGAGTAAGAAAGAAATATTAAATCAACCATATTCTATGCATTATAAATGAAAATAATTAATCAATCATAATAAATCCTTCTATTTATGGAATATCAACTTATAAGCTTTCCTCCATATGAACAATGCCAAATACCAGAATAAAGGGTCATCTAATACAAATAAAGGATAGAATTAAAGAATTCTGGTAAGCCATTTAATTTTGAAAAATGGTGTTCTATTGTTGCTGAGTTGTGGTTTTCCGTTACATAATATCTGATAAGTGTAGAAGTAACATGAGTGTTACGTGAGATGAGAAATGGTATATAATTAAGATATTTTTAAAAGTACAGATAAATACAAATTTGTAAACATAGCATTATGGAGGAGTAAAAATAAATGATAGCTACACACTCTAAAGTGAATAAAACTTGGAAAGCTAATAGAGAAGTAAAACAAGGACAGTGCAAAAAGTATGGTACATTTTTATGAAGTTCAAACAAATTCTGTGAAACCATAGATGGACTTAAAGATACTATTATGTATCAAATATTGTAAAAATTAAGCAAGGAAATAGCAAACATAAAACAACCAAAGCATACAAACTTGGGTAGATACAAGAGGTGTGATCATGTTCTACTTCATAAAGAGATGAGTTAATAGATAAATACAAGTAACTAGACTTTTTAGAAGTTTATAAAACGTTGCCTGTTATTTCTTAGTAATATAAAATATATGGTTTTCTAACAAAAACGTTTATCTTAAAATATTTAAAAATAAATTTCAGGCTACTCCTAAGGTTATATTTACTTTTCCACTGTGGGAAAAGCTGGTTGTTGTAGTTGTAGTTGTTTGTTTGTTTTAGTCTCCTCCTAGTTTTTATTATTATAATGTGGAATGAGGAATGTTAGATTGAAAAGTGAATTATTTTATAGACAAAAATCATTACTTGATTCACCTCCTGGTACAGCAGATGGAACTCCTGAAAATATGCCCTTTTGCCTTATGGAAGAGTAACAGTTATGCTTACTTCTGAAACATACTTGGTGGTGGCCCTAAATAGTGACACCATAGTAAACATTTTGAATATTTGCAATTAATTTTTATAGTCATAGGGCTCCAAAAGGCACTGCAGGTATCTTAGCAGGTATTTCAATAAGGCTAAAAGTTGCCTGACTGTTTAAAAATATTAGCAAGGCACAAAACATGGCAGAAGTATTGTCCTCAGATATTATTTTTTTCCATATGCTCCTGATTTCACACATGACAAGTTATTTTTTCAAATATTTATTATAAAAGTTTTTATTTATTTATTTGACAGAGATCACAATTAGGCAGAGTCAGGCAGAGAGAGAGAGGAGGAAGCAGGCTCCCTGCTGAGCTGAGAGCCCGATGTGGGCCTCGATCCAAGGATCCTAGGATCATGACCTGAGCCGAAGGCAGATGCTTTTACCTACTGAGCCACCCAGGCTCCCCCATGACAAGTTATTTTGATAGATGTATATACAGTGTATTTTCCAGTTATAAGAAAAATGGTTCTGCTATTTTTAACCTTTTTTTAAAATTAAATAATTTTTTTCATTGAAATTTTATTTTTTAATGTTTTACTTCTCTTTTCTTTTTTTTTAAAGATTTTATATATTTATTTGAGAGACAGAGATCACAAGTAGGCAGAGAGGCAGGCAGAGAGAGAGGGGGGGGGAAGCAGGCTCCCTGCGGAGCAGAGAGCCAGATGCGGGGCTCAATCCAAGGACCCTGAGATCATGACCCGAGCTGAAGGCAGCAGCCCAACCCACTGCGCCACCCAGGCGCCCCAATGTTTTACTTTTCAATATACTACTTAGAATATAAAACCTATTCCATTTTGTAAGATGTTTACCATTTAAAAGCTGGTAATTTTCTCATTGTGTCTTCCCCTCACATTGCTTTATTTTGAATAAAAAATTTCACAATAAACATAACTGATGCTTTCCTTCTGATGGTCCCTCTGTTGGTCATATTGTATATGAGCCATGACAATTAGTTTTACAAAATTTATTGATGTTTGTTGATATGTTTTATCATAACTAATTTTCCCTCCCTTATCTAGATTCCCCAGCTTTCAGACAGGTGGACACTTCAATAAACCATACCCAAGGGATGTATCAAGTACTTCTTAGACATTCTCTCAGATCCTTGAGGTGTCATTTTGCCTAGGGATTTGCAATAGGTTCTGCCAGAGGCACCACTGTGACAACTGATGTCCATGGTCTATCTCCTGCTAAGCTCAAGAGGTCACTGGTTTCCAAGTTTATCTATACAATTAATGCATACCAGCAAGTTCTTTTTTTTTAATATTAACAAACTTATTTTAAAGTTTATATGGAGAGGCAAAGACTCACAATAGTCAACATAGTGTTGAAGGAGAACAAAGACTGAGGACTGACTTCAAAGTTTACCATAACGATTGGGCGCCTGGGTGGCTCAGTGGGTTAAGCCTCTGCCTTCCGGCTCAGGTCATGATCCCAGGGGCCAGGGATCGAGTCCCGCATTGGGTTCTCTGCTCAGCAGGGAGCCTGCTTCTCCTCATCTCTCTCTCTGGCTGTCTCTCTGCCCATTTGTGATCTCTCTCTCTGTCAAATAAATAAATAAAATCTTTAAAAAAAGTTTACCATAACGATAATTGTAAGCATGATATTGTAATACCACAGAAAGACTAGATTAAAGCAACAGAATATATATTATCAATTATATTTTATATATAATAGAAAAGCAAAAGCAATACAAGAGAGCAAAATACAATCTTTTAAACAAATGGTTCTATAGCAATGGTGAAGCTAAATCTAAAAATATAAAATAAAATAAATCCAGGCAGATATCCTACACTCTTCACAAAAATGAACTCAGATTGGATTATAAACCTAAACATGAAACATGTAGAAGGTAATATAGAAGAAAATTTAAATGACCTTGGTTTTCGCAATAACTTTAGCTAAAAAACACAAGCACTGAATTTAAAAATGTCTACTCTGTGAAACACAATGCCAAGAGAATGAAAAGGCAAAGCACAGACTATGAAAAAAAATTTGCAAAATACACATCTGGCAAAGGACTGTTAATCAAAAATACACAAAGACCCCTTAAAACTCAACAATGGGGGAAAATCCTGATTAAAAATGAGCCAAAGACCTTAGCAGATACCTCACAAAAGAAAATATTACAGATGGCAAATAAGCATATAAAAAGATGCTTCACATCAAAGGTCATCAGGAAAATGCAAATTAAAACAAAAAAGAGACACCAGTACATACCCAGAATCCAGAGCACTGACAACAGAACACGAAATGTTGGTGAGGATGTGGAGCAACAGGAATGTTCTTCCATGTGTATTGAGAATAAAGAATGGAAAACAACTTGGCAGTTTCTTACAAAACTAAACATATTCTTGCCAGATGATTCAGCAGTAGCAGCTCTTGGTATTTATCCAAAGAAGATGAAATCTATACCCACAAAGATGTCTATAGTAGTTTTATTCATAACTGACAAAAGCTTGGAAGCAACCAAGATATCCTTCCATAAGTGAAAGGTCAAAGAAAGTGTAGTACATGCAAACAATGGAATATTATTTAATGCTAGAGAAATGAATTACCAAGCTATGAAAAGATATGGATATAAATATTTAATAAATATTTGATTTTAGGCTTCTACCAGTCTATCAATAGTATTAGTATATTTTAACAGTGAATGCTCAGCATTCATGAATTTACCTAATAAAACATTTTGGGTTCAATATTTTAAATACTTCAACCTCTATGATTATATTCCTAATAATTTTGAATTGGGGTAAATAAACCTTAATTTTTTGTAACTTGTTTCTTATTGCAAGAGAGCTCAATGAAATTTTAGAAAATAAAAATTTACAAAAAAAAAGTTTAGTTTACTATTGCCAAATAATTTAAAACTTTATCTTATATTCAAATACATATATTTTTCTAAATTGATTTATATGCTACTAAAACCAAAAACTTTTAGTTATACTAGATTTCATATCCTGCAATCAATGCCAGAAATCCATCTGGCAATGATTTGTCTTAAATAGAGTTAAGATGGGTGTTATTACAATGCAAGATGGAAACAAAGATAGTATAACAATTGGTGTTACATAACTTTTCCGTTTTGATCAAGTTACTAATCTACAAAAGGCTTTTATCAGTGACAGACTTGGGACTTTAACAAAACTTTTAAACTAGCATGTGCGACTCATTCCTAGAAAACAACACAATCAATAACACTTTATTTAGATTAAATCATGACTATTTCTCCATTTGAATAAAAAAGGTAGCAACCCCAATAAGTTTATTGAACATGAAAAGTTGAAATGCTATAATGCTCCTAAGGAATTAAATGATCCAGTCAAGAATAACTAAAAAAGGATATAAATTACCAAAGTGTTTGTATAATTGTAATGTACAACTGCCCATTATCGTTCCATAGTGTAGGCTTGTACAAGAACTCTATAAAAGAACTCCACTTCTAAACTGTGGAAAAAATGTTCCCTTTCCCCCTATATACAAATATTAAGCCATTCATTTAGCTTTTAAAATATCCACTTAATACAGGCTTTTTACACATTTGAACAGGCAGCAGGGCTCTATTCTTATCGCTTACATCTGAAGGATAGACTTCTAGCGTAAGAGGTAAAGCCCATAAAGGAGCCCAATAATAACAACAAAATACAGTTTAGTGAGCCCTTACAATCTGCCAGCTACTTTTCTGAGAATACTTCAATTAATAAAACATATAAAATACCTGACCACAAAGAGCTTACATTCTTTTGAAATATAATAGTGAAATAAACCAATAATAGAGGGGCACCTGGGTGGCTCAGTCCATTGAGTGACTGCCTTTGGCTTGGGTCATGATCTCAGGGTCCTGGGATGTAACTCCCCAGCAGGCTTTCTAGGCAGTGGGGTGTTTTCTTCTTCCTCTGCGCACCCTCCCAATTCTCTCTCTCTCTGTCTCAAATAAGAAAATAAACCAGTAATAGAATAATGATTGATGGTTGATGGTGATAAGTGATACAAAGAAATACAAGAAAGGTAAAAGCCATTGGAGAATGCTGGGATGAAAGTTAATTTTATTTTGTGTTGGGTGGTTATATCTCATTTATGAGATGTTATTTGCACAAAGACCCAGGAAGTGAAGGAGAGTGTTATACAAATATTAAAGGAAAAGATTGCTCTAGGCAGAGCAAGTAAGTATATAGACTTTGTGTGAACAGCTTGTCTGTTACTTTTGAGGAAAAGCAAGGAGGCCAATGAGGAGTTCATAGTGGTGGAGAGAGGAAGAACGTATTGATGTATGACCTTCTAGTACATTAAAACGCCTTCAGTTTTTATTTAATATGAAAGGGGAAGATACCAAAAGACCCTCAACAGCAGAATAAAATCATCTGACTTGATTTTTAGGTTAAATTGCTGTACCAAAATAAATTTGCAGGGAGAAAGGAGTGCAGTTTGTGTGGAAGTGGGGTTATCAATCAAGTCAATAATTCAGGAACATATGATGGTGTTTTTAGCATGCTGGGTGGTAATAGAAGTGGTGAGGTATGGTTTTCATTGTGTATATATTTTGATGGTGAATATTCTGGTGAACAGGATGGGGTATGTGCAGGACAGACATCAACATTTATTTTACCTGCACAAACAGAAGGGTGGAGTCTTCATTCCCTGATATGGAGAGAACTCTGAGTTCAAATGTTCTTTCTCATTAAATGCCATAGTGATGATGAGGATTTAGTCAGACAGTGAAAGAGAGCAGTAAGCATAGTGTTAAGCGGTAAGACATTATAATACATTGGAACATCAAAAAACGTTGTGTTGGATCATCTGTTTATGTGAGTAAATAAATAAATAAAGCTTCCTGGGGTTCTGATAGAGGTAAAGAAGACTGCTATATGATCCAAAGGGGCACGTGCACCAAATGTTTATAGCAGTAATATCCACAATAGGCAAACTATGGAAAGAACATAGATGTCCATCAACAAATGAATTATATATATATATATATATATATATATATATATATATATACACACACACACACAATGGAATACTACTCAGCCATCAAAAGAAATGAAATCTTGCCATTTGCGTTGACATGGATGGAACTGGAGGGTATTATGCTTAGCAAAATAAGTCAACCAGAGAAAGGCACTATCATATGATCTCCCTGATATGAGGAAATGGAGGTGCAATGTGGGGGGTTTGGGGAACAGGAAAAGAGTAAATGAAACAAGATGGGATCGGGAGGGAGACAAACCATAAGAGACTCTTAATCTCACAAAACAAACTGAGAGTTGCCGGGGGGGGGGGTGGGGAGGTTAGGGAGAGGGTGGTGGGGTTATGAACATTGGGGAGGGTATGTGCTGTGGTGAGTGCTGTGAAGTGTGTAAACCTGGTGATTCACAGACCTGTACCCCTGGGGCTAATAATACATTATATGTTAATGAAGAAGAAGAAGAAGAAGAAGAAGAAGAAGAAGAAGAAGAAGAAGAAGAAGAAGAAGAAGAAGAAGAAGAAGAAGAAGAAGAAAAAGACTACTATAAATCAAATGCTATGGTTTTCAGCATAGAGTGTGTAATCAGGCATATTTTATTAAAGTAACCAAGTAAAATGATGGTCGAAAACTGGAATAACAGAAAACATAAAAATCAGAGATTTTAAAAAGAGATATGGGACAGTGTAGAGAATATAGTCAATGATATTATAATAGTGTTATATGGTGACAGATGGCGGCTATATTTGTAGTGATCATAGAATAATGTATGGAGATATTGAAAACCTGAAACCAATGTAACACTGACTATCAACTACACTCAAATAAAAAAATAGTAAAAATAAAACATTTTAATTTAAAAAGATAAAAAGAGGGACAAGAATTTGAAAAGTGAATTTCAAAAAGAGTAAAGATGAGGCTAAGACATACTCTGAACCTTGAGGAAAACACCATTTTGAAAATTCTTCCCATTTTGAGAAAACTCAAATGAATCAAAACCATAAAAGAACCCATTTTAACTGAGAGATGTAATGAATGCTCAAGAAATAATTTTATGACAGGATAATTCTTCCCTATGAAACAGCATACAGAAACCCGGGGAAACACCTGGAAGCCAAATAAACTATACTGAAAATAAGAATTAGGAAAAAGATAAATGATGAAAGATAAGAAAATTAGACCTGCGACAGAGACCTAGTGAAGAGAATTTTTAGCTTGTGGTTTAATGTTTTTGAGGATAATCTAGAGTTCATAACTGCCTTGAGGCAGGCTGGTTGTAGGCAGTTTAGGCAGACCCCTAAGAGAGGCCTACTTTGGGCAAGTGGTGTTGGAGGAGGCCATTGGGCTGGACAAAGACAAATCCAACCATTTGACTAAAGTGTCTGTGAAGATGTTGAAGTCAGATGCAGCAGAGAAAGACCTGTCAAACCTAATCTCAGAAATGGAGATGATGAAGATGATTGGACAGCACAAGGACACCATCAACCTGCTGGGTCCTGCACACAGGATGGTCCTTCGTACACTATCATGGAATATGCCTCCAAAGACAACATACAGGAGTACCTGCAGGCCCAGAGGCCTCCTGACCTGGAGTACTGTTACAATATCAGCCACAATGCAGCAGAGCAACTCTCCTCCAAGCACCCGGTATTCTTTGCCTACCAGGTAGCCTGAGGCATGGAGTACCTTGCCTCCAAGAAGTGCATACACCAAGACCTGGCCACCAGGGAAGTGCTGGTGACAAAGGACAACATGATGAAGATCTCAGACTTCAGCCTTGCCAGAGATATCACCACATCAGTTACTATAAAATGAGAACCAACAGTGGACTGCCTGTGAAGTGGATGGTCCCTAAGGCCATGTTTGACCAGATCTACATCCACCAGAGTGACTTCTGGTCTTTTGGGGGTGATCCTGTGCAAAATTTTCACTCTGGAAGCCTCCCATATCCTGGAGTGCCTGTGGAGGTGGTTTTCAAGCTGCTGAAGGAGTCATTTGATGGATAAGCCAATAAGTGCACCAGAGAGTTATACACAATAATGAGGGGTGGCTGGCATGTGGTACCTTCAAGCTGCTGGTAGAAGACCTGGATCATACTGTGGCCTTGACCTCCAACCAGGAGTACCCGGACCTGTCCTTGGCCCTGGAACAATACTGTCTATGCTTTCCCAACACCCAAAGCTTCACCTGCTCCTCAGAGAAGAATTCCACCTTCTCTCATGTGCCGTTGCCCAGGGAGGCCTATCTGCCCTGACACCCAGCCCAGCTTGCCAATGGTGGACTCAAATGACTAGTATCCCTATTACTCCTGTCCAGATTCCGTCATAAGCTGTAACCCTTACCCCCCACCCTCCCTGCAAGACTCACTGCCTTCTCCTTTGTCCCTTTCCTACTGGCAGGAGCCAGCTGCCTACCTGAGGCCTTCACCCCTTGAAGTTCACCTCTCTTCCCCTTCCTCTTCCTCCTCCTTACAACCTGCTCATGAACTTGCTCGTGGCTACTTCCTTCCCTCCCATATGTTGGACCAAGACCCCTCCCTGTCATCTGGTACTGCCTAGACGTCGAGAGAGTTGGAGATGAGGCAGGCCAGTGAAAGCTGTCGGAGCTTTCCTGGTTTGGTTTTGTCTGCTTAGCATAACATGTAAGACTGAGTTCTGGTGGCAGGGACCTAGTCCTTGGGGCTATAGCACTAGCGAGGGGAGGTCAACTGCTCTGGGCCTTGGCTAAGAGCAAGCCCTGCTCCAGAGATATGGTGCCAAGGGCTTATTAATTTTGATACTAATTTGCTTTGCTGACCAAATACCTGGTATCAAAAGATGGGAAGGCAAAGACTGGAAGCAGTGTTGTGACCATGGGGTCCAGCCCCAAACTATGAAGAAAACACAAAGTGTATAAATCTGAGTAAGTATATATTTACACACCTTTTTAAATAGGTTGTTATCAGAGATTTAATCAATGGGTAATATGCTCCTCGTGGCTGGGAAGCATCAGTTGCCATATATTAAAAACAAAGAAAAGAGGTGTCTGGGTGGCTTCCTCCAAGAAGTGTCCCTTCTTTTCAGGTCATGATCCCAGGGTCCTGGGATGGAGCCCCACATCAGGCTCTCTGCTCAGTGGGAAACCTGCTTCTCCTTTTCCCTCTGCCCTGCTTATAGTTCCTCTTCCTGTCTCTCTGTCTGTCAAATAAATAAAATATTAAAAAAAAAACAAGAAAGAAACAAAATGTTTTTAAAAGGTCTTTTTTTTTTTAAATTTTCTAGGGGTGCCTGGATGACTTAGTTGTTTAAGCAGATGTTTGCCTTTGGCTGAGGTCATGATTCCAGTGTACAGGGATCCAGCCCTGCATGGGACTACTTGCACCCCAAGGAGCTTGCTTCTTCCTCTCCCTTTGCACATGATTCCCCCTGTTTGTGTGCTTCTTCTCTCTCTCTCTCTCTCTCTTGCTGTCAATAAATAAAATAAAATCTTTTACTAAATAAATAAAAAAATAAATAAATTTCTAAACCTACTTTCAGTTTAGGTCCCTTAACAAAAATTGCTACTGCTTCATTAAAAAAAAAAAGATAATTTAGAAAGATGCTTCCAGAGTTAAAAAGTTGTTTTGTTTCTTTGTCAGGATTCAATATAGAAGTGCTTTAAAAAGTAAAAGAAAAAATATGCTATATTAACTCTAATCACACTATAACTTTGGTGGTTATATCAAGATAATGAAAAGTGATTTTAAAGCAAATTTCATTATTAGACATAAAGATCAAGTCAAAATTACAGAAGAGTAAAAGGATGAATTCATCAGGGAGTATAATAATTCTTTTTTTTTTTAAGATTTTATTTATTTATTTGACAGAGAGAGATCACAAGTAGGCAGAGAGGCAGGCAGAGAGAGAGAGAGAGGAGGAAGCAGGCTCCCTGCTGAGCAGAGAGCCCGATGCAGGACTCGATCCCAGGACCCTGAGATCATGACCTGAGCCTAAGGCAGCGGCCTAACCCACTGAGCCACCCAGGCGCCCCGGGAGTATAATAATTCTTGAATTTTAATACGTAACAACAGATTTGGGGATATATAGGGAAAAACTAAGAACAAAAATCATAACTTCTACCTTGGACGACAAATGGAAAATAATTTCAACACCCTTATTTTAAGATTACATAGACAAATGGTCATCATATTGGTAAGATATGTAAGACTTGAACAAAATGATCAACTAACTAGATATGCTTGATATTACATTACAGTAACTGAACTAACTGAGGTCAGTCTTTGGTGAATCACAGAAACAGGTGGAGTTGTCAAACAAAGGAATCTTTGTTTACAACATACAAGGAGTTCACAGGGAATAAGTTCCAAAGCCTTGACTGTTTGAACAGGAGAGAGATTTTTATTTAGTATTTAAGATGAATACTCAGAAGGGAGAGTTTTATTATCCCGTGTATGGTTGGTCATAAGGTTGTGGATGCATGCACATCCACATATGTATTTGTGCAATATGTATTGCATGTTCACCTGAATGAAGCTTGTATTCCACCGAGGGCAGAAACTTCAACGTTAGAATAAAGCAGAGGTAACTGTTGGACAAGGGAAAGGAACTCTACAGGCTTCAAGAACAGATAGAAACTAGATGGGGTCTTGGGCTCATTATCTGGGACAAGGAATGAAAGGCCTTGATTGCTTTTGAAATAGCACTAGGAGTTTTACCACTGATTTATTGTCTCAATAGCTTAGGCTATTTCCTGCTCTGGTGGTGACTGTTAGTTTTCCCATTGCCTTGTTCCCTCAAAATCCTTAGGAGTGAGGTTTTTGCATTTCTTTGTAAGAACCTCCCAGGAATTTTTGGAAGAAGTGTGCTGGGGCAAGTACACAGGTGGGGTATAGATCATTGAAAATAGCTGGGGACATAAGTTTTCTTATGTCAGGAAAACTATATCTCTTCTTTAATTTTCTAGGAACCTCTAACTCTTTCTGCTGATGTTACCAGCAGGCATCTGAGATATTACTGATTGTTCTCTTGAACCTAAGGAAAAGGAAATGTAGAAAGCAAAAGAAAAAACTTTAAAATCTATCCTGCAACTCATCAATTCACTGCAGCCACCTCTCTGTCTTTCCCTTTCTCTTTTTCTCTCTTTCTCTTTCTCTCTCACTTTCTCTCTCACATACGCACAACACACGCAAATCGACTTAAAGCAATTTTTAATTTTCCCTATTCCATTTTAATATACTTGAGGCATGATCATTTTCTTAGTAAATACAAGGAAAAAAAATCTAGGATTCCATCATTCTGTGTGATTAAAGTATTGAGGAATTTACTTCCAATAGCACTTATAAAAACATATTTTATTTAAGGAATATTATATAATCAGGTGCCTGCATTTTTCTTATTCTCTAACTAGTGTTATTTGGCAATTAATATTTTGTCAATCAATATTCCCCTATACCTGAATGTGTGGGCAGTGAGAGATGAGTTAGAGGCAAGGATGGTGAACACTCCCAACAACTGCAGACTACATATATCTTAAGCCATGATTTTCTTTGCAAAGGTCAACATTGATAATGTTCTAGTCATACCTCCGTGTACCAGGAAAGAAGTAGCATATTTCTTGAAAGACACAGCTATCAAAGCTCCATTGAGAAACCATAAAGATGGAGAAGGGATTTGCAAATTAAATATCTGATAATGGACATGTACTCTGATTATTTAAAATGAATAAAAATAAAAAACCTTACTAATAACCAAACAGAGTATCCAATTTTACATGTGAAGGAAATAATGGAAGAGACATGTCACCAAAAGTATATGGATGGCTTATAAGCACATGGCCAATTTCTCAACATTTAAACATTAAAGAAATACAAATTAAAATCATAATGAGACATGCTTACATATCTATTAGAATGGCTAAAATTATAAAGGCTAATTGTACTTGGTCTGAGCTAGATTGAGAAGCAACAAAAAATCTAAACTGTTGTTGGCATATATCATGATACAACCACTTTGGAAAATAGTTTCAAAAATTTTTAAATGAAAAATATGTTGCAGTTACACAAATAGCCATTTTATTCTAGGCATTTAACCAAGAAAAACAAACCCTATGTTCATACAAGGACTTGTATGTGAATTTCATATCAGCTTTATTTTTAAGAATTGAAAACAGTGGAAATGTTCATCAATGTCCATCAATAGAGCAAAGACAATTGGAGATTCTCAAAGTAATGATGCTGAGAAAAGAAAAGCCAGGCCATGAATAGTATATACTGTGTGATTCCATGACTACAAAAAATCTAGAAAATACAAATTTATATATAGTCACAGTCATCAAATATATGGTGTGATTTTAGTGCCTTCTTCTGTGCTCCCATAGCTTCCTACACTTGGATCTCTGAGCATTTGTTACACTATGTGAAAATATGAACTCTTTCTCTTTATTCTGTCTTACTAGAATAAGAATCCTTGAAAGTTTATGGACAATTGAACTCTCAGTTATTAGCAGAAATTCTATCACACAGTAAGTTTCCAAATATAAAAGCCAGAGTTTTACAATGACTTCGAAGCTTTTACATGATCTAGCCACTCATTTAACCTCTGTGACCTCTTTCCCTGCTACTCTTCAGTCACTCACAGTGGCCTCCTTGCTATTCCTCAGATATGCCAGGCATGATCCAACCTTATGGCCTTCAAGATAGCCAATTCCTTTGTCTGGAGTGACCTTATTGCTGATAGTTCTGCGCAAATTCATCACCTTTCCATACATTTGTTCAATTGTCAGCTTCATTGTAAGTACCCTGATCTTTCTATTAAAAGATTTAACTCCCCATCCCCTGCCTAGCAACCTTGATTTTTCTCACCCTGATCGAATTTTTCTTTTTCCCCATTGTACTCTTCCTTTTTGAATGCACTATGCCATTTTTATTAAGGTTTATAGCTTTGAGTTGTCTCACCCATTAAAATAAAAGTTCTACAAAGCCAAGTATTTCATTTACCAGTGTAGTCTGAAGTAATATCTGCCATATAATAGTTCAGTAGACAACTGGTAAATTTCAAAATAAATTAATGTTGAGAGTATACTGAATTTCATAAGTCATTTCAATATTTTTTCCAAAAAATAAACTACATAAAACATACTTTAAATTTACTTTCAAAATATTTTATAGCATATAATGGACAATATACATAAGCCTAAAGAAACAATCCTATAATTAACCATTTCATACCTACTTAAAAACTGCATAATACCACACTCTTAGATCCTCTTTGAATGCTCTAAAATAACCCTTCAAATGAAATACATTTAAAAAACTCACAGATTTTTTGGCAAATAATTTAATAAAATAAAAGTTTCATTCATCTATGTAGATCAAAATAAATGTTTTTAATAAGCATGAAATTATAACTCTGAAGTGTGCTAAAATGAAACCACCTGCTAAGGGTGAGAGAACAAAAATAAACATCCTTTTTCCAAATAAGAGGAATTTATTACCTTTGAATCAAAGCATGTGGATTTGTTTTAACTGGCAATAAAGCAATATGGAGACACAAACCATAGAAAGTCATATTTTAGATTTCCAAAAGACTTCTAAGTGAAGAGTATACATTTTTTAATTGCTACATAATGCTACATAATGACAAGATGACAGGTTGTGGCAAATAGCATTTTAAAAGCTCTACTCATAATGGAACGGAAGATGTCATTTCCCTATAATTTTATATATGTCTTTAATTTACTATATCTGGATACAACATATTACCAAACAGATGTTCATCAAAGACTAAATCATTTTTAATGGAACATAATAATTTGAACCTACATCTATTAATCATTTTTTTCGATCTAACATTTATAGTCTCGCTAAACATTTTATCAGTTGTTGACAAAATTCAAAATAAATAGGATAAAAAGTCGTGTTTGGAAAAGTAGATTTCTTTTCAAATTGGCATTTAAATGAAAATATTTGCTGATATTTTTTAAACTTTAAATGTAATTTTATATATATATCTGACCTATCAGATGATATAAAATTTTTGGAGAAAATATGACATATTTTTTGATCTTGGTTGAAGGTATTAATAAAGAGCAACTGTTTGTATTATTTGTATTGTGATATCTTAGTTAATAAACATGAATAACTGGTATAAAATATGTTTTTTTTAAAATTTTATTTATTTACTTGACAGAGATCATAGGAAGGCAGAGAGGCAGCCAGAGAGAGAGGAATGGAAGCATGCTCCCAGCTGAGAAGAGAGCCCACTGTGGGACTCAATCCCAGGAACCTGGAATCATGACCTGAGCCGAAGGCAGAGATTTTAACCCACTGAGCCACCCAGGCGCCCTAAAATATGTTTTTTTTTTAATATAGAAGTATAGTTCTTGCCAAAATATGGAACTAGCTGGAACTGAATGCCTCCTTCAAAGTCAGCTCTGGAGAAATTATGCAAGTGTAATATGGAACTATTTCAGATATTAACCAAAAACAAAGAAATGATGATAAACGCCTTAAAATACTCAAAGTTGCCCTTGACTGGTATGTTTCAAGCTCTATTCCTGGTTTGAAGACAGGTTTTAACAGGCCTGTCACTGTAGAAATCCGCTGGATGTTTAGAGGCTATCAGAACTGTACAAAACCTTGAAGGGGTAAAGACTTGAAAATTCTTTAGAGAGATTAGCTCCCTAAGGCATTATTCCTCCACACATTTTCCTCCAATCAATTAAGACTGATGGATGAGGGGCACCTGAGTGGCTCTCTCATCACGTGGGTGGTGGGTTAAGCCTCTGCCTTCATCTCAAGTCATGGTCTCTGGGTCCTGGGATCCAGCCCCACATTGGGCACTGCTCAAAAGGAAGCCTGCTTCCCTCCCTGCTTGCCTGCCTCTCTGCTTACTTGTGATCTCTCTCTCTCGCTCTCTTTCTCTCTCTCTGTGTCCAATAAATAAATAAAATCTTTTAAAAAAGGCTGATGGATGATAAATTATGAAAACTGCTCCCTCCAAATGATGCTTCTTCATAAGGATTTAAGAATTTAAAATTGAAACTTGACCGTAGGATTTATCTTATAGAATAACATCAAGTGAAGGCAGTTATTATTAGTTCTGAAGTATTTGTGATTCTGAATTCTTGGCCTCATTAGTAAATTTATTTTTAAATTCTCCCATGGAGTGGTGATTGGCCTTCAGTCTTTCATTGATATACATCATTGGGTCAAATGAGATGTGTGTGCCCAGAACTATATATAATCTTTTTTGTATTTCACTGGAGATGGCATTTCTGAGTTTTGTTCAATTGAATTTGGACAGATGTTTTAATAGTCACTTCTAGAGTTGGACCTGGAGAATATCTTCCTTTTTTTCTCTTCCCGATTCTCTGAAAAACCCTGACTAATTCACATTATCACAGTAATATCATAATTCAAGTTTTTCCAAACACTATAACTGCAAAATAGAAGGAAGCTACTCAGAATGGAATACTATTGTGAATGATTGAGAAAGAAAACATTATTATAATTAAGCTACCAGGTTTCAATGTATTTTATTGTTGCTTAGAAAATCCTAGCATACCCAGACTTTACAGAGATTTGATGATCCTAAGAAGAGCTGAACTCATGGACCAAAATAACTATGCACATAAAAAGTACAATTACTTACCTAAAAAATATGATGTGGTTAACTTTATATGCCAATCCAAGTGTTATGGGAACAGGAATTAAAAAAATAGCTTAGGGGCGCCTAGGTGGCTCAGTGGATTAAGCCACTGCCTTCAGCTCAGGTCATAATCTCAGGGTCCTGGGATCAAGTCCTGCATCAGGCTCTCTGCTCAGCAGGGAGTCTGCTTCCCTCTCTTTCTCTCTGCCTGCCCTCTGTCTACTTGTGATCTCTCTCTGTCAAATAAATAAATAAATAAAATCTTAAAAAAAAAAGAATGACTGTACTTTTAAAAAATAGCTTAAAAGGAGCGCCTGGGTGGCTCAGTGGGTTAAGCCGCTGCCTTCCGTTCAGGTCATGATCTCAGGGTCCTGGGATCAAGCCCCACATCAGGCTTTCTGCTCAGCAGGTAGCCTGCTTCTCTTCCTCTCTTTCTGCCCACCTCTCTGCCTACTTGTGATCTCTCACTGTCAAATAAATAAATAAAATATTTTTAAAAATAGCTTAAAAGTATATGATAAAATAATGATATACATATACAAGGAAAAGAAAGATACTATACTGTGAATATAAATTAAGTGAAAATTGTTGAAATAAAGAATACAATAAATGGAGACTAAGATGAATATAGCTGTAAAATGAATAAATGAGTTGGGAAAAACAAACAAACAAATTAATGACTTCTGCCCAAATACAGCAGAAGAGAAAAAAAAATAAAGAAAATATTTAAATAAGTACTGAGATAAATTTTGGAGAATTAAAGAAAGATAAAAGATACCAGACTTAAAATGATGCCAAACACGAGATATCAGAAACAAAACAAAACAAAACAAAAACTACACACACTAAAAACCACTCGTATATATTATGGTGAGTTTTAAGAATATCAAAAACAGAGAAGAGCATAAATGATGCCCAAGAGAAGAACAGATCACCTAAAATGTACAAGAATAATACTGACAGCACAATTCTCAATAGTAATAGCATATAAAGAGACAGCTGGGAGTTTTTATAGATGGAAAAGATATCTGAAACTAGGTATTATACATCAATCCAAATTATTGATTAAATTTGAGAGCACAGTAAAAATACAATGAAGCATGTTAGGTCTTAGAACATTTATCACACAGAGACACACATTTTGGAAAACTTCCTTGGAAGACAGCTCAATTGAGATCGAGAAAACAGAATTATGTACTCAAAGGCACATTTTGAAGGAAGGATTGAATATAGTCTGCACTGCAAATATTCTTTAATCGTATGTTCTGAATATCCTAAATTTAAGAAGTATTTGTTCAAATATTTACCTTTAAATAAATCCTAGGAGACTTTTTCTTGGATTCTGGAAAATCAGTCCATTTGGATACAAATCTTTTTGTCACTGATGGAAATTTTGATAGCCCTTAACTGTGGAATGCCTAATGTATTGTTACAGCAATTGTGATTTGCCAATACATGGGTGATGTGTGTGTGTTGTGTGTGTTTATTTTTATTTTTGATGGTTTAACTCTTCTATGAGATTTTTAAGTAGACATGATTTTAATAAATTATGATTTGTTGAAATTTATCTGAGGTTATATATAATAAAATGAAATTTGTGTGAACTAAAGAAGTGCATCTCCATTTTTTTTGTTTTAAGAGTAGACTGGTCTTTAAAAATTGTCCAAAGAAGTACATTATATTCATTATTAAATTTGATAATATACTATAAAGTATTTATGGTCATATTGGACCATATCAAATTCTACTATTAATTCATATTAATAATTACCATAAGAGGAAAAAGGGATATTTTTCAAAATAAAAATTAGCGTATTTTTCAGAATATGATATAGTGTTATTCACTGAACTGAGGGAACAAATGTCAAAGTCTAACACAGTTTACAGAATGTTTTAACATAAATTGAAATTTAAATCTGACCAAATTTCACAGTTTTAAGTAAAATGATAGCACTTTATATCCTTGAAAAGTGGTAAGTGACCCAAAACATGGCTTAGAAAAACAAATTTAACACTACACTAGTCTGAGATGGTTAAGTTATGGTACAACTTGCCATTGTGTATCATCAAATGGTATATTTTTTTCTTTTGGGCTTGTCATTATATTTTATTTTAGCCATTCTGGTAAGTGTGTAGTGATATCTCAGTGTCATTTTTTTTTTAAAGATTTTATTTGTTTATTTGACAGAGAGAAATCACAAGTAGATGGAGAGGCAGGCAGAGAGAGAGAGGGGGAAGCAGGCTCCCTGCTGAGCAGAGAGCCCGATGCGGGACTCGATCCCAGGACCCTGAGATCATGACCTGAGCCGAAGGCAGCGGCTTAACCCACTGAGCCACCCAGGCGCCCTCTCAGTGTCATTTTAATTGCATTTCCTTGATGTCTAATTGTGTCAAAATATATTACTTTGATGTTTAATGCTCTGAGCTTTCTCAGTTCAGGACCATGAAGCCACTTAGGAAAAATACAGTTGCAGAGGCACTCATAGACCAACTCTTATTTCGAAATAAGAAGAAACATTACTACCCATTCCAACAAAAAATAGATTTGTTATACAGCAGGGATTTTATAAATTACCTGACACAACTTATATAGTAAGATGAAATGGGACAGGCGGCTTCTTGCAGCTATATACAACATCATTTTAATTTCAATTTTCAGTATAATTTTTCCAAGGTATACACAGAATATATATTTAATGTAAATTGTGAACATTTTAAACTCTCTATATGGAAATTAATCAATTTTAAGTTTATAACAATCAAAATTAACGGAAGTTTATTTTAAATTAGTTAGCTTTCTCTGCATTGCAAGACAGAATAATCAAGAATTGGTAAGAAAAAAGTAATCTCTGTAAAATTACCGGGGGTGCATTATAAAGTGTTCGGTAACTGATCAAACTCACAATTTGGATTGAATGGCAAGTGATTTTTAAAATCTGGAACTCATTGTCAATTTTTTTTCTTCATTGTGTCTTAATAATTTACTGTGTTCATTTGCATGGAAGTGAAGAAAAATGCATGACATTTCATCTCAACACTAACACCTTTAACTGGCAACTCTAAATGTACTTTACAGCAGTGTAACAAAGTAAAGATCAATGATGTTTCATGAAATATCTGTTATAATTCTCAAGGAGATAGGGAGTTTGTGCAAAAATGCAAATCACTTTGCGACTAAACACATTGTTTATTTCAGCTAATTTTAAGAAAATATGCTGAGAATCTCTCAAAAAAGGAAGCAATGATTTAGGTTTTCCTTCAAACTCCTTATCTAATCCTGAACCAACAGCACATAGTTCAAAGAGCAACTAATTTGAGTAGCTCCAATTTACACATTTCCTAACAATGCTTAATTTAGTGGAATTTCTGTCCAATTATGGTAATTTGATGTAATGAAAGACAAAAGTTCAAAAAGATCATCCTTAATTTATATAGATGCCAAACTCTGCATTTTCTGAATGACGCCCAGGAACGTATTTTCAAAAACAAACAAACAATGCCAGAACCACTATTAGGTCATCTCTAGGCAGAAAGTGACTCAGAGCTTACATTACTCTCTCCCTGAAAGTATACTGTAGGCACTGAAACTACTACCCTGAGTCTGTGCTATCAAATTCCTTAAGTTAGAAAGTTTTAAAACCCGTCTGTGTGGGAGTATTTCATTTACAGATAGAGATTTGGTTGTTTATACATTTTCATACTTGATTTTTAGGGTGTAATAACTATGTTTTAAAATTCATGGTGGTTTTGAATACTGTTGGATAATTGAGCTAAAATGGTATATCCATTCCTCCTAAGAAACAGAAATTATAGAAAGGTAGTGCTTTTCAGATCTGACATCTTTGAGTCATTGCAGTTTCATATAAATGCAATAGGAAAAGTGTCATTCATGTTTATGATATTTTCTATAAATAAATTAGAATGTACTGGAGGCCTGATATAAAGTGGGATGCCTAAACTTCAGTAAGATCTTGTTTTCAATTCAAAATAAATTTTATTTTTTATTTTTTTATAATGTCCCTCAATTTCAGATAAGCACCCCCATAAGGTCCACTCCGTTTTATTTAAGATTTTATTTATTTTATTTGACAGATAGAGATCACAAGTAGGCAGAGAGGCAGGCAGAGAGAGAGGGAAGAGGAAGCAGGCTCCCTGCTAGGCAGAGAGCCCGATGCGGGGCTTGATCTCAGGACCCTGGGATCATGACCTGAGCCAAAGGCAGAGGCTTTAACCCACTGAGCCACCCAGGCGCCCCCAAAATAAATTTTAAATTGAATTATGCACCTCTAAGTTCAGAGACAATAAACATCAACCAACACAATTAATAAGTTCTATTTCTTGAAATTTCGGGAACATTGATAGTCTCATCTCCTGGAAGAACAACAGCTAAAATTTTAGGTCATTGATTCCTGCTAAAATATCACTTTCCCAAAGAAAATTAATGTTAGGAATTTTCATTGATTGTTATTGATCATGAAGAATATAACAACCACGATAAAAAGAGTAGGAAAAACATGATATCTCATCTGTAAGGGCCTGTGGAAAGTAGGAAATGCTAATAAAAATAACTACCATTATTTCCTAAGTTAACATAATACAACAGAACAAAAATATTTCAAAACAATGTTTTGTTTTTTTTTTTAATTTTATTTATTTATTTGACAGAGAGAGATCACAAGTAGGCAGAGAGGCAGGCAGAGAGAGAGGAAGAAGCAGGCACCCTGCTGAGCAGAGAGCCCAATGTGGGACTCAATCCCAGGACTCTGAGATTATGACCTGAGCCGAAGGCAGCGGCTTAACCCACTGAGCCACCCAGGCGCCCCCATAACAATATTTTCTAGGCTCATTCTGATAACTCTTTTCTACATTCAAATTTAAAGGTTGAGGCATGTGATATATATTACACAAAAAACATCCCAAGGCATTCGTTAAAAAAAAAAAACTCTTAATAAAGAACAAATCCAGGGCGCCTGGGTGGCTCAGTGGTTAAGCCGCTGCCTTCGGCTCAGGTCATGATCTCGGGGTCCTGGGATCGAGTCCCGCATCGGGCTCTCTGCTCAGCAGGGAGCCTGCCTGCTTCCTCCTCTCTCTCTCTCTCTGCCTGCCTCTCTGCCTACTTGTGATTTCTCTCTGTCAAACAAATAAATAAAATCTTTAAAAAAAAAATAAAATAAAGAACAAATCCAAAGGAATTTCTTTTCTAATTTAATTAACAAATTATGAATTGACTTACCTATTTTATCACAGTGTATCAGGCACCAATAATATTTTTTAATCGTCACACCTGATGCAATAGTTACCATCTTTCAAACATACTGATCACGAACAAGCAAATAAACAAGAGCACCGTAGCTTAAGATCTACCTGCATAAATATAGGCTACTTCAGACAATCTCTTCACCACAACATAGCAATGAATAGAAATCATACATGCTCTGTATGGACATACAGATGAGATAGAATGGGATGATGTTAATATATGCAGAATCTTTATTAATTACATTGTAAACCATAATATGGAAAAACAGAATACAATTTTAGAAATACCCAGGTCACCATCATTGTTTTATTTTTATATGTGTAGATAAGGAGTTTAATAAACAATCCATGACTATTCAACTCCTTATATTTTGAAAATTTTAGCAAAAGTAACAAACCTAGCACCTAGAAAATTGTACCTATCTGCAATATACAGCTTTGCCAGCATGGTAGAAGAAAAGCAAAACAAAATAAGTAAGAAAAGTTTAACATTTCACAAGAGATTTGCTTTTATTTTTTTATTTTTTAATTTTTATTTTTCATTTATTATTTACTTCTATTTTCTACTTTATTTTAATGAAAATGTCATGATCATAACATAAGAGCAGAATTAAACCAACATGAGAAATTATTTTTTCATAAGTTAAAATAAACTAGCTTGGTGATTAATTCAAAATTATATTACAAACTTCAGTGTTCTTGCAGTAAGTATCACTGCATAAACAAATCAGTCAGGAGTCATAAACTAATGATGATTCTAAATGTTATTTAGAGAGACATTCTGTTCTTAATATATTTCAAATATTCTACACAAGGCAAAGTGGATCCAAGTAATCTGTAGGCAAAATAAGATTTTAGAGAAGTATATATTTCCAACAGTATTTATAAAATATTACCTTTATGTAAGGCATCATCCTGGACTTTGTGGAAAACACACAAAGGAGTAAGAAGTGGCCCTTCAAGAAACATATACAATATCAAGGTTTAACATGAAGCAGCATGTCTTCTCTAATTAAAAAAAAAAAACATTGTACCAACTGACTTTACTGAAACTTTATATTTATTGCTCTCATTTTAGGTCATAGTGTCCTTCTGCATGCAGGCTGCTATAACGGACATGATATAGACTTAATAGCTTATAAAGAACAGGAATTTATTTCTCACAGTTCTAGAATGGAGAAGTTCAAGTTTAAGGAATGGGCAGATCCAGGGAGAGCCCACTTCCTCATAGATGGCTATCTTCTCACTGTAAACGTACATGATGAATGAATCAAGAGAACTCTCTGGGGTCTCCTTTAAAAGGACTGTAATCCCACTTATGACCTAATCACCTCCCAAAGGCCCGTAAGTTTTAATACTATCACTTCCAGAGTTAGATTCCATAATATGATTTTGGGAGACATAAACATTCACACCATAGTATATATAAACAAAAAAAGACACAAAAAAAACAAACAAAAAAATTATTTTAACTACCTATTATTTTCAACTACATAAACTTTTAATTTGTTTCTATATAATATTAAATAACTCATTTGAGTGATTCACTTATATCCAATGCATCTGAGTGCAATTAAATTTGCTTACCCAGCATATCCAGAAGCATATTTCTTCAGACTATCCCATTCCCCACCTTACAGGATTTACCACAATTAGAAGACATGGGATAGAGGATAGATAGATAGATGTATACATAAACACACTTGTACATACCCATATGCATATTTTTTCCTGTTAATGATACTCATGCAAATAAAATTTAAGCTCAAGGAACCCTGTCTTGTGTGTTACTTAATATCCAGTTTTTAGTCAACATCCAAAAACAAATAATCCAATAAAAACATGGATAGAAGACATGAACAAGTGTTTCCCCAAAGAACACATTCAAATGTTCAGTAGATACATGAAAAGATGTCCATCATCATGTATCATCAGGAAATTGCAAAGCAAAACTAGAAAGAGATACCACCTCACACCTGTCAGAATGGCTAAAATTAACACTACAAGAAACAAAAGGTGTTGGAGAGGATGTGAAAAAGTAACACTTGTGGGGGCTGCCTGGGTGGCTCAGTGGGTTAAGACTCTGCCTTCAGCTCAGGCCAAGATCTCAGGGTCCTGGGATCAAGTCCCACATCGGGCTCTCTGCCAGGCATGGAGCCTGCTCCCTCCTCTCTCTCTCTCTACTTGTGATCTCTCTCTGTCAAATGAATAAAATCTTAAAAAAAAAAAGAAAAAGTAACAATTGTGAACTGTTGGTGGTGATGCAAACTGATACAGCCATATTTGAAAACAGTATGGAATTTCCATAAAATTTAAAAATAGAAGTCCTTTTTGATCCAACAAACCTGTTGGTGTGTATTTACCCAATGAATATAAGAAAACTTATTCAAAGGGATGCTAGCACCCCTATGTTTATAGCAGCATTATTTATAAAGCTAAGATATGGAAAGCGCCCAAGTATCCATCAATTGATGAATAAATAAAGAATAAGTGGTATGTATATACAATGGAATATTATTCTGCCATAAAAAAGACTGAAATCTTGCCATTTGCAATAACATGGTTGGAACTAGACAGTATAATGCTAAAAGTGAAATAAGTCAGTCAGAGAAAGACAAATACCTTTACTCATATATGGAATAAAAGAAACAAAACAAACAAGCAAAGGGGAAATAATAAGACATAGAAAGAGAAACAAAGCAAGAAACAGACATTTCATTACGGAGAACAAACTGATGGTTACTTGACGGGATCTGAAAGGAGTGATGGATTAAATAATAGATGGGGGTTAATTAGAGCACTTGTCATGATGAGCACTGAGTGCTATATGTTATATTGTACACATGAATCTAATACAACCATATATGTTAACTAACTGGATTTCAAATGAACATTTTTTAAAATCCCAGTTTTTAGCTCACATTCTGGCTTACAAAAGGGATTTAGTCAGGAATTTGGAGATTAGTTAATGAACAAAAAAGGGGTGAACAGGCAGTTGTTAGATAAAATTACTATCCTTTCTGGCATGATCTTATACCTTTTATCTAGAAGTATTTTTAGCACTTTAGACTCTTCCTATTTTATTTTGAATCATTAAACAAAAATTTTCTCAAAGGACCTTAGACTCCATCCAATTTGAGCAACAGTTTGAGAGAGGAAATGGTGTCCAGGAGGAAAAAAAAAAATGATGAAACTACTATTGTTTACTAGTGAATGCATAGTTCTTCCACAGAAGAAGCTCTAAATGGTCATGGCTCCAGCTTTATATGTGCTCAGTCATATGTTCAGAAGTAGGTAACACTATCCAAAAATATAAAGCATCTGAAATTATTTTCCCTTATTTGAAAGCTGGTGTATGAGTCTGCCGTAGTTTCTTGGTGTTGATAGAAGACACAGACTCATGTTTCAGAAATAATATAGTTTATTATTCACAGCAATAGAGGTAGCCAGAAGATTAACATTATTTGTGTGTGTGTGTGTGTGTTTGTGTGTGTGTAGGGATGGGTGTTATATATCAGTTCTGAGCCTCAGTTCCCACAAGAAGAATCAAAACAGAGGCAGATAATATTTGCAAACACAACAGGTTAAGTTAAAAAAAAAAGATACTATTTCTGTCTTCCAAGTCTATTCAATACAACCATCTTCAAAGGATGGCCTAGAACAAATAATAAATGCAGAAATGTAAGCAACCAATTGAAAAGTGTCTCCCAAGAAACACACTTTGAGAGTCTTCATTTGACAAAAATACTATAGGATATTACATGGATCAGGTGCATTGAATACTGGAAGGTTAAAATTACAAGGGACCAAATATTTTTAAGCAGTTCTGGCATCCAGTAGAGTTCAAATAGGTTTTATAAGATTGAGGAAAGAAGCCATCAAAACCTGGGCCCAGGGGCACCTGTGTAGCTCAGTGGGTTAAGCCTCTGCCTTCGGCTCAGGCCATGATCTCAGAGCCCTGGGATCAAGCTCTGCATCAGGCTCTCTGTTCAGCAGGGAGCCTGCTTCCCCCCCCCCCCCGCTATTTGCTTACTTGTGGTCTCTGTCTGTCAAATAAATAAATAAAATCTTAAAACAAAACAAAACAAAACAAAACAAAAATCCTGGGCCCAATTTTCCCAAAAGTATGATTCTGATTCTAGTCTCTATGATGTTATCCCTTGAAGACAATGTCTCTAATTGAGTTGAATTAGTTTACTAAAGAGCATACCCCCATTTGTTGTAGGAGATGAACAATATGCAAGAGGCAAAATGCCACATGGAAGCCACCTTGTCTTCAGTGGAACATAGAATCAGTTCCTTTGGGATGAATTTGTTCCACATTTGACTTCCCACTTAAGGGAAAATAAGAGTGCCTTCTAATAGATTTTAAATAGGAAATGACAACGGAAGCTTATACAAGATTATAAAATGGGAAATTTCATTTAGATAAGCAATCATTTCAAAGTCATCTTCTTAATATTACAGACTCTTCACATAATCATAATTTTATTTTGGTATTATATGGTAATTTCAAATATAGTAAATATAAAGAATTTACCTCTGTAATTATAGCGAGTCTGGTCGTAGTTTAATGGCAACAAATCTTCAATTTAGAAGTATGGTCTACCAATTATTAATACATTTGGAAATGGTGTGTCATCTTCACTCCACTTGTCTCACTAAAACAGTGAGCCAAAAAAAGTAGGTCCAAGCTGTTTACTATGGTCAAAATGGGTTGCTTTTGCACTTGGTAAAGAAGCAGTCATATTTTGGAAGAAAAACTGAGGCTATTAATATTTTCAACTTATTTTCAGAAAAGGAAAGAAAGGATAATCTAACCTAAAGCCAAAATCTTACACAAGGTGGCTGGACAATGATCTTTTCCCAGATAAAGGGTTTTTCAACTTAGCCATGTTAGGAGGAAGAAGAGATGAGACATTGTGGACTTGACTAACGTTTGTACACTGTTCAAAAAGTTTTCAAAATAATGTGTATTATTTTTCTTCTTTTAGTTGAGACAAAAAAAAAAAACAAACCAAAAAAAAAAAAACCACTAATGAGCTTACTCTTAAAAGGAGGTAAACAAGAAACTAGCAAAGATTGAGTGTTAGGTATTGTCCCCCTCCTTTTTTTTTTTAAATTATGTTATGTTAGTTACCATACAATACATCATTAGTTTTTGAAGTAGTGTTCCATGATTCATTGTTTGTGTAAAACACCCAGTGCCCCATGCAATATGTGCCCTCCTTAATACCCATCACCAGGCTCACCCATCCCCACATCCTTCTCATCTTTAAAACCCTCAGTTTGTTTCTTGGAGTCCATAGTTTTTCATGTTTCATTTCCCCCTCCAATACCCCCACTTCATTTTTCCTTTCCTTCTCCTAATGTCCTCCATGCTATTCCTTAGGTTCCACAAATAAGTGAAACCATATGATGATTGACTTTCACTGCTTGGCTTATTTCACTTAACATAATCTCCTACAGTCCCATCCATGTTGATGCAAAAGTTGGGTATTCATCCTTTCTGATGGCTGAGTGATATTCCATTGTATCCTTGGATCACATCTTCTTTATCCGTTTGTCTGTTGTAGGGGATCTTGACTCTTTCAACAGAATGGCTATAGTGGACATTGCTGCTATGAACACTGGGGTGCATATGGCCCTTCTTTCCAGTAAAATAGAGCTAGCCTATGACCCAGCGATTGCACTACTGAGTATTGACCTCAAAGATACAGATGTAGTGAAAAGAATTAGGTATTGTTAAAGCACAAATGCAGGGGATAGAAGTTATGGTACAGAAGAGGGAAGGGCAACCATATGGCAGAGTAGAATAAAGTAGCTCAGGAAGAAATTAGTCATATCCAGATATTGTAAGGCATGTGGTGTTGGCAGGGAGAGCATGAGAAATCATGAGAGAAGAGAGAGAAAATGGACCAGGCAGGAGAGGTTTATAACATTTTAACATCTAAGGTAAGCATATGCAAAGCAGAATAGGGAAAGAAATAAAAGTTTTTATAAGACTCAATACATAAGGAATAACGTGGAGGACACTGGGAGATGGAGAGAAGTGTGCTGGGGGAAATCGGAGGGAGAGACAAACCATGAGAGACTGTGGACTCTGAGAAACAAACTGAGGGTCTTGAAGAGGAGGGTGGCAGGTGGTTGGGTGAGCCCAGTGGTGGGTATTAAGGAGGGAATTTATTACATGAAGCACTGGGTGTGGTGCATAAACAATGAATTTTGGATCCCTGAAAATAAACTAAAAGAAAAAAAAGACTGACTACAGACATGGACCTCAGTGTAACACAGATATGGAACTCACTGTAATACCAGCCACTTCCCACCGACACACACAGACTATGATAATAATAAATAATAATGCAATTAAGAAAATTGCCTGCCAAATAATTTTTCCTCTTTTTTATTTTTATGATTATTATTTTTATTTTATTTTTAAAGTTTTTATTTAAATTGTAGTTAGTTAAAATAAGGTTAATATTACTTTCAGGTGTACAATATAGTAATCAACACTGCCATACAATGGCTTAAATAAAAAAATGAAAAAAAATTTTTAAAGATTTTATTTTTAAATAAAACCTCTACACCCAAGGTGGATTTCAAACGTACAACCCCACGATCAAGATTTACATATTTTACTGACTGTTCCAGCCAGGCACCCCAACAAATAAAAATTTTATAAAATTGTTGAGTTTGTGGGAGTCTCATTTGCTTAGTCAGTTAAGTGTCTGCCTTTGGCTCAGATCAGGATCTCAAGAGTCCTGGCATCGAGCCCCATATTGCTCATGCTCTCTCTCTCTCTCTCTCTCTGGCTTTTGCTCTTAAATAAATAAATAAAATATTTTTTAAAAAATTGTTGAGTTTGTTTAACTAGTTTTAAACTAGTAGACAGAGATGAAGATAAAGTATGATGTAATGGCACGGAAAAATACAACTTACACGTTTTTAAAAAAAAATGTGCAATGCAAGTTACCTCACTTCTTTTATCACCACACTGGGACTTTCCCTACTGAGTTGTTGTAATGTAAGGACCTATTTTATATTTTTATATTTTAGCAAGAGGCTTTCATTGAGGTTAACCCTTAAACTGTCCTTGTTCCCCTTCCCCCAGGGGATTCACTTAAAAACAAGTCCTGGAAATCAGCTCCAGGTAACAAAGCCCATATACAAGGGTGGGTCAGGCCAGGTGGAGACATCAATCAGCGGGAGGGGGGCGGTGTTTGCATATTGTCTCCCTAGATACTAAGGAGTATGCCCCACTCCTCCGCCCTTTGGGAACCTTTTTTGCACCAATCCTAATCAAGGTGTAATAGGCTGGGTCAAATGTCTATACTAGGGTAAATTGAACCTCAATTGGTCATCTAGCCTCACTGTGCAGTTTCCTGTGTGTGTTAAAATCTCATTGGTCACCTGTGCGTGGCCAGGCCTGACTGCATGGCCTTTGCCCTTAAAAGCTAGACTGTGAAACAGCAAAGGGTTGCCTTCTCTCATAAGAGGTGTGGCCCCAAACGTTCGGTTAGATTCTTGATGCTTGGCATGAAATAAAGCTTTGCTTGACCTTTGCTTTACATCAGTCTCGCTCCTTTAATCATAGACCCATTATTGGGGCATAACAGTATTAATCTTAAAGTTATAAGTCCACAATGCATCCATCATCCATTCTACCCCTTAACATTCCCCTTTGGACAGACCCATGATCTAGAACAAGCCTTATTTTATAGTGCCTTGTAGGAGATTTTTGCTGCTGCCTAAATTGCCTACTTTCCTCTCACCATTACCACGGAAATTGGGTCCACTGAAACAAAGGGGTAGTGTAAGAAATTAAGACTTCCATAAATCTCTTTAAATAATAAAGTATAAGATAGTGATACCTTTTTTTCTGCCACATAACCAATTCTTGCAAGAATAAGGTCATATAAAAGAATTTACAACACATGCTAGCATTATCCTACTGGACCCAGACCATTTGTATGTTTCTCTGTCTCTGAGAAATGTAGTTATTTACATGACTGAAACCTAAAAATTGTTTGATATGACCACTAATATCACCTACATTATTTTAAAGCCTGTTTAAGGCTTCTGTAATACATAGGCTTTGTAAACACTTATTAAGCATCTTGTATATATCAAACACTTTAAAAATCTCTGCTTAAAAAAAAAAAACTCTACCTCAATGGAACTTTGAGTCTGAAAAAGATACAGGCAATATACAAGGCAACAGATAGAATAATTACATATTTGATTATATACTCTGAGGATGTCACCTTAAATTGATATGAAAATGATCAGAAGGATCTGGATTTCTTGTCAAAATTTTTTGCCTTAAAAAGAAATTGATATTTAGGGAAAGTTGTTACTGAAAGTGGTCCTGTGTCAACCAAAAATGTTAAACCATGATCTCGCTAAATTTTCCAGTTGTGATTATTGCTTTGTTTAGCTGTCTTCTATTAAGACTGAATTTAGTAATTCAGTCTCAGATTTCAGTAAGTCTTTTTTTTAAAGATTTTATTTATTTATTAGAGAGAGAGAGGGAGGGGCAGAGGGAGAGGAAGAACCAGACTCCTTGCTGAGCAGGCAGCTGATGCAGGACTGGATCCTAGTACCCTGGCATCATGACCTAAGCTGAAGGAAGACACTTAACCAACTGAGCCACCCAGGCACTCTAGACTGTAAACTTCTTAAAGGTAAAAAAGTTTATTCTTCTAGTAGTTCCACAGACATTTCTAACATCCATAAGAAAGCATGTACTGATGTAAAATGCCAGCAAATCAAATTATTTAAAAAAGAAAAAAAGAAAGAAAAGATATATCTGGATAAAGAGAAAAACAGAAAATCTAATAATACATTGAATTATTAGAGCAAAGAGTGGAGGAAGAGAAAATAAATATGAAATAGAGATTTCCACTAAAAGAAAAAAATTGAATAAGGCAGGAGATTTAGAAAATTATTATGACAGACTTGAGAAAAAAATAAAATAGGAATTTTTAGAAAATAGCAATGAATGAAAAGGTAAATTGTTCCTACCTCTATAATATTAGCTGTTTGTTGTTGTTGCTAATTTACCTATTTAATCTAATAAACAAAGAAAGGTTTCATTTAGGGATAAGGTTTCTCTCTCTATATATATATTTTTTCCATTTAGGGATAAGGTATATATATATATACATAGATATATATGTATATATATATTTTTTAATTTTAATTGTTGGAAAATGTGTCACAGAATGTGTTTAAACTTTAAGATACAGATGGAACATGTAATGAACTGCATTGTTTGAACGTCTAATTTGTAAATGCTGTTAGAGGAAACTTGGTGGAAATGTTCTTATGTGCTTGTGTTTCTGGAACTAAGTATATTTATTAATAAGGAATAGTTTAAAATTATGAAATGACCAGGAGTGGACAATTTTCCTAATCCTATCAGCTCTTTGCAGCTCTTTTATTAGCCCCCTTCAGGAATATCAGCTTTTTTATCTAATTAAATTTTAGGGCGCCTGGGTGGCTCAGTGGGTTAAGCCGCTGCCTTCTCTCAGGTCATGATCTCAGGGTCCTGGGATCGAGTCCCGCATCGGGCTCTCTGCTCAGCAGGGAGCCTGCTTCCTCCTCTCTCTCTCTCTGCCTGCCTCTCTGCCTACTTGTAATCTCTCTCTGTCAAATAAATAAAATAAAATAAAATAAATTTAAAAATAAATAAATAAATAAATAAATTTTATATTAATGTGCTTTTGACTTTTGGCCTTTCTCTTCCTTCTGTTCTTTTTTTTCCCCTAAATTACATGTTTCTGTTTAACAGCTACTATCAATTCTTTGATATGAATTCTCAACATCAATTTACTAACTCCAGAGATGAAGGAGCATCAATATTTAGAAGCGAAGAATACAAAGCCTTGGGCATCTGGATGGCTCAGTCACTTAAGCATCTGCCTTCGACTCAGGTGGTGATCCCAGGGTCGTGGGATGGAACCCCAGGTTGAACTTTCTACTCAGCTGGGAGCCTACTTCTCCCTCTCCTTCTGCCTGCAGCTCCCTTTGCTTGCGTTCTCCCTCTCTTTGTCAAGTAAATAAAATAAAATAAAATAAAATAAAATAATGTAAATAATACATTTATTTATTTATTAAAATGCAATTATTACACAATACATAATGTATTGCATAATTATAATAATGATTAAATAATTTATTAAATATTTATATTAAATATATCAATTTAATTAAATAAATATTTTTAGAATTTAAAATATTTCAAATTTAGATTATTAAATATTAAATCATTAATTTAATAAATAAATATCTAAACATAATTAAATAAAATAATTTATTTATTAAAATGAATAAAATAATGTTGTCATTATCTCAGCATGTATTTTTAAATAGTCTAAAAAAAATCTAATAAAGTCTAAATACATTGAGTTCAGATATTTATACAAGTTAACCCAGACACTGAACCCACAGTTTCAAAACTTTTGTTTTTATCTACTACTCAAAATACGATTTTAATGTATTTATTTGTAACTTTGACATAGCAAGGAAACTTGGAGGAAAAGGAGACATTTGCTTTTAATATTTGAAAATTATTTTGTTGATTTAAAAAAATAAAAACCTTAACACGTGAGCATTTCTTCTTAAATAACACTGTGAAGTTTCTGAGTCGCATTCTATTAAAAGTGCTGATAAAATGGCCTCAGTTACTCATTTAAATTATCAGCTGAATGGGTAACAAATGAAGTAGAGAGCTTTTTAATTATTTATGAATGTATTGCTTGTGGATGGAGTGCCACATAGAGTTACCTCTCTTTTTGGCTTTGTTTTGTGAGCAGCAGTGGAATCTATGAATGAGATTAAACATAAGGACATTCACAGAAATTCTTAATGAACTTCTGGGGAAGGGCAATAAGTGCAAGGAAAAACTGCAGCAAGACTAATTACAAATTTCAAGTGGTCATCGCTTAATTATAGAAGCTTTTAAGTTCAAGTAATATATCATTTTTATGAGCCTATCATATTGTATTAATTACCACAAACTGCACTCTTGAACACTTATCTTTTCACATATTTCTTATTCTTAGTACTTAAAATTACCCTTATGATTGATAAGTAAATGGATTTTACTGACAATGCATTTATTTACATAAATAAATAATGCTGTTTATATATATAAAAACAATTGAATATGTGTATGTGTTCAATGAATTTTTTTTCAAATTAACATCTTAATTCTACCACATTAGTTACAAATAGATATAGACTTTATAGATTCATCAAATATTTTTTTCTCAAATTTATATGTCCTTTGTGAAGTAAATGAAACTGTATATATTAAATATAATCCTATCACATGTAACAGTTACTAGTGCATCCCAGGACATACATAGGTCAGGTCCTACTCAAGGCATCACGGATAACTGGATTTAACTTTCTATCCTAGGAGTCTTCTGTATATTTCTGTGGCTTTTATACTACAATCAGGAGGAAGAATTCTTTTGCTAAAAGCTTCCAAATGACTATGCGAGTAGATTATTTGTAGACTAGTGATATAATATTATAGTTTAATATGTGAAGCATGATAAAATAAAATGCCATTGCCATATTTAATTTGTTCAGTAAAGCATTCATTTAGTTATCAAGCATTCATTTTCTTTTTTTAAAGATTTTATTTATTTATTTGACAGACAGAGATCACAAGTAGACAGAGAGGCAGGCAGAGAGAAAGGAAGGGAAGCAGGGTCCCTGCTGAGCAGAGAGCCTGATGTGGGGCTCTATCCCAGGACTCTGGGATCATGACCTGAGCAGAAGGCAGAGGCTTTAACACACTGAGCCACCCAAGAGCCCCAAGCATTCATTTTCTTTATACAGAAGAGATAGAACAATATTATATAGTAGAAAAGACAGTAAATAATCTAGAAACCTTGATCATTTTGTTTTGGCAATTTTAGAACATAAAATTAGCTAAAGCTCAAGTGTAAGTTATATTTGTATCATAGGAGGAAAAGTTAATTAAAAGTTTGTTTATTACCATAGTTTAACACTTCAACGAAATGATAACGAGTCCAAAATCAATGAATATATGAAGTATACAATAAAAACAATAATCTTGAGTGTATGTGACTCACTGTAGGTATTGATAGGCTAGAAATCAAAGGGAAAGTATCTATAGGGTTTGTTCAGTTCCATGCTCATCAGATTAATAGGCTTTCTCATATTGCTTCCTTCACCACATTAATTTGTCTAATGAAGTTTTCAAGAGTTAAAGACAGTGATAGGTTCATGGCTGGAGAGAAGGTACAGAATCTAAGATAGTTCAGCAGTGCTTATTATTTAAGAGAAAGACAGCATGGGAGGTGAGGGGTATATCATGCATCCTGTTTTCACTCCCTTTGTGGAGCACCTACCCTGGAGGTCATGTAATAATAACCAATGACCAAAAAACAATAAAAAAACCCAAACATCCATGTGGAAGTGCCATCCCTGCCTGGAGATGAGTAGACTGCTCAAACAGATCCTGGGCAGGCATCTCAGCCCAGGCCTGTGTTGGGGAAGCTGGTTCCTGGCTTTGGGCGCAATCAGGAAGCCAGCAAACTGACGGGAGAGTGCAGCCAGGGTTAACAGGACTGATGATCTTTTTGCAGCCAGGCCGCGGGTGGACACCCGCTCAAGGAGCCAGGCTAGGAGGCTGCCCAGCGCCAGCGCTGGTCAAGCTTGCAGCCCCCGGGGCTTCCCCGGCGCCCCAGCCAGGGCGGGGCCTCAGGAGGGAGGGGGCGGGGGCGGGGCAGAGAAGGGGCTTTACTAATTGCCAAAGCGAAAAGGGAGCTCGCGGAGGACTCAGGAGGGAGGGGGGCGGGGGCGGGTGGAGGGCGGCGGGGAGAAGGCGCTTTGCTAATTGCCTAAGCTGGAAGTGAGCTCACAGAGGATGTGGCTGAGAGTCTGGGAGGAGGTGGAGGGGCTGGCGGAGGAGGGGCGGGCAGCGCAGCGGTGCTGTGCTGCGGCTCAGTCGGGACTGCAGGACCCACCGGACTCGCCGCCCGTACACTCCCATGTGAGGCTCCGCTGTCCCGCTCCTGCTGCCTGCTGCCCCTCCCCGCCCCAAGGCTTCTCCGGACCACCCTCTGCACAGGGGTAAAGTGACACCGCGCCGCGCCCTCACCTGGAGCAGAAAGCGCGGACCCGACCTGGGGGCGAAGAGGGGGGTTGTGGAGGCCCAGCCTCCCACGAACCCCAGGGCACCGGGACCACCCCGGACGCTGCGCCAAACCCGGGTCCTCATGGGGTCGGGCTGGGGACAGCGCCTTTCGAGGTGCCCCCCGCCAGCAGGCACGCTAGCCCCCATCTTTCCGCAGCCCCATGCGCCCGTGCTGAGGACCCCCTTCCCTCCCCCGCCGTGGCCCCGCTGCTTTTGTTCTGGACTTGGGATCCCAGGTGGAAACTAGTCCCTCAGACCTCCCTGGCAGCAAGGAGGGCAGGGAGGGATTCTTGGTTTCCTGCCCTGGCTCCTCCTCTCTCCCCATTCACAAGCCTTCTGGCTTCCCTTTACTCTCCTCATTGTCAGTTTTCTGAAATGGTTTTCTTCTGCATGTTGACCCAAAGAGCTATTTCATGAATGAATATACACGAAACTGAGTTGGGGCCCACCTGTAGAGGCCTTTCATTAGAATGGTCTCTGGTTCTAGCCTCAGTTCAGAATACTGCATGTACCTGAGGACCAAGTCCAGATGTTTCTTTCATCTCTGACTTGAATTTGAAATCCTCCTCAGACTTCAGCTTCCAGGATTTCTCCAGTCCTTGCTCTCCCACTGTCTTGGTGGGGATCCGCCATGAGTGTTGAACACAGGAATGAATGAATGATATATACCCCAGACTGCTGGGGCTTTGTCTTCTTTTGCTGAGGTTGGAAAGGCTTGGGAGAGACCCCCTGTATGCAGATAGAGAGCTGCATGCAATTGCTTAGATAAACGTGTTCCCCACTTAATTGCTTGGGCATTGAACATTTCGCCCTTAACCACTGGCTTGAGCAGTTAGGAGGAGACAATCTGGAGGTGAATCAGAAGATGGCTGAATCCACATGGTGGTGGTCTGGGTTTGGGAGATTTTCCTGGAGATTCAAAGGAAAAATATAAATTCTTCCAGTGTGGAGTGGTAAACATTTTATCGATGGGAGATGGAAAATAAATGGTCTGGTTAAACTTTCCCGCCCCCTCAAAACCCATTATTTGAAAACACAAAAAGGGAAGTGAAGGGAGAAATCCTCCCACTCCCATTCCCACTCACCCCATAGCCATCTCCTCTTCCAAGAACCTAACAGACAAGGTGCCAAGAAGTGTTAGGTACCAGCAGTGGTCTCAGATCTCATTCAAGAATCATGGTGAAAGGCATTCAAATAGATTGTGGGGGAACAGGGATCCAATTAGGGGGGACAAGTTTAAGGTTTGCCTGGTCCCCTAAAAATTAATGGCACTAGAGAAGATGAGCTTTGGGAACTATAGCTTAATGGATACAATGTGTTAAAAGCTTCAGTGAGTCATGGTGGGAAGAGGCCAAGAGGGCAGCAAACACAGTCTTAGATGATGTTATTAATAGCACTACAGGCTCTAGATTTCCTGTGGTGGTGTTCTTGGCAAGACCAGCCCGGCCAAAGTGGATACTCTCAACCTGGAACAGAGGGTCTTGGAGATGCCAGCACGTGAGGTATGATGAGAGGGTAAAATGATAGGAGGTGTCCTTTGGAAGGACTGACTCCTTGACTTTAAAAGGGAGAACCCAAATCTGTAGGTGAAATCTTTCTGGCTACAAAGAGGGCCAAGGCCTCCTAAGGTCAAGGTCTCCTCGTCACTTGCAAAGATGTCGAAGAACATATTCAGACATTTCAAAGATGTCCTCATATCATTGGTTCCCACTCTGGAATTCTATCAATAAGGTGAGAGTTCCTCTAGTTGAAAAAGAGATCTAAAAAGACTTCCCTTTCTCATGTAATTTCTGTAACCTCCAGGACACACCCACCTCCCCCTTCCAGCTCTGTAATGAAGCCACAGCTGGTGCCAATTTGTGGAACTCCTTAAAGGCTATTCTCCCTTATATACCCCGGGACCAAGTTCCCATGCTCCCTCACCCGATTTCCTGCACTCACCTCCCACCTGGTGTGTTCACACCTGCAAGTGCCTTTTACCAACCCCTTTGCCAAAAGGCAGCCAGAGTGACCTTTCAAAGACCTATCAGTTCCTGGCATTTGTCTCCATAGAAATCTGCACTGATCTTCTAACAAATTCTCAGTCCTCCAAAGGCACCCATAATCCTCCCATCAGTCTATTCATACCCCTCCAACTGACTGATGCCTGTTCTGCCCCATCTCTCTGCCCTTCAACCACACTGCCTCCTTCTTCCTGTGGAGACCTCTCATGGCACCTGCCTCCAAGCACAGGTGATTCCCATTGATGGGAAGACCCTCTTCTCTCCCCCATCTCCCCACTCCAGTTACTCCCACTTATTCGTGAGCTCACAAGCCCCATGGTACACACTCTCCATGCAGCCTGCTCTCTCTTTTCTAGCACTGGCCTCCGTTTCTAGCTGTGCTTGTGTCATGGATGTCCCTCCCCAGCCAGCCTCCAAGCTCTCCTTCCCTTTAGCTCCAACACCTGACACAGTGCCTGGCACGTAGTAAGCCCTGGCTAGCTTCTAAGAGCCTCACTGAGGGACTGAAAGCATTTTAAAAATGTCACCACGTAGGCTCGAAACTGTAGGCAGAAAAAGCTTTGCCTGGATTGACATTTTAGAGACGTATTCGTCAAGTTGGATATGTTCACTGACTTTACCTTGTAAAATTAAAAAAAAAAAAGGACCTCTGTATCGCTTCGCATCTAAGGAAGGCGCATGTATACTATTAGACCACGTTATGAGCTTAATGGAAGGAGACAAGATGTTTTCGCTAAGAAAATGTATAAGACTGTTGAGGTCAAGTGGGAGGAAACAGTCCGTTTGTTGGAGCATTGCTATCTTACTCTATCACAGCCACTCATAAAAATCTGACACGGGGTGAGTCAGAATTGTCTGTCGGAGATGAGTTAGATCTGGCTCATGTTCCTACAGACATGAAAGCCAGAAGCGAAGAAGGAGGCTTTGAAAGCGTGGGTTGAGGAGGCCGTGTGGTTCACTGCGATGAGCTAAGTGCCCAGGGCCACCAGCAGACATGCTGGCCTGTGTCCGTCCTTTGTTCTGGGGTCCCTCTTGCACCATGTGGTGAGGCTGGTGGCTGGGAGCAGCTCAGGACAGGACCTGGTGGCATCTTACCTCTCCCACCCTCCTGTGGGCTCCAGTGGGCTCCAGTAGGTCCCAAGGGACAGCCTGCCTTCCTTGCAAAGCCCAGTAGCACTGGGAGCAGAAACTGGGGCCAAAGAGTGAGCACCCTGTTTGACAAGCTGGACCAGCCACCTCTTCTTCAGATGCAGGGGGAGCCCTGGCATGCTGACTCCTCCCTTCTCCCTTTCCCCTTTCCTCTTTCCTCCCTCTTTTCTTCCCCTCTCTCCTTCCCTGGTGGTGCCCTTTCCCAATGCCCACTTCATCCCTTTTCCTTTCTACATACCTGTCTTCTAGAGTTTCTTCTCTTTCCTCCCCATTACTTCCCTTCATCTGAATCTCCTCTTTGGTCCCTTTGTCCCTGCTCTCTGCTCCTCCTCCCCTTCCCTGGCCCCTGTTCAGCTCCATACTGAATGCAGGCAGAGCTGGACTAACATGCTCACTTGCTAGCTCAGCCACCCTCCAGAGAAGTCACTCTTCGGTGGCCACCTTCCTGACCCCCTGGTCGCTTCTCCACTTGTTCAGATATTGCTCTGAAGTCTGAGGAGGACAGAGCGGGGCTGCCACAGAAGCAGGCCAGAGGAGAAACCAAACCATGTGTCCACACTGTCCCCCAGCACTGCTGCTCTGAGAGCTTTCGGAGTCCTCAAAGGGTTAGGATTTAGGGGCTTCTTCAGAACCGGGAGTGAAAACAAGCATAGGTCAAAAGAAAAGCGACGGCCCCCACACAAAAATAATAATCACAAATGAAAACTATGTTAACTCTGAGTCCCAAAGTCGAAAAATTGCCTTGAATCTGTCACTAGAGAACACCCAAGGCCTCACTCTCTGGGTTCTGGGTGCCCTGGGAATGGCAGGAGGCTCTGAAAAGCGCGTGGGGGTGCAGAACTATGGGGGCTAGCCTGCCCGATGGCAGGGGGGGGGGTACCTCCTGTGGCGCTGTCCCGGCCTGACCCCCTGCGGACAGGGTGTGGCGCAGCGTCTGGGGTGGTCCTGGTGCCCTGGGGTTGGCGGGAGGCTGCGCCCAGCTCCTGGACTGCGTTTTCTGCTTCAGGTGAGGGCGTGTCGTGGTGTCACTTTACCTGTGAGCAGAGGGTCCTCCAGAGAAGCCATGGGTCGGGGAGGGGCAGCAGGCGGCGGGAACGGGAACAGGACACCGCGGCCTCAGGGGCTAGGCTGGAGCATGGGAGTGCAGGGGCAGCGAGTATGGTGGGTCCTGCAGTCCCAAATGGGCTGCAGCACAGCACACTGGCGCTGCGCGCCCCTCCTTCCCGCCTGGGCAATTAGCAAAGCCCCTCTCCCGGCCGCCCCCGCCCCCCTCCCTCCTGAGTCCTCTGAGAGCTCACTTCCAGCTTTGGAAATTAGCAAAGACCCTTCTCTGCGCTGGCCCCGCCCCCTCACTTCTGAGGCCGGAGCCCATGCTGGGGTGCGGGGCTAAGCCCTGGCATGCTGCTGCATTGCCAGCGCCTGCCCTGGGCAGCCTCCTAGCCTGGCTCCCTGAGCGGGTGTCCACGCGCAGCCTGGCTGCGAAAAGATCATCAGTCCTAAACGCCAGCTGCACTCTTGGGTCAGTTTGCTGGCTTCCAGATTGCGCCCAAAGCCAGGAACCAGCTTCCCCAGCACAGGCCTGGGCTGAGATGCCTGCCTGGGATCTGTCTGAGCAGTCTCCTCCACTCCAGGCAGGGATGGCACTTCGGCCTGGATGTTTGGGTTTCTTGTTTGTTTTTTTGGTCATTGGTTATTACATGACCTCCAGGGTAGGTGCTCCACAAAGGGAGTGAAAACAGGACGCCATATATAGCATACAGCCATTCTAGAAAAATAGCTTGGGGTTCTCTCAGAAACGCGGCATTGGTCCTTGCACTATGGTTTAATAGAAAAGGGATTATGCACCAAGTTACTTAAATGAGCATAGGTTGAAATCGTTTACTGAGAGTAAATATTTTAAATAGTTATATTTTAACTAAATCTATCATCAATCATAAATCTATTACACGAAGGTTACAGGCAATTTAAAAGCAAGAGCACTCTCTTCAGGGTTTTAAATAACCCCTGTCTCTCTTGGCACATGAGAATGCAAAGATAGGAAATGGTTTGTAAAAGATCATATAATAGCTTTTACTAATTCTATTTATTTGACAGACAGAGATCACAAGTAGGCAGAGAGGCAGGCAGAGAGAAAGATGGGGAAGCAGGCTCCCCGTCAAGCAGAGAGCCTGATGAAGGGCTCGATCCCAGGACCCTGAGATCATGACCTGAGCCCAAGGCAGAGGCTTAACACACGGAGCCACCCAGGCGCCCCCAGATGAAATACATTTCTGACTTAGAAACTTCAGATAGAATTATTTTGTCCATGATGACAACTGAAGAAAATGTGTCATCCCTAAACCTAACCTTAAACCCTACCAACGCTGAAACCTAAGCTGACCTTAAAGCCCAAACTAGAACCCTGAATCCCAAACCTGGAATGGAACCCAAAGCCTGTACCTGAGCCCTGGATCCAAGCCCTGAACCACGAACCCAAACCCTAAACCAGACCTCCAAGTCATGAAACCTGAACCCAAATCTCAGCATGAAGTCAAACCCCAAATTTGACCTTGAACTTTATCCCATAAGCCCTGAGTCTTAAAGCCTAAATCATAAACTTAAAGCCCTAAACTATAACTCTGTTTCCTTGTCCTTCACTCTAAACCCTCACCCTAACACTAAACCCAAAGCCTGATCTAGAACTCTGACTAAAACCTGAACCTGTACCCAAATTCAAATGCTTCACCACACTTTGCTTAGGCACTTGCCATTGATGGATATTTGCAGTTTCTACCTTTTGATTCTTGTGAACATTGTTTGGGTTGGGGGCTAGGGTTAGGGTCTTGGATTAGGGTAGGGTCCAGGCTTGAGACCAAGTTGAGGTCAGAGTGTGGGTCTGCATCAGGGCCATGTTCAGTGACACTGTTTGGGTCAAGGACTGTTGTAATTCCACATTGTTTCCAATTCATTGTTCCTTAGCTATTTGGGGGGAAGTTGGGGGGTATTGGGCTCCATGCAGCTTGAATTTCCGGAATGAAATGGCATCAGCTGGACCCCAGGAGGGAGCAGGACCTTCCACTGAAGGGTGAGCTCCCACAGTCCTGCACTGCCTTGCACCGCCTGCAGAGGGCGCCAGACCCCAGCTCCGCCCTGAGCCAAGGCTGCACAGCCACAGCTGGGACCAGAGCCCCGCCTCTTCAGGACCCACTGTGGAGACTTCTGGAGAATGTGGGGCGCCTCCCACCCTGACAGGACAAGCTGAGGAGGGTGTGGCTCTGCATCCACACTGACCGGACCCGTTGTGGAGGACGCGCCCACACTGGCAGCAGTCCAACCTCCTAAGGACCAGATGCTGGAGGAGCTGAGGAGAAGCCGCCTGAGTGCACTGTCAAGGGGTTCGTGGTCTCAGGACCCCACAGAGGAAGGGCGCCCTGTGTAGACACTGGGGCTTCCGTCGTTTTGTGTGAGGAGACGTGGCCTCCTGCTGTGCTGTGCGCGGGGCTGTGGGGTCCCCCCTTTCTGGGCTCGGGTGCTCCTAGGTCCTCATCTGTGTTTGTGTGCTCGCGGATTAGGTTCCTTGGGCTCCTCAGATGGTCTGCAGTCAGGGAGCGTCCCCCTGCTTCGGTGCTTGTGCTCTCCCCACCTCAGCCCTGCGGGGTCCTTCCCGTGTCCACACCCACTCCAGGCTTGCACCGAGTCCGGAAATTCGGGAGCCAGAGTGAGGACTCTGTAGACGGTTTTGGGGAGAGTAGGTATTTTCCCAGTGTGGGTTCTTCCCTGAGCCACAGTGCCTCCCCATCTCTGTGTGTACCCCTCCCTGTCTGTCGTCATTGTTGCAGGGCTGTCAGAGGACAGGTCTGTCACCTTCTTGGTTCAGGGGCCTCCCAGGTATCTTGCTGTCTTGGATGCAGGTGTAAATGAGATCGTTTTCCGCAGTCTCTTTCTGATGGTTCCTTCGGGGCACCTAGGAGTGCCACTAATTTGTGCATATTGATTTTGTTCCTTGCAAGTTCTTGAATTTATTAGTTCAATTGGCCTTAAACTCAATCTGCCAGTTATTTGACCAGCAGCATGGGTTTAATTGGGAAGAGCAGAGAATGGCAGTCTGGGCTGAGCAAGCTAAGGTCCCATCACAGGCAAGTGCGAGAAACAAAGGAGAGGAACATTATTTCATGGAGGAGGAAGAAGTTGGGAAGGGTGCTTGAAGGAAAGTCCCTTGGAGAAAGGCAGGGTGATGGAGAATTCTCACCAGCTGAGCTGCAAAGCTCCTACAAAAAGTCAGGAGATGAACCTCCAGCTTCCCCTGTGGGGCCTAATATTGGTGAGTCTGTCCTGTTGGGGATTGCAATGTGGGGTCTGTAATGGGCACTGAGCAGCAGGCGCCCCCTTCCAGCCTCCCCTTCTGGCATCCCCAGTCCACTTTACTGGGGCTTCCCTTCCTGCTTTTGCACAGTTCTAACCAGCTTGTGGTGGAACGTTGTGGAAAAACTGAAATTCCAAATCCACTGCTTCTACTGCACCTGAGATACAGGGGCCCATGATTTAATCCTCCCACGAGTCTCTTGCTAGCCCCACCTGTCCGTTACTCATTTTGAGAGTTGATATTACCAAAGTACTGTAATTCTAAAAATTTCTGAATTAGCTGTATTATTTCTTTTTAGGTATGAAGTTAACTTCCAATTATATGAATTTAATATTTTGATCATTGTTTTCTAATTTTATTGCCTTATTCTTGGAAAATATAGCCTGATATTTAACTCTAGGAATTTATTGGCATATACTTCTGGCCTAAATAATGGCCTGTTTCTGTAAATGTTCAACTTATGCTTATATACTTACTGAAGACTCTTGTTTTGGGGTTAGGATGGCTACATTTATTAATAGATCAGGACTATTAGATTCTCTAAATTTTGATGTCTCTTAATTTAATCTAATTAAATTATCAGTTAATGAAAGAAGTTAAATTTTTTATGTACTACTGCATCTAAACTTATCAAAGTCTTTGCTATAATTAGACAAGTATGTCATCCTGTTTTTATACCAAGTCTTACATTAAAAAAATCTTACTATCTGAAATATTATTTATTTTTATTATTATTTATTTTTTTTAAAAGATTGTATTTATTGGGGTACCTCTGTTATTCCCTCTGCTGTGTGCATGTTTTTCTTTTCTCACTCTCTCTCAAATAAATAAGTAAAATTTAAAGATTATCTCTCTCAAATAAATAAGTCAAATTTTTTTTCTCAATGGGAGGGAGAAGCAGACTCTCCACTGAGCAGGGAGCCTGATGCAGGGCTCAATACCAGGACCCTGGGATCATCACCTGACCTGAAGGCAGACACTTGAACCGACTAAGTCACCCAGGCACTCCAGCTGTTTATTTATTTATTTATTTTTATTATGCATATGTTTTATCTCTCTTTTCTACAAGTCTTTTTTTTGATCTTTTTACTTTTTTCATAAAACTGAATTATTTCAAGATGACTTGGTCATCCTCTTTTCCCCAACCTCAAAGATCATAGAGTATATTTTAACTGTTAAAATAATATTAGTATTTAAGTGCTGCCTACACAAATTAAGGCAAATTATCTGTGATCTGTATTCCTGAAAATATTTTTTTTATTATGCCTTCCTATGCCAATGACATTTTATAAGGATCTAAATGTTTCCATTTGTGATTTTTTTTTCAAGATAATAAAGCTATTACTTCATTCTTTTTTATATCTGATGTTATTTAAAAAAATTCTGTCAGTCTGATTCTTGTTTCTTTATTAATGAATTATTTTTTTTCTCTCTAACACTTGTGATTTTTTTTGTGTGTCTTTGGTATGTATGCCCTAGTTTGGGATTCATAGAGTCAACTCTAGTTATGAATATTTTCTTTCTTTTCTTGTATGTAAGTTTTAATCCAGTGTCTTGACTATTTTATGCTTGAGAAATAGATGTACATTAATATTCAAATATTTCTTTCCTTTTTCTTCTTTCATTTAAAAAAAGTCATTTATTTTATTTTATTTAAAAATATTTATTTATTTATTTGGAGTAGAGAGAGAGGGTCATGAAGAGTGGCTGATTATATACTTTCAATTTGGGAGGAGGTTAGGGATAGCACAAGCCTCCAAGGTATTTTATAAACAAGGTTTCCAGGACCTTGAGGGGGCTAGCTATTGTTAGGGAAAGGTCATTTATTACTATTTAGTAAAAACTCAGGGAAGAGACTCTTCTGATGTGTATCAGTGGGTATATGCTTGGGAGATGATTGCCAATGTATATCTTGAGGGCAGGGGTGGGGAGTAGAGATAAAGAAGTTTCCAAAGTAATTTTTACATGTGAAAGTAGATTTTCAGTATCCTGGGGGGTGGACTAAGAATGCTTTTTGCCCTGAGTGGATGTGTCCACATGGAAGCAGCTGAGTCCCCAGAGGAGCTTCAAGGACTTGTCAACAGGCTATGAGTAGTAAGGAAATCTAATTTCTTCTCTAGCTTTTGTTCCACACACATCACCTACATCTTACACCTCTTTTATATTGATAATTTTAATGCTTTGCTGGTATCCAGATGACTATATCCTTAAGTGACTTCTTATCTCTATTGAATCCATTACGTATTCTATCCATTGTATTCTTAATTCAACTAGATTACATATATTTAATCTATTAGTACCACTAGGTTCTTATTCTTGTTTTTATTTCAAAATCTTTCCTTATTTCCTTACATTATTTATTGGGTATATTTTAAATCCCTGAAATACTCACTTATTATATATAAGCTGTCAACCGTATTCTTATTTTGAGGTAGCTATATCTTTTTGGGTTTTAGGACATCATACCAACAATGCCAAATAATTTTCAGACAACAGCAGGATCTCCAAGAATTCAACTAAATTCTGACACTATCTACCTGAACATAGTGTAAGATTTCATCAGTTAATGGATCAGTCCTCCAAGACTATCTCCAACCCCACCTCAGATGCCAGTCTCACTGTAGGCCCCAGGTTATTACCTGTGCTTGTGACTGAGCAACTACAGGTTGGAGGTCCCAGTGGCCTACTTCTTACGTTCTTTTAATTTGCTACAGGGACTCACAAAACTCAGAAAAATACTTACTTTATGTTTGCCAGCTTATTAAAAGATATAATAGAAGATTTAAATCAATAGATAGATAAAGAAGTGCACAGGGCAAGGTATGGAGAATGGGCACAGAGCTTCTATTACCTTCTGTAAGACTGCCACTCTTCCTGCCTTTTCATACATTTCACAAACTAAAAGCTTTCTGAACCCAGTCCTTTCAGCTTTTCTGTGGAGGCTTCATGACATAGTCATGACTGACTAAATCGTTGTCATTTGCTGATCTAATCTCCAGATCCTCTTCCCTCCCCAGATAATCCTGTATTGGGAGGAAGGGGAGGCAAAAAGTTGTGAAGGCTTTCACCAAGTGGTTGGTCCTTCAGGCAAACAGCCCTTGCCTTGAGTGAGGTCTGAAGGTCACTTCATTAACAGAACAAAACACACCTCTCTCACCCTTATCACAGGAAATCCCAAGAGTTTTAGGAGCTGTGAGTCAGTAGCCATGGTTGAAAACCAAATATTCAGATGACCAAAATATATTTCTTGTAAACCACTATATTACACTACATGCTTAAGTATTTAATTATGTGATCTTTTAAACTAATATTTTTCTAAGAGTATAAACTGTTCTGGCAGTAATCTGGATTGGGGAGTGATGTATTGCCAAATTTCTGTCGTTTTAGTCCAGGAAGTCAAAGAGAAAGAACAGGAGAGCCCCTTAGGGCAGGAAGTTCAAAGTAACAATGTTAACTACTACTACCTTTTCTTGATTTTTTTTTTTTAAACAAGCAAATCTTCTCTTCAGAGTTGCAGTTTAAAGCCAAGAACATGCAGAATTGGGAGAAAAAATAGTTAAATTTGGAGACTTGCAGAGGTAGAATCAGAGTAGTGAAAGCCATTACAGCAACTGAACTAACTGAGGTCAGTCTTTGGTGAATCACAGAAACAGGTGGAGTTGTCAAACAAAGGAATCTTTGTTTACAACATACAAGGAGATCACAGGGAATAAGTTCCAAAGCCTTGACTGTTTGAACAGGAGAGAGATTTTTATTTAGTATTTAAGATGAATACTCAGAAGGGAGAGTTTTATTATTCCGTGTATGGTTGGTCATAAGGTTGTGGCTGCATGCACATCCACATATGTATTTGTGCAATATGTATTGCATGTTCACCTGAATGAAGCTTGTATTCCACCGAGGGCAGAAACTTCAACGTTAGAATAAAGCAGAGGTAACTGTTGGACAAGGGAAAGGGACTCTGCAGGCTTCAAGAGCAGATAGAAACTAGATGGGGTCTTGGGCTCATTTTCTGGGACAAGGAATGCAAGGCCTTGATTGCTTTTGAAATAGCACTAGGAGTTTTGCCACTGATTTATTGTCTCAATAGCTTAGGCTATTTCCTGGTCTGGTGGTGACTGTTAGTTTTCCCATTGCCTTGTTCCCTCAAAATCCTTAAGGAGTGAGGTTTTTGCATTTCTTTTTAAGAACCTCCCAGGAAGTTTTGGAAGAAGTGTGCTTGGGCAAGTACACAGGTGGGGTATAGATCATTGAAAATAGCTGGGGACAAAAAATGATTTTCTTATGTCAGGAAAACTATATGTCATCTTAATTTTCTGGGAACCTCTAATTCTTTCTGCTGATGTTACCAGCAGGCTTCTGAGATATTACTGATTGTTCTCTTGTACCTAAGGAAAAAGAAATGTAGAAAGCAAAAGACAAAACTTTAAAATCTATCCTCCAACTCATCAATTCACTGCAGCCACCTCTCTGTCTTTCCCTTTCTCTTTTTCTTTCTCTTTCTCTCTCACTTTCTCTCTCACATACGCACAACACACGCAAATCATCTTAAAACAATTTTTAATTTTCCCTCTTCCATTTTAATATACTTGAGGCATGATCATTTTCTTAGTAAATACAAGAAAAAAAATCTAGGATTCCATCATTCTGTGTGATTAAAGTATTGAGGAATTTCCTTCCAATAGCACTTATAAAAACACATTTTATTTATGTAATATTATATAATCAGGTGCCTGCATTTTTCTTATTCTCTAACTAGTGTTATTTGGCAATTAATATTTTGTCAATCAATATTCCCCTATATCTGAATGTGTGGGCAGTGAGAGATGAGTTAGAGGCAAGGATGGTGAACACTCCCAACAACTGCAGACTACATATATCTTAAGCCATGATTTTCTTTGCAAAGATCAACATTGATAATGTTCTAGTCATACCTCCGTGTACCAGGAAAGAAGTAGCATATTTCTTGAAAGACACAGCTATCAAAGCTCCATTGAGAAACTGTAAAGATGGACAAGCGATTTCCAAATTACATATCTGATAATGGACATCTACTCTGATTATTTAAATATGAATAAAAATAAAAAACCTTACTAATAACCAAACAGAGTATCCAATTTTACATGTGAAGGAAATAATGGAAGAGACATGTCACCAAAAGTATATGGATGGCTTATAGGCACATGACAAATTTCTCAACATTTAGACATTAAAGAAATACAAATTAAAATCATAATGAGACATGCTTACATATCTATTAGAATGGCTAAAATTATAAAGGCTAATTGTACTTGGTCTGAGCTAGATTGAGAAGCAACAAAAAATCTAAACTGTTGTTGGCATATATCATGATACAACCACTTTGGAAAATAGTTTGAAAATTTTTTTAAATGCAAAATATGTTGCAGTTACAAAAATAGCCATTTTACTTCTAGGCATTTAACCAAGAGAAACAAGCCCTATGTTCATACAGGGACTTGTATATGAATTTCATAGCAGCTTTATTTTTAAGAATTGAAAACAGTGGAAATGTTCATCAATGTCCATCCATAGAGCAAAGAAAAATTATGATCTATTCATTAAAGAGATTACTATTCAACATCAAAATGAACTATTTACAATTGGAGATTCTCAAAGTAATGATGCTGAGAAAAGAAAAGCCAGGCAATGAATAGTATATACAGTGTGATTCCATGACTATAAAAAATCTAGAAAATACAAATTTATATATAGTCACAGTTATCAAATATATTGGTGTGATTTTAGTGCCTTCTTCTGTGATCCTATAGCTTCCTACACTTGCATCTCTGAGCATTTGTTACACCATGTGAAAATATGAACTCTTTCTCTTCATTCTGTCTTACTAGAATAAGAGTCCTTGAAATTTTATGGACAATTGAACTCTCAGTTATTAGCAGAAATTCTATCACACAGTAAATTTCCAAATATAAAAGCCAGAGTTTTACAATGACTTCTAAGCTTTTACATGATCTAGCCACTCATTTAACCTCTGTGACCTCTTTCCCTGCTACTCTTCAGTCACTCACAGTGGCCTCCTTGCTATTCCTCAGATATGCCAGGCATGATCCAACCTTATGGCCTTCAAGATAGCCAATTCCTTTGTCTGGAGTGACCTTATTGCTGATAGTTCTGCGCAAATTCATCACCTTTCCATACCTTTGTTCAATTGTCAGCTTCATTGTAACTACCCTGATCTTCCTATTAAAAATTTTAACTCCCCATCCCCTGCCTAGCAACCTTGATTTTTCTCACCCTGATCGAGTTTTTCTTTTTCCCCATTGTACTCATCCTTTTTGAATGCACTATGCAATTTTTATTAAGGTTTATAGCTTTGAATTGTCTCACCCATTAAAATAAAAGTTCTACAAAGCCAAGTATTTCATTTACCAGTGTAGTCTGAAGTAATATCTGCCATATAATATTTCAGTAGACAACTGGTAAATTTCAAAATAAATTAATGTTGAGAATATACTGAATTTCACAAGTCATTTCAATATTTATTTCCAAAAAATAAACTATGTAAAACATACCTTAAATTTACTTTCAAAATATTTTATAGCATATAATGGACAATATACATAAGCCTTAAAGAAACAATCCTATAAATAACCATTTCATACCTACTTAAAAACTACATAATACCACACTCCTAGATCCTCTCTGAACGCTCTAAAATAACCCTAAAGGAAATACATTTTTAAAAATAACAGATTTTTTGTCAAATAATTTAATAAAATAAAAGTTTCATTCATCTATGTAGATCATAATAAATGTTTTTAATAAGCATGAAATTATAACTCTGAAGTGTGCTAAAATGAAACCACCTGCTAAGGGTGAGAGAATAAAAATAAACATCATGTTTCCAAATAAGAGGAATTTATTACCTTTGAATCAAAGCATGTGGATTTGTTCAAACTGGCAATAAAGGAATATGGAGACACAAACCATAGAAAGTCATATTTTAGATTTCTAAAAGACTTCGAAGTGAAGAGTATACATTCACTTCTCACTTATTGCTCCTACATATTCATGAATTTGAGAGAAAATATAGGCCCTGTGTGTCTTAGCAACTAATGGGATATTTTTTGATATTTACATGCTTACACATAGTATGTGTTATAGTCTTCTCTTTTACATGCTGTAAAAAGGTTAACCTCTTTTCTGCAGAGATCTGAAAATGTGAAACAGTGCCTGAGTAGCTGAATTCATCTAATTCAAATTTCTTGCAGGTCTAAGACCTATTGATTTTCACTTGACTGCCTCCTTTTTCATCTGTCAATTGGTTACAAATTCTGGTACTGAAGAGAATACATTGGGGCTGGTGGCTCAGTGTGTTAAAGCCTCTGCCTTCAGTTCAGGTCATGATCTCAGGATCCTGGGATCGAGCTCCACGTCGGGACATAATGTAACGACAGATAGTTTATATGGGAGCCCTTTGGGTACTCTGGTGGATGAATGTTTTTAAATTAGTTTTTCATGGACATGGGGAGTTAGAGACGAGAAGGGAGGTGGGGGAAATTGGAAGGGGAGCTGAATCATGAGAGACTATGGACTCTGAAAAACAATCTGAGGGTTTTGAAGGGGCGGGGGATTTGGAGGTTGGGGTACCAGGTGTTGGGTATCATAGAGGGCACTGCTTGCATGGAGCACTGGGTGTGGTGCAAAAAGAATGAATACTGTTATGCTGAAAATAAATAAAAAATTAATTTAAAAAATATTAGTTTTTCGTAAACTACAAAAAAAAAAAAAAAAGAAAAGCGCTCCCATTTATAGCGTACACTTTATGGTTCACAAAGCACGTGCCAACAATAAAAATAATAATGGGTTACCGTTACACTTCATAGAAAAGGAGGTACAGGGAAATTGAATGAAAGGGAATAACAAAGTAGGTTCATAAGTCAATCTTCCTTGTAAAAAAATTAACGTGAAAGTGCGTTTCTGCCACCTCTCTCCTGTGTGACATTTTATCGATGGGAGATGGAAAATAAATGGTCTGGTTAACCTTTCCCTCCCCCTCAAAACCCATTATTTGAAAACACAAAAAGGGAAGTGAAGGGAGAAATCCTCCCACTCCCATCCCCACTCACCTCCATAGCCACCTCCTCTTCCAAGAACCTAGCAGACAAGGTGCCAAGAAGTGTTAGGTACCAGCAGTGGTCTCAGATCTCATTCAAGAATCATGGTGAAAGGCATTCAAAGAGATTGTGGGGGCACAGGGATCCAATTAAGGGGGACAAGTTTAAGGTTTGCCTGGTCCCCTAAAAACTAATGGCACTAGAGAAGATGAGCTTTGGGAACTATAGCATAATGGATACAATGTGTAAAAAGCTTCAGTGAGTCATGGTGGGAAGAGGCCAAGAGGGTAGCAAACACAGTCTTAGATGATGTTATTAATAGCACTATAGGCTCTAGATTTCCTGTTGTGGTGTTCTTTGCAAGACCAGCCCGGCCAAAGTGGATACTCTCAACCTGGAACAGAGGGTCTTCGAGATGCCAGCACGTGAGGTATGATGAGAGGGTAAAATGATAGGAGGTGTCCTTTGGAAGGACTGACTCCTTGACTTTAAAAGGGAGAACCCAAATCTGTAGGTGAAATCTTTCTGGCTACAAAGAGGGCCAAGGCCTCCTAAGGTCAAGGTCTCCTCGTCACTTGCAAAGATGTCGAAGAACATATTCAGACATTTCAAAGATGTCCTCATATCATTGGTTCCCACTCTGGAATTCTATCAATAAGGTGAGAGTTCCTCTAGTTGAAAAAGAGATCTAAAAAGACTTCCCTTTCTCATGTAATTTCTGTAACCTCCAGGACACACCCACCTCCCCCTTCCAGCTCTGTAATGAAGCCACAGCTGGTGCCAATTTGTGGAACTCCTTAAAGGCTATTCTCCCTTATATACCCCGGGACCAAGTTCCCATGCTCCCTCACCCGATTTCCTGCACTCACCTCCCACCTGGTGTGTTCACACCTGCAAGTGCCTTTTACCAACCCCTTTGCCAAAAGGCAGCCAGAGTGACCTTTCAAAGACCTATCAGTTCCTGGCATTTGTCTCCATAGAAATCTGCACTGATCTTCTAACAAATTCTCAGTCCTCCAAAGGCACCCATAATCCTCCCATCAGTCTATTCATACCCCTCCAACTGACTGATGCCTGTTCTGCCCCATCTCTCTGCCCTTCAACCACACGGCCTCCTTCTTCCTGTGGAGACCTCTCATGGCACCTGCCTCCAAGCACAGGTGATTCCCATTGATGGGAAGACCCTCTTCTCTCCCCCATCTCCCCACTCCAGTTACTCCCACTTATTCGTGAGCTCACAAGCCCCATGGTACACACTCTCCATGCAGCCTGCTCTCTCTTTTCTAGCACTGGCCTCCGTTTCTAGCTGTGCTTGTGTCATGGATGTCCCTCCCCAGCCAGCCTCCAAGCTCTCCTTCCCTTTAGCTCCAACACCTGACACAGTGCCTGGCACGTAGTAAGCCCTGGCTAGCTTCTAAGAGCCTCACTGAGGGACTGAAAGCATTTTAAAAATGTCACCACGTAGGCTCGAAACTGTAGGCAGAAAAAGCTTTGCCTGGATTGACATTTTAGAGACGTATTCGTCAAGTTGGATATGTTCACTGACTTTACCTTGTAAAATTAAAAAAAAATAGGACCTCTGTATATCTTCGCATCTAAGGAAGGCGCATGTATACTATTAGACCACGTTATGAGCTTAATGGAAGGAGACAAGATGTTTTCGCTAAGAAAATGTATAAGACTGTTGAGGTCAAGTGGGAGGAAACAGTCCGTTTGTTGGAGCATTGCTATCTTACTCTATCACAGCCACTCATAAAAATCTGACACGGGGTGAGTCAGAATTGTCTGTCGGAGATGAGTTAGATCTGGCTCATGTTCCTACAGACATGAAAGCCAGAAGCAAAGAAGGAGGCTTTGAAAGCGTGGGTTGAGGAGGCCGTGTGGTACACTGCGATGAGCTAAGTGCCCAGGGCCACCAGCAGACATGCTGGCCTGTGTCCGTCCTTTGTTCTGGGGTCCCTCTTGCACCATGTGGTGAGGCTGGTGGCTGGGAGCAGCTCAGGACAGGACCTGGTGGCATCTTACCTCTCCCACCCTCCTGTGGGCTCCAGTGGGCTCCAGTAGGTCCCAAGGGACAGCCTGCCTTCCTTGCAAAGCCCAGTAGCACTGGGAGCAGAAACTGGGGCCAAAGAGTGAGCACCCTGTTTGACAAGCTGGACCAGCCACCTCTTCTTCAGATGCAGGGGGAGCCCTGGCATGCTGACTCCTCCCTTCTCCCTTTCCCCTTTCCTCTTTCCTCCCTCTTTTCTTCCCCTCTCTCCTTCCCTGGTGGTGCCCTTTCCCAATGCCCACTTCATCCCTTTTCCTTTCTACATACCTGTCTTCTAGAGTTTCTTCTCTTTCCTCCCCATTACTTCCCTTCATCTGAATCTCCTCTTTGGTCCCTTTGTCCCTGCTCTCTGCTCCTCCTCCCCTTCCCTGGCCCCTGTTCAGCTCCATACTGAATGCAGGCAGAGCTGGACTAACATGCTCACTTGCTAGCTCAGCCACCCTCCAGAGAAGTCACTCTTCGGTGGCCACCTTCCTGACCCCCTGGTCGCTTCTCCACTTGTTCAGATATTGCTCTGAAGTCTGAGGAGGACAGAGCGGGGCTGCCACAGAAGCAGGCCAGAGGAGAAACCAAACCATGTGTCCACACTGTCCCCCAGCACTGCTGCTCTGAGAGCTTTCGGAGTCCTCAAAGGGTTAGGATTTAGGGGCTTCTTCAGAACCGGGAGTGAAAACAAGCATAGGTCAAAAGAAAAGCGACGGCCCCCACACAAAAATAATAATCACAAATGAAAACTATGTTAACTCTGAGTCCCAAAGTCGAAAAATTGCCTTGAATCTGTCACTAGAGAACACCCATGGCCTCACTCTCTGGGTTCTGGGTGCCCTGGGAATGGCAGGAGGCTCTGAAAAGCGCGTGGGGGTGCAGAACTATGGGGGCTAGCCTGCCCGCTGGCAGGGGGGGAGTACCTCCTGTGGCGCTGTCCAGGCCTGACCCCCTGCGGACAGGGTGTGGCGCAGCGTCTGGGGTGGTCCTGGTGCCCTGGGGTTGGCGGGAGGCTGCGCCCAGCTCCTGGACTGCGTTTTCTGCTTCAGGTGAGGGCGTGTCGTGGTGTCACTTTACCTGTGAGCAGAGGGTCCTCCAGAGAAGCCATGGGTCGGGGAGGGGCAGCAGGCGGCGGGAACGGGAACAGGACACCGCGGCCTCAGGGGCTAGGCTGGAGCATGGGAGTGCAGGGGCAGCGAGTATGGTGGGTCCTGCAGTCCCAAATGGGCTGCAGCACAGCACACTGGCGCTGCGCGCCCCTCCTTCCCGCCTGGGCAATTAGCAAAGCCCCTCTCCCGGCCGCCCCCGCCCCCCTCCCTCCTGAGTCCTCTGAGAGCTCACTTCCAGCTTTGGAAATTAGCAAAGACCCTTCTCTGCGCTGGCCCCGCCCCCTCACTTCTGAGGCCGGAGCCCATGCTGGGGTGCGGGGCTAAGCCCTGGCATGCTGCTGCATTGCCAGCGCCTGCCCTGGGCAGCCTCCTAGCCTGGCTCCCTGAGCGGGTGTCCACGCGCAGCCTGGCTGCGAAAAGATCATCAGTCCTAAACGCCAGCTGCACTCTTGGGTCAGTTTGCTGGCTTCCAGATTGCGCCCAAAGCCAGGAACCAGCTTCCCCAGCACAGGCCTGGGCTGAGATGCCTGCCTGGGATCTGTCTGAGCAGTCTCCTCCACTCCAGGCAGGGATGGCACTTCGACATGGATGTTTGGGTTTCTTGTTTGTTTTTTTGGTCATTGGTTATTACATGACCTCCAGGGTAGGTGCTCCACAAAGGGAGTGAAAACAGGACGCCATATATAGCATACAGCCATTCTAGAAAAATAGCTTGGGGTTCTCTCAGAAACGCGGCATTGGTCCTTGCACTATGGTTTAATAGAAAAGGGATTATGCACCAAGTTACTTAAATGAGCATAGGTTGAAATCGTTTACTGAGAGTAAATATTTTAAATAGTTATATTTTAACTAAATCTATCATCAATCATAAATCTATTACACGAAGGTTACAGGCAATTTAAAAGCAAGAGCACTCTCTTCAGGGTTTTAAATAATCCTTGTCTGTCTTGGCACATGAGAATGCAAAGATAGGAAATGGTTTGTAAAAGATCATATAATAGCTTTTACTAATTCTATTTATTTGACAGACAGAGATCACAAGTAGGCAGAGAGGCAGGCAGAGAGAAAGATGGGGAAGCAGGCTCCCCGTCAAGCAGAGAGCCTGATGAAGGGCTGGATCCCAGGACCCTGAGATCATGACCTGAGCCCAAGGCAGAGGCTTAACACACGGAGCCACCCAGGCGCCCCCAGATGAAATACATTTCTGACTTAGAAACTTCAGATAGAATTATTTTGTCCATGATGACAACTGAAGAAAATGTGTCATCCCTAAACCTAACCTTAAACCCTACCAACGCTGAAACCTAAGCTGACCTTAAAGCCCAAACTAGAACCCTGAATCCCAAACCTGGAATGGAACCCAAAGCCTGTACCTGAGCCCTGGATCCAAGCCCTGAACCACGAACCCAAACCCTAAACCAGACCTCCAAGTCATGAAACCTGAACCCAAATCTCAGCATGAAGTCAAACCCCAAATTTGACCTTGAACTTTATCCCATAAGCCCTGAGTCTTAAAGCCTAAATCATAAACTTAAAGCCCTAAACTATAACTCTGTTTCCTTGTCCTTCACTCTAAACCCTCACCCTAACACTAAACCCAAAGCCTGATCTAGAACTCTGACTAAAACCTGAACCTGTACCCAAATTCAAATGCTTCACCACACTTTGCTTAGGCACTTGCCATTGATGGATATTTGCAGTTTCTACCTTTTGATTCTTGTGAACATTGTTTGGGTTGGGGGCTAGGGTTAGGGTCTTGGATTAGGGTAGGGTCCAGGCTTGAGACCAAGTTGAGGTCAGAGTGTGGGTCTGCATCAGGGCCATGTTCAGTGACACTGTTTGGGTCAAGGACTGTTGTAATTCCACATTGTTTCCAATTCATTGTTCCTTAGCTATTTGGGGGGAAGTTGGGGGGTATTGGGCTCCATGCAGCTTGAATTTCCGGAATGAAATGGCATCAGCTGGACCCCAGGAGGGAGCAGGACCTTCCACTGAAGGGTGAGCTCCCACAGTCCTGCACTGCCTTGCACCGCCTGCAGAGGGCGCCAGACCCCAGCTCCGCCCTGAGCCAAGGCTGCACAGCCACAGCTGGGACCAGAGCCCCGCCTCTTCAGGACCCACTGTGGAGACTTCTGGAGAATGTGGGGCGCCTCCCACCCTGACAGGACAAGCTGAGGAGGGTGTGGCTCTGCATCCACACTGACCGGACCCGTTGTGGAGGACGCGCCCACACTGGCAGCAGTCCAACCTCCTAAGGACCAGATGCTGGAGGAGCTGAGGAGAAGCCGCCTGAGTGCACTGTCAAGGGGTTCGTGGTCTCAGGACCCCACAGAGGAAGGGCGCCCTGTGTAGACACTGGGGCTTCCGTCGTTTTGTGTGAGGAGACGTGGCCTCCTGCTGTGCTGTGCGCGGGGCTGTGGGGTCCCCCCTTTCTGGGCTCGGGTGCTCCTAGGTCCTCATCTGTGTTTGTGTGCTCGCGGATTAGGTTCCTTGGGCTCCTCAGATGGTCTGCAGTCAGGGAGCGTCCCCCTGCTTCGGTGCTTGTGCTCTCCCCACCTCAGCCCTGCGGGGTCCTTCCCGTGTCCACACCCACTCCAGGCTTGCACCGAGTCCGGAAATTCGGGAGCCAGAGTGAGGACTCTGTAGACGGTTTTGGGGAGAGTAGGTATTTTCCCAGTGTGGGTTCTTCCCTGAGCCACAGTGCCTCCCCATCTCTGTGTGTACCCCTCCCTGTCTGTCGTCATTGTTGCAGGGCTGTCAGAGGACAGGTCTGTCACCTTCTTGGTTCAGGGGCCTCCCAGGTATCTTGCTGTCTTGGATGCAGGTGTAAATGAGATCGTTCTCCGCAGTCTCTTTCTGATGGTTCCTTCGGAGCACCTAGGAGTGCCACTAATTTGTGCATATTGATTTTGTTCCTTGCAAATTCTTGAATTTATTAGTTCAATTGGCCTTAAACTCAATCTGCCAGTTATTTGACCAGCAGCATGGGTTTAAATTGGGAAGAGCAGAGAATGGCAGTCTGGGCTGAGCAAGCTAAGGTCCCATCACAGGCAAGTGCGAGAAACAAAGGAGAGGAACATTATTTCATGGAGGAGGAAGAAGATGGGAAGGGTGCTTGAAGAAAAGTCCCTTGGAGAAAGGCAGGGTGATGGAGAATTCTCACCAGCTGAGCTGCAAAGATCCTACAAAAAGTCAGGAGATGAACCTCCAGCTTCCCCTGTGGGGCCTAAAATTGGTGAGTCTGTCCTGTGGGGGATTGCAATGTGGGGTCTGTAATGGGCACTGAGCAGCAGGCGCCCCCTTCCAGCCTCCCCTTCTGGCATCCCCAGTCCACTTTACTGGGGCTTCCCTTCCTGCTTTTGCACAGTTCTAACCAGCTTGTGGTGGAACGTTGTGGAAAAACTGAAATTCCAAATCCACTGCTTCTACTGCACCTGAGATACAGGGGCCCATGATTTAATCCTCCCACGAGTCTCTTGCTAGCCCCACCTGTCCGTTACTCATTTTGAGAGTTGATATTACCAAAGTACTGTAATTCTAAAAATTTCTGAATTAGCTGTATTATTTCTTTTTAGGTATGAAGTTAACTTCCAATTATATGAATTTAATATTTTGGTCATTGTTTTCTAATTTTATTGCCTTATTCTTGGAAAATATAGCCTGATATTTAACTCTAGGAATTTATTGGCATATACTTCTGGCCTAAATAATGGCCTGTTTGTGTAAATGTTCAACTTATGCTTATATACTTACTGAAGACTCTTGTTTTGGGGTCAGGATGGCTACATTTATTAATAGATCAGGACTATTAGATTCTCTAAATTTTGATGTCTCTTAATTTAATCTAATTAAATTATCAGTTAATGAAAGAAGTTAAATTTTTTATGTACTACTGCATCTAAACTTATCAAAGTCTTTGCTATAATTAGACAAGTATGTCATCCTGTTTTTATACCAAGTCTCACATTAAAAAAATCATACTATCTGAAATATTATTTATTTTTATTATTATTTATTTATTTTAAAAGATTGTATTTATTGGGGTACCTGAGTTAAGTGTCTACCTATAGCTCAGGTCATAATACCCGGGTCCTGGGATAGAGCCCCGCAGGGGGTTCCCTGCTCAGTGGCGTGCTTCTCCCTCTCCCTCTGTTATTCCCTCTGCTGTGTGCATGTTTTTCTTTTCTCACTCTCTCTCAAATAAATAAGTAAAATTTAAAGATTATCTCTCTCAAATAAATAAGTCAAATTTTTTTTCTCAATGGGAGGGAGAAGCAGACTCTCCACTGAGCAGGGAGCCTGATGCAGGGCTCAATACCAGGACCCTGGGATCATCACCTGACCTGAAGGCAGACACTTGAACCGACTAAGTCACCCAGGCACTCCAGCTGTTTATTTATTTATTTATTTTTATTATGCATATGTTTTATCTCTCTTTTCTACAAGTCTTTTTTTTGATCTTTTTACTTTTTTCATAAAACTGAATTATTTCAAGATGACTTGGTCATCCTCTTTTCCCCAACCTCAAAGATCATAGAGTATATTTTAACTGTTAAAATAATATTAGTATTTAAGTGCTGCCTACACAAATTAAGGCAAATTATCTGTGATCTGTATTCCTGAAAATATTTTTTTTATTATGCCTTCCTATGCCAATGACATTTTATAAGGATCTAAATGTTTCCATTTGTGATTTTTTTTCAAGATAATAAAGCTATTACTTCATTCTTTTTTATATCTGATGTTATTTAAAAAAATTCTGTCAGTCTGATTCTTGTTTCTTTATTAATGAATTATTTTTTTTCTCTCTAACACTTGTGATTTTTTTTGTGTGTCTTTGGTATGTATGCCCTAGTTTGGGATTCATAGAGTCAACTCTAGTTATGAATATTTTCTTTCTTTTCTTGTATGTAAGTTTTAATCCAGTGTCTTGACTATTTTATGCTTGAGAAATAGATGTACATTAATATTCAAATATTTCTTTCCTTTTTCTTCTTTCATTTAAAAAAAGTCATTTATTTTATTTTATTTAAAAATATTTATTTATTTATTTGGAGTAGAGAGAGAGGGTCATGAAGAGTGGCTGATTATATACTTTCAATTTGGGAGGAGGTTAGGGATAGCACAAGCCTCCAAGGTATTTTATAAACAAGGTTTCCAGGACCTTGAGGGGGCTAGCTATTGTTAGGGAAAGGTCATTTATTACTATTTAGTAAAAACTCAGGGAAGAGACTCTTCTGATGTGTATCAGTGGGTATATGCTTGGGAGATGATTGCCAATGTATATCTTGAGGGCAGGGGTGGGGAGTAGAGATAAAGAAGTTTCCAAAGTAATTTTTACATGTGAAAGTAGATTTTCAGTATCCTGGGGGGTGGACTAAGAATGCTTTTTGCCCTGAGTGGATGTGTCCACATGGAAGCAGCTGAGTCCCCAGAGGAGCTTCAAGGACTTGTCAACAGGCTATGAGTAGTAAGGAAATCTAATTTCTTCTCTAGCTTTTGTTCCACACACATCACCTACATCTTACACCTCTTTTATATTGATAATTTTAATGCTTTGCTGGTATCCAGATGACTATATCCTTAAGTGACTTCTTATCTCTATTGAATCCATTACGTATTCTATCCATTGTATTCTTAATTCAACTAGATTACATATATTTAATCTATTAGTACCACTAGGTTCTTATTCTTGTTTTTATTTCAAAATCTTTCCTTATTTCCTTACATTATTTATTGGGTATATTTTAAATCCCTGAAATACTCACTTATTATATATAAGCTGTCAACCGTATTCTTATTTTGAGGTAGCTATATCTTTTTGGGTTTTAGGACATCATACCAACAATGCCAAATAATTTTCAGACAACAGCAGGATCTCCAAGAATTCAACTAAATTCTGACACTATCTACCTGAACATAGTGTAAGATTTCATCAGTTAATGGATCAGTCCTCCAAGACTATCTCCAACCCCACCTCAGATGCCAGTCTCACTGTAGGCCCCAGGTTATTACCTGTGCTTGTGACTGAGCAACTACAGGTTGGAGGTCCCAGTGGCCTACTTCTTACGTTCTTTTAATTTGCTACAGGGACTCACAAAACTCAGAAAAATACTTACTTTATGTTTGCCAGCTTATTAAAAGATATAATAGAAGATTTAAATCAATAGATAGATAAAGAAGTGCACAGGGCAAGGTATGGAGAATGGGCACAGAGCTTCTATTACCTTCTGTAAGACTGCCACTCTTCCTGCCTTTTCATACATTTCACAAACTAAAAGCTTTCTGAACCCAGTCCTTTCAGCTTTTCTGTGGAGGCTTCATGACATAGTCATGACTGACTAAATCGTTGTCATTTGCTGATCTAATCTCCAGATCCTCTTCCCTCCCCAGATAATCCTGTATTGGGAGGAAGGGGAGGCAAAAAGTTGTGAAGGCTTTCACCAAGTGGTTGGTCCTTCAGGCAAACAGCCCTTGCCTTGAGTGAGGTCTGAAGGTCACTTCATTAACAGAACAAAACACACCTCTCTCACCCTTATCACAGGAAATCCCAAGAGTTTTAGGAGCTGTGAGTCAGTAGCCATGGTTGAAAACCAAATATTCAGATGACCAAAATATATTTCTTGTAAACCACTATATTACACTACATGCTTAAGTATTTAATTATGTGATCTTTTAAACTAATATTTTTCTAAGAGTATAAACTGTTCTGGCAGTAATCTGGATTGGGGAGTGATGTATTGCCAAATTTCTGTCGTTTTAGTCCAGGAAGTCAAAGAGAAAGAACAGGAGAGTCCCTTAGGGCAGGAAGTTCAAAGTAACAATGTTAACTACTACTACCTTTTCTTGATTTTTTTTTTTAAACAAGCAAATCTTCTCTTCAGAGTTGCAGTTTAAAGCCAAGAACATGCAGAATTGGGAGAAAAAATAGTTAAATTTGGAGACTTGCAGAGGTAGAATCAGAGTAGTGAAAGCCATTACAGCAACTGAACTAACTAAGGTCAGTCTTTGGTGAATCACAGAAACAGGTGGAGTTGTCAAACAAAGGAATCTTTGTTTACAACATACAAGGAGATCACAGGGAATAAGTTCCAAAGCCTTGACTGTTTGAACAGGAGAGAGATTTTTATTTAGTATTTAAGATGAATACTCAGAAGGGAGAGTTTTATTATTCCGTGTATGGTTGGTCATAAGGTTGTGGCTGCATGCACATCCACATATGTATTTGTGCAATATGTATTGCATGTTCACCTGAATGAAGCTTGTATTCCACCGAGGGCAGAAACTTCAACGTTAGAATAAAGCAGAGGTAACTGTTGGACAAGGGAAAGGGACTCTGCAGGCTTCAAGAGCAGATAGAAACTAGATGGGGTCTTGGGCTCATTTTCTGGGACAAGGAATGCAAGGCCTTGATTGCTTTTGAAATAGCACTAGGAGTTTTGCCACTGATTTATTGTCTCAATAGCTTAGGCTATTTCCTGGTCTGGTGGTGACTGTTAGTTTTCCCATTGCCTTGTTCCCTCAAAATCCTTAGGAGTGAGGTTTTTGCATTTCTTTTTAAGAACCTCCCAGGAAGTTTTGGAAGAAGTGTGCTTGGGCAAGTACACAGGTGGGGTATAGATGATTGAAAATAGCTGGGGACAAAAAATGATTTTCTTATGTCAGGAAAACTATATGTCATCTTAATTTTCTGGGAACCTCTAATTCTTTCTGCTGATGTTACCAGCAGGCTTCTGAGATATTACTGATTGTTCTCTTGTACCTAAGGAAAAAGAAATGTAGAAAGCAAAAGACAAAACTTTAAAATCTATCCTCCAACTCATCAATTCACTGCAGCCACCTCTCTGTCTTTCCCTTTCTCTTTTTCTTTCTCTTTCTCTCTCACTTTCTCTCTCACATACGCACAACACACGCAAATCATCTTAAAACAATTTTTAATTTTCCCTATTCCATTTTAATATACTTGAGGCATGATCATTTTCTTAGTAAATACAAGAAAAAAAAATCTAGAATTCCATCATTCTGTGTGATTAAAGTATTGAGGAATTTACTTCCAATAGCACTTATAAAAACACATTTTATTTATGTAATATTATATAATCAGGTGCCTGCATTTTTCTTATTCTCTAACTAGTGTTATTTGGCAATTAATATTTTGTCAATCAATATTCCCCTATATCTGAATGTGTGGGCAGTGAGAGATGAGTTAGAGGCAAGGATGGTGAACACTCCCAACAACTGCAGACTACATATATCTTAAGCCATGATTTTCTTTGCAAAGGTCAACATTGATAATGTTCTAGTCATACCTCCGTGTACCAGGAAAGAAGTAGCATATTTCTTGAAAGACACAGCTATCAAAGCTCCATTGAGAAACTGTAAAGATGGACAAGCGATTTCCAAATTACATATCTGATAATGGACATCTACTCTGATTATTTAAATATGAATAAAAATAAAAAACCTTACTAATAACCAAACAGAGTATCCAATTTTACATGTGAAGGAAATAATGGAAGAGACATGTCACCAAAAGTATATGGATGGCTTATAGGCACATGACAAATTTCTCAACATTTAGACATTAAAGAAATACAAATTAAAATCATAATGAGACATGCTTACATATCTATTAGAATGGCTAAAATTATAAAGGCTAATTGTACTTGGTCTGAGCTAGATTGAGAAGCAACAAAAAATCTAAACTGTTGTTGGCATATATCATGATACAACCACTTTGGAAAATAGTTTGAAAATTTTTTTAAATGCAAAATATGTTGCAGTTACAAAAATAGCCATTTTACTTCTAGGCATTTAACCAAGAGAAACAAGCCCTATGTTCATACAGGGACTTGTATATGAATTTCATAGCAGCTTTATTTTTAAGAATTGAAAACAGTGGAAATGTTCATCAATGTCCATCCATAGAGCAAAGAAAAATTATGATCTATTCATTAAAGAGATTACTATTCAACATCAAAATGAACTATTTACAATTGGAGATTCTCAAAGTAATGATGCTGAGAAAAGAAAAGCCAGGCAATGAATAGTATATACAGTGTGATTCCATGACTATAAAAAATCTAGAAAATACAAATTTATATATAGTCACAGTTATCAAATATATTGGTGTGATTTTAGTGCCTTCTTCTGTGATCCTATAGCTTCCTACACTTGCATCTCTGAGCATTTGTTACACCATGTGAAAATATGAACTCTTTCTCTTCATTCTGTCTTACTAGAATAAGAGTCCTTGAAATTTTATGGACAATTGAACTCTCAGTTATTAGCAGAAATTCTATCACACAGTAAATTTCCAAATATAAAAGCCAGAGTTTTACAATGACTTCTAAGCTTTTACATGATCTAGCCACTCATTTAACCTCTGTGACCTCTTTCCCTGCTACTCTTCAGTCACTCACAGTGGCCTCCTTGCTATTCCTCAGATATGCCAGGCATGATCCAACCTTATGGCCTTCAAGATAGCCAATTCCTTTGTCTGGAGTGACCTTATTGCTGATAGTTCTGCGCAAATTCATCACCTTTCCATACCTTTGTTCAATTGTCAGCTTCATTGTAACTACCCTGATCTTCCTATTAAAAATTTTAACTCCCCATCCCCTGCCTAGCAACCTTGATTTTTCTCACCCTGATCGAGTTTTTCTTTTTCCCCATTGTACTCATCCTTTTTGAATGCACTATGCAATTTTTATTAAGGTTTATAGCTTTGAATTGTCTCACCCATTAAAATAAAAGTTCTACAAAGCCAAGTATTTCATTTACCAGTGTAGTCTGAAGTAATATCTGCCATATAATAGTTCAGTAGACAACTGGTAAATTTCAAAATAAATTAATGTTGAGAATATACTGAATTTCACAAGTCATTTCAATATTTATTTCCAAAAAATAAACTATGTAAAACATACCTTAAATTTACTTTCAAAATATTTTATAGCATATAATGGACAATATACATAAGCCTTAAAGAAACAATCCTATAAATAACCATTTCATACCTACTTAAAAACTACATAATACCACACTCCTAGATCCTCTCTGAACGCTCTAAAATAACCCTAAAGGAAATACATTTTTAAAAATAACAGATTTTTTGTCAAATAATTTAATAAAATAAAAGTTTCATTCATCTATGTAGATCATAATAAATGTTTTTAATAAGCATGAAATTATAACTCTGAAGTGTGCTAAAATGAAACCACCTGCTAAGGGTGAGAGAATAAAAATAAACATCATGTTTCCAAATAAGAGGAATTTATTACCTTTGAATCAAAGCATGTGGATTTGTTCAAACTGGCAATAAAGGAATATGGAGACACAAACCATAGAAAGTCATATTTTAGATTTCTAAAAGACTTCGAAGTGAAGAGTATACATTCACTTCTCACTTATTGCTCCTACATATTCATGAATTTGAGAGAAAATATAGGCCCTGTGTGTCTTAGCAACTAATGGGATATTTTTTGATATTTACATGCTTACACATAGTATGTGTTATAGTCTTCTCTTTTACATGCTGTAAAAAGGTTAACCTCTTTTCTGCAGAGATCTGAAAATGTGAAACAGTGCCTGAGTAGCTGAATTCATCTAATTCAAATTTCTTGCAGGTCTAAGACCTATTGATTTTCACTTGACTGCCTCCTTTTTCATCTGTCAATTGGTTACAAATTCTGGTACTGAAGAGAATACATTGGGGCTGGTGGCTCAGTGTGTTAAAGCCTCTGCCTTCAGTTCAGGTCATTATCTCAGGATCCTGGGATCGAGCTCCACGTCGGGACATAATGTAACGACAGATAGTTTATATGGGAGCCCTTTGGGTACTCTGGTGGATGAATGTTTTTAAATTAGTTTTTCATGGACATGGGGAGTTAGAGACGAGAAGGGAGGTGGGGGAAATTGGAAGGGGAGCTGAATCATGAGAGACTATGGACTCTGAAAAACAATCTGAGGGTTTTGAAGGGGCGGGGGATTTGGAGGTTGGGGTACCAGGTGTTGGGTATCATAGAGGGCACTGCTTGCATGGAGCACTGGGTGTGGTGCAAAAAGAATGAATACTGTTATGCTGAAAATAAATAAAAAATTAATTTAAAAAATATTAGTTTTTCGTAAACTACAAAAAAAAAAAAAAAAGAAAAGCGCTCCCATTTATAGCGTACACTTTATGGTTCACAAAGCACGTGCCAACAATAAAAATAATAATGGGTTACCGTTACACTTCATAGAAAAGGAGGTACAGGGAAATTGAATGAAAGGGAATAACAAAGTAGGTTCATAAGTCAATCTTCCTTGTAAAAAAATTAACCTGAAAGTGCGTTTCTGCCACCTCTCTCCTGTGTGACATTTTATCGATGGGAGATGGAAAATAAATGGTCTGGTTAACCTTTCCCTCCCCCTCAAAACCCATTATTTGAAAACACAAAAAGGGAAGTGAAGGGAGAAATCCTCCCACTCCCATCCCCACTCACCTCCATAGCCACCTCCTCTTCCAAGAACCTAGCAGACAAGGTGCCAAGAAGTGTTAGGTACCAGCAATGGTCTCAGATCTCATTCAAGAATCATGGTGAAAGGCATTCAAAGAGATTGTGGGGGCACAGGGATCCAATTAAGGGGGACAAGTTTAAGGTTTGCCTGGTCCCCTAAAAACTAATGGCACTAGAGAAGATGAGCTTTGGGAACTATAGCATAATGGATACAATGTGTAAAAAGCTTCAGTGAGTCATGGTGGGAAGAGGCCAAGAGGGTAGCAAACACAGTCTTAGATGATGTTATTAATAGCACTATAGGCTCTAGATTTCCTGTTGTGGTGTTCTTGGCAAGACCAGCCCGGCCAAAGTGGATACTCTCAACATGGAACAGAGGGTCTTGGAGATGCCAGCACGTGAGGTATGATGAGAGGGTAAAATGATAGGAGGTGTCCTTTGGAAGGACTGACTCCTTGACTTTAAAAGGGAGAACCCAAATCTGTAGGTGAAATCTTTCTGGCTACAAAGAGGGCCAAGGCCTCCTAAGGTCAAGGTCTCCTCGTCACTTGCAAAGATGTCGAAGAACATATTCAGACATTTCAAAGATGTCCTCATATCATTGGTTCCCACTCTGGAATTCTATCAATAAGGTGAGAGTTCCTCTAGTTGAAAAAGAGATCTAAAAAGACTTCCCTTTCTCATGTAATTTCTGTAACCTTCAGGACACACCCACCTCCCCCTTCCAGCTCTGTAATGAAGCCACAGCTGGTGCCAATTTGTGGAACTCCTTAAAGGCTATTCTCCCTTATATACCCCGGGACCAAGTTCCCATGCTCCCTCACCCGATTTCCTGCACTCACCTCCCACCTGGTGTGTTCACACCTGCAAGTGCCTTTTACCAACCCCTTTGCCAAAAGGCAGCCAGAGTGACCTTTCAAAGACCTATCAGTTCCTGGCATTTGTCTCCATAGAAATCTGCACTGATCTTCTAACAAATTCTCAGTCCTCCAAAGGCACCCATAATCCTCCCATCAGTCTATTCATACCCCTCCAACTGACTGATGCCTGTTCTGCCCCATCTCTCTGCCCTTCAACCACACTGCCTCCTTCTTCCTGTGGAGACCTCTCATGGCACCTGCCTCCAAGCACAGGTGATTCCCATTGATGGGAAGACCCTCTTCTCTCCCCCATCTCCCCACTCCAGTTACTCCCACTTATTCGTGAGCTCACAAGCCCCATGGTACACACTCTCCATGCAGCCTGCTCTCTCTTTTCTAGCATTGGCCTCCGTTTCTAGCTGTGCTTGTGTCATGGATGTCCCTCCCCAGCCAGCCTCCAAGCTCTCCTTCCCTTTAGCTCCAACACCTGACACAGTGCCTGGCACGTAGTAAGCCCTGGCTAGCTTCTAAGAGCCTCACTGAGGGACTGAAAGCATTTTAAAAATGTCACCACATAGGCTCGAAACTGTAGGCAGAAAAAGCTTTGCCTGGATTGACATTTTAGAGACGTATTCGTCAAGTTGGATATGTTCACTGACTTTACCTTGTAAAATTAAAAAAAAATAGGACCTCTGTATATCTTCGCATCTAAGGAAGGCGCATGTATACTATTAGACCACGTTATGAGCTTAATGGAAGGAGACAAGATGTTTTCGCTAAGAAAATGTATAAGACTGTTGAGGTCAAGTGGGAGGAAACAGTCCGTTTGTTGGAGCATTGCTATCTTACTCTATCACAGCCACTCATAAAAATCTGACACGGGGTGAGTCAGAATTGTCTGTCGGAGATGAGTTAGATCTGGCTCATGTTCCTACAGACATGAAAGCCAGAAGCGAAGAAGGAGGATTTGAAAGCGTGGGTTGAGGAGGCCGTGTGGTTCACTGTGATGAGCTAAGTGCCCAGGGCCACCAGCAGACATGCTGGCCTGTGTCCGTCCTTTGTTCTGGGGTCCCTCTTGCACCATGTGGTGAGGCTGGTGGCTGGGAGCAGCTCAGGACAGGACCTGGTGGCATCTTACCTCTCCCACCCTCCTGTGGGCTCCAGTGGGCTCCAGTAGGTCCCAAGGGACAGCCTGCCTTCCTTGCAAAGCCCAGTAGCACTGGGAGCAGAAACTGGGGCCAAAGAGTGAGCACCCTGTTTGACAAGCTGGACCAGCCACCTCTTCTTCAGATGCAGGGGGAGCCCTGGCATGCTGACTCCTCCCTTCTCCCTTTCCCCTTTCCTCTTTCCTCCCTCTTTTCTTCCCCTCTCTCCTTCCCTGGTGGTGCCCTTTCCCAATGCCCACTTCATCCCTTTTCCTTTCTACATACCTGTCTTCTAGAGTTTCTTCTCTTTCCTCCCCATTACTTCCCTTCATCTGAATCTCCTCTTTGGTCCCTTTGTCCCTGCTCTCTGCTCCTCCTCCCCTTCCCTGGCCCCTGTTCAGCTCCATACTGAATGCAGGCAGAGCTGGACTAACATGCTCACTTGCTAGCTCAGCCACCCTCCAGAGAAGTCACTCTTCGGTGGCCACCTTCCTGACCCCCTGGTCGCTTCTCCACTTGTTCAGATATTGCTCTGAAGTCTGAGGAGGACAGAGCGGGGCTGCCACAGAAGCAGGCCAGAGGAGAAACCAAACCATGTGTCCACACTGTCCCCCAGCACTGCTGCTCTGAGAGCTTTCGGAGTCCTCAAAGGGTTAGGATTTAGGGGCTTCTTCAGAACCGGGAGTGAAAACAAGCATAGGTCAAAAGAAAAGCGACGGCCCCCACACAAAAATAATAATCACAAATGAAAACTATGTTAACTCTGAGTCCCAAAGTCGAAAAATTGCCTTGAATCTGTCACTAGAGAACACCCAAGGCCTCACTCTCTGGGTTCTGGGTGCCCTGGGAATGGCAGGAGGCTCTGAAAAGCGCGTGGGGGTGCAGAACTATGGGGGCTAGCCTGCCCGCTGGCAGGGGGGGGGGTACCTCCTGTGGCGCTGTCCCGGCCTGACCCCCTGCGGACAGGGTGTGGCGCAGCGTCTGGGGTGGTCCTGGTGCCCTGGGGTTGGCGGGAGGCTGCGCCCAGCTCCTGGACTGCGTTTTCTGCTTCAGGTGAGGGCGTGTCGTGGTGTCACTTTACCTGTGAGCAGAGGGTCCTCCAGAGAAGCCATGGGTCGGGGAGGGGCAGCAGGCGGCGGGAACGGGAACAGGACACCGCGGCCTCAGGGGCTAGGCTGGAGCATGGGAGTGCAGGGGCAGCGAGTATGGTGGGTCCTGCAGTCCCAAATGGGCTGCAGCACAGCACACTGGCGCTGCGCGCCCCTCCTTCCCGCCTGGGCAATTAGCAAAGCCCCTCTCCCGGCCGCCCCCGCCCCCCTCCCTCCTGAGTCCTCTGAGAGCTCACTTCCAGCTTTGGAAATTAGCAAAGACCCTTCTCTGCGCTGGCCCCGCCCCCTCACTTCTGAGGCCGGAGCCCATGCTGGGGTGCGGGGCTAAGCCCTGGCATGCTGCTGCATTGCCAGCGCCTGCCCTGGGCAGCCTCCTAGCCTGGCTCCCTGAGCGGGTGTCCACGCGCAGCCTGGCTGCGAAAAGATCATCAGTCCTAAACGCCAGCTGCACTCTTGGGTCAGTTTGCTGGCTTCCAGATTGCGCCCAAAGCCAGGAACCAGCTTCCCCAGCACAGGCCTGGGCTGAGATGCCTGCCTGGGATCTGTCTGAGCAGTCTCCTCCACTCCAGGCAGGGATGGCACTTCGACCTGGATGTTTGGGTTTCTTGTTTGTTTTTTTGGTCATTGGTTATTACATGACCTCCAGGGTAGGTGCTCCACAAAGGGAGTGAAAACAGGACGCCATATATAGCATACAGCCATTCTAGAAAAATAGCTTGGGGTTCTCTCAGAAACGCGGCATTGGTCCTTGCACTATGGTTTAATAGAAAAGGGATTATGCACCAAGTTACTTAAATGAGCATAGGTTGAAATCGTTTACTGAGAGTAAATATTTTAAATAGTTATATTTTAACTAAATCTATTATCAATCATAAATCTATTACACGAAGGTTACAGGCAATTTAAAAGCCAGAGCTTTCTCTTCAGGGTTTTAAATAACCCCTGTCTCTCTTGGCACATGAGAATGCAAAGATAGGAAATGGTTTGTAAAAGATCATATAATAGCTTTTACTAATTCTATTTATTTGACAGACAGAGATCACAAGTAGGCAGAGAGGCAGGCAGAGAGAAAGATGGGGAAGCAGGCTCCCCGTCAAGCAGAGAGCCTGATGAAGGGCTGGATCCCAGGACCCTGAGATCATGACCTGAGCCCAAGGCAGAGGCTTAACACACGGAGCCACCCAGGCGCCCCCAGATGAAATACATTTCTGACTTAGAAACTTCAGATAGAATTATTTTGTCCATGATGACAACTGAAGAAAATGTGTCATCCCTAAACCTAACCTTAAACCCTACCTAAGCTGACCTTAAAGCCCAAACTAGAACCCTGAATCCCAAACCTGGAATGGAACCCAAAGCCTGTACCTGAGCCCTGGATCCAAGCCCTGAACCACAAACCCAAACCCTAAACCAGACCTCCAAGTCATGAAACCTGAACCCAAATCTCAGCATGAAGTCAAACCCCAAATTTGACCTTGAACTTTATCCCATAAGCCCTGAGTCTTAAAGCCTAAATCATAAACTTAAAGCCCTAAACTATAACTCTGTTTCCTTGTCCTTCACTCTAAACCCTCACCCTAACACTAAACCCAAAGCCTGATCTAGAACTCTGACTAAAACCTGAACCTGTACCCAAATTCAAATGCTTCACCACACTTTGCTTAGGCACTTGCCATTGATGGATATTTGCAGTTTCTACCTTTTGATTCTTGTGAACATTGTTTGGGTTGGGGGCTAGGGTTAGGGTCTTGGATTAGGGTAGGGTCCAGGCTTGAGACCAAGTTGAGGTCAGAGTGTGGGTCTGCATCAGGGCCATGTTCAGTGACACTGTTTGGGTCAAGGACTGTTGTAATTCCACATTGTTTCCAATTCATTGTTCCTTAGCTATTTGGGGGGAAGTTGGGGGGTATTGGGCTCCATGCAGCTTGAATTTCCGGAATGAAATGGCATCAGCTGGACCCCAGGAGGGAGCAGGACCTTCCACTGAAGGGTGAGCTCCCACAGTCCTGCACTGCCTTGCACCGCCTGCAGAGGGCGCCAGACCCCAGCTCCGCCCTGAGCCAAGGCTGCACAGCCACAGCTGGGACCAGAGCCCCGCCTCTTCAGGACCCACTGTGGAGACTTCTGGAGAATGTGGGGCGCCTCCCACCCTGACAGGACAAGCTGAGGAGGGTGTGGCTCTGCATCCACACTGACCGGACCCGTTGTGGAGGACGCGCCCACACTGGCAGCAGTCCAACCTCCTAAGGACCAGATGCTGGAGGAGCTGAGGAGAAGCCGCCTGAGTGCACTGTCAAGGGGTTCGTGGTCTCAGGACCCCACAGAGGAAGGGCGCCCTGTGTAGACACTGGGGCTTCCGTCGTTTTGTGTGAGGAGACGTGGCCTCCTGCTGTGCTGTGCGCGGGGCTGTGGGGTCCCCCCTTTCTGGGCTCGGGTGCTCCTAGGTCCTCATCTGTGTTTGTGTGCTCGCGGATTAGGTTCCTTGGGCTCCTCAGATGGTCTGCAGTCAGGGAGCGTCCCCCTGCTTCGGTGCTTGTGCTCTCCCCACCTCAGCCCTGCGGGGTCCTTCCCCTGTCCACACCCACTCCAGGCTTGCACCGAGTCCGGAAATTCGGGAGCCAGAGTGAGGACTCTGTAGACGGTTTTGGGGAGAGTAGGTATTTTCCCAGTGTGGGTTCTTCCCTGAGCCACAGTGCCTCCCCATCTCTGTGTGTACCCCTCCCTGTCTGTCGTCATTGTTGCAGGGCTGTCAGAGGACAGGTCTGTCACCTTCTTGGTTCAGGGGCCTCCCAGGTATCTTGCTGTCTTGGATGCAGGTGTAAATGAGATCGTTCTCCGCAGTCTCTTTCTGATGGTTCCTTCGGAGCACCTAGGAGTGCCCTAATTTGTGCATATTGATTTTGTTCCTTGCAAATTCTTGAATTTATTAGTTCAATTGGCCTTAAACTCAATCTGCCAGTTATTTGACCAGCAGCATGGGTTTAAATTGGGAAGAGCAGAGAATGGCAGTCTGGGCTGAGCAAGCTAAGGTCCCATCACAGGCAAGTGCGAGAAACAAAGGAGAGGAACATTATTTCATGGAGGAGGAAGAAGATGGGAAGGGTGCTTGAAGAAAAGTCCCTTGGAGAAAGGCAGGGTGATGGAGAATTCTCACCAGCTGAGCTGCAAAGATCCTACAAAAAGTCAGGAGATGAACCTCCAGCTTCCCCTGTGGGGCCTAAAATTGGTGAGTCTGTCCTGTGGGGGATTGCAATGTGGGGTCTGTAATGGGCACTGAGCACCAGGCGCCCCCTTCCAGCCTCCCCTTCTGGCATCCCCAGTCCACTTTACTGGGGCTTCCCTTCCTGCTTTTGCACAGTTCTAACCAGCTTGTGGTGGAACGTTGTGGAAAAACTGAAATTCCAAATCCACTGCTTCTACTGCACCTGAGATACAGGGGCCCATGATTTAATTCTCCCTCGAGTCTCTTGCTAACATGTGTCCTCTCCATGTTGGGTGACCTGGATTTGGGAGGGCTTGGCCTCCATCCCAAAGTCTGATGTTCTCTCTGCTTCCGTGTCATCGTGCTAACATGGATGTTTGGAAGATTCATTTCCTCTGTGGTGATTTCAAAGTGCAGTCAGCTTGTTATAGCAGCACAAATACGTGCTGTCTCCACACTCAGATTCCCCAGCCGTCATTTCTTTACCACGTTTGCCACTTCACACGGGATGCTTCAGTGTGTTTGATCCCACACCAGGACAACGTCCTGCAGAACCACCACATAACCTGAAATGAGGAGATCATTACAGAACCCATCCAAGGGTTAGTGTTAGGAACCAGGGACATGGCAGGACTGACCTGAAGACCCCATGGAGAGCTGTCTGGGTGGCTGAGTTGACAGTGGAGGTGAGGGTGAGTGTCTGGCTCTGGCTTTGTGTCCAGGAGTCAGCTCTGTGTGGGTGTGTCCTCAGCTAGGCATGCAGATTTCTGCTCCTCTGAATCCTTTCCGGAGTTCCAAATGGCACAGTTTCCTTCTGGGCAGCAGGCTGAGTCCTCTGGGATTGCCCATGTGTCCCCAAATTGTAGGGCACCTACTGCAAGGCCTTTGGGGTCAGTATCTTGAAAACCAAACCAAAGGTTATGGTTAGGGACCACCACATGGCAGGCCCGATCTGCTAGCACTCTGTCCATCTTTCTGGGGGAGGAAGCAGTCGAGGGATTTGTTCAGGTTGAGTGTCAAGCTCCAGGTTTGCATCCAGGGGCCTGCTGAATATGGGGTGTCCCAGGTAGGAATGCAGATTTCAGTTCCTCTGAATCCTTTCTGGAGTTCCAAATGGCATGGTTCCTTTCAGGGTGGCAGGTTGAGTCCTATGGTGTTCCTCACTGTCCCCATTCTCTGAGGCTTTGGAGCCAGGCCGTCGGGGACAGACAAACACAGGCTGGAGAGCTTTAATGTCAGAAATGTATTTTCTCACAGATCTGGAGGCCAGAAGTTCCAGATCAAGGTGCCAGCAAGGTTGGTCTCCAGTGAGCCTTTTCTTGTTGGTCTATAGATCACTACCTTTTCAACTGTGCCCTCAGATGACCTCTTCTCTGTGGACCCCCAGAGGGGAGGTAGGGGGAGTGCTTTCATGTGTTTCACCCTTATGAGGACACCAGTCCTAGCAGATTAGGACTCCTGTGACCTCACCAAGCCTTCAGTACCTCCTTCTAGGTAGGCCCTATCTCCAGATGCAGTCACACCGGATTAGGAATTCTTCATATGACTTTTGTGGGGACACAATTCAGTCCATAACAATTAGTACAGGAGAAAAACCATGGAGAGAATTCTAGAGGAGTCACACGTTGATGTTATAAGGTAAGTGGGTATAAAAGAGCACCTCTGAAGTCCAATAGGTCATTAGAGCTAGAGGCCGACAGGAAAGTCCTGTACGTGCCACAGTTTTGAGTTTGATGCAAGTGCAACTCTGAAGGGAAGATATTTGGGAGGCCTTGGCCGACCACTACTTCCAGCCAGGGGTGATTCTGGAGGGAGTATCTCTCGGAGTGCTGCCTAGAATCAAGACTTTGGGGTTGGAAAAGTGCCACTTCCAAAGCTGGAGAAGGATGGTGCTGTAAGTTATTTGAAGAGTACTGTTCTGGGAGATAGGAGATCTGGGGTGTCTTCTTTGTTCTGCTGCTGACCAGATGTGAAAATGCAGATTAACTCCCTAACCATCTCAGTTCTACCACCATGTGCTGCTGTCATGTGTCCCAAGCCCCAGAGTTAGTTTGATCCATAAGCAGAAGCCAGTCTTTTAGTTCCCAATCTCTTAATCGGGCTGATCGTCACAATATATAGCGGACACGTGACAGCCACCGGGGAGAAGTAAGGGTTGTCTTCCCCTCAGGGAGAGTGGAAAAGCTCTAGGAGAGGGCATACCCGTAGACCAAAGGCAGCCAGTGCTGGAGAGTGGAGCCACGGGGAAGAGTGTGCTGATGACAGCCTTGTGGAGGGAGGGCAGAAAGAGCCACCACCATGACACTTGAGTTACAGATCGAGCTTGGGGATAGAGAAGGGATCAGGGCACGGTAGAGCAGCAGCTGGCAAAGTGATTCTGTTGAGCTTAAGCTCACAGTGCCTTAGCGAATTAGAATGGGAAATGCCTTGCTATTGTCTGTGACTCTGTGATTGTGTGAGTATGAGTGACAGAGTGGGGACAAAGAGAGAGGGAGAGAGAATACATTAAATTTTAAAGAAGGACAATAAGGGACGCCTGGGTAGCTTACTCAGTTAAGCATCTACCTTTGGTTCAGGTCATGATCCCAGGGTCCTGGGATTGGATCCCATACCAGGCTCTAGTGGGGGGCCTGCCTTCCCTCTGCCTGCAGCTCCCCTTGCTTGTGATCTCTCTCTTCCTCTGTAACAAATAATAGTAAAAAATAAACAAGGGCGATACGTTATGTTTACTTTTGTTTCTGATGCCAGACATGGGTTCAGAGGATTGAAGAGGGAGATCCAAGGAGCTAGCCTCTCAAGAGGAGTGAATACCTAGTCACTGGTAAGACCCCTGGTCCTGCAATACAATATGGCTCCTGTGATCTGGGTCCTGTTAAATGCCCCTCGCCATCCTTCACCCGATAGTTTGATTCTTCATTGCGTTCAGTGTGGGGAACTGGGAGAAGCTATGACACTTGGCCCTTTGTGGAGGAATGTTAGTAGTATAAATAGCAATAGTTATCAGTTCTGGAGCACTTCCATGACTCTGCTGCAGGCACTCTGCTGTGACCTGGGTTTATAGCAGTGAGATAAACATAGAAATAGATGTGGGCTCTGTTCCCAAGAATCTGAAACCCACTATTCTTCTTGTCCCCTTCCCATTCTGTCTTCTTCAGCCCTTGTGCAGGAAGCTTGCTTACTTCTCCCCTTCCCTCTCCTGCTCCCCCTGCTTGTGCTCTCATTCCCTCTCTCTGACATGTAAATAAATCAAATGTTTTAAAAAATTATAAAAAAGGCAAAACAAATAACCATTTTTGGAGAGTGATTTTCTGAATGCAGTTATGGGCAGTGCTGGGTACTGAAGAAGACGCTCTGCTGACCAGAGGAGTGGGGAAATTACAGAACAAATTCCACAGGTCATTGAATATATCACATTCATCACCCCACCCATAGCACTTATTAATCTCTAGCCCAGCCAATATGTTGGTTATAAAAATGAGCTTTCTCCAAACTGACAGGAAGTTCTCGTTTTAGCAATGTAAATCATTCTGATCTTTATCACTAATGTGATCTAATCCTGTCTAGTAAAGAAACTTGAGAGTTCTATATCTCTGTAAGCATTTAAGAAAAACAATGGACTCTACTCTAATTACTTTTTAACTAACTTGACTTGCCAAAGGAAGGAGAAAGTAAATATCAGAAATCTTACCACTAAGCACAAGTTGCAAGTTATACCTGCCAAAATGTGGTTCAAAATATAAGTAACCAGTCTCCTTAGAAGCCTTTTACCTTCTTATATCTGTTATGTTGGGTAAATGAGTAGTTACTAGAATACAGCTGGCTCAGTGATCACAATTCTGCTTACCCTCAGAAATATAAATAGATTACATGTTTAGCCCGGTAACTGGACACTGATATAGAATTATTCACTGGCTGATTCCTAGATCAGAAACCACAAAAAATTTTTCTTTTTTATGGAAGTATGGCTGTTACAATAGTCTCACCTGTACCTCATAGTGATTGACTTAACTACTCTATACGTTACAACTCTAGATGTAACATTTTAATAAAACAACAATATCTTTGATGGTATCATGGAAATGTAAGTGCCTTGTGCACTTTTCTTAATGTGTATAATTACCTAAACATCATAGTAAGTAAATCAAGGCCATTGTCAAGCTTCCGTCAAGGGGAGTCCTTAACTAGAGGGATTTCCCATTGCTCTCAGGATGATAACCTCTGAGTTACAGGTTCCGTTAGTTGGCCACACACATTTGGAGCCTTGTGGACTTTCTGACAGCTGAGCAGCATATCTGTTTCAAGCATTGTGATCCCTGTTCTTACTGCAAGAGTGACAGTTGTCACTTTTCCTTTGACCCCTGTCTTTAGGAAAGTGTCTGACTCAGAAAGTCGAGTCAGTACCCCCCAAAAATATTTTCAGGAGAACCACCTCAAAGATGATCACCTGAGATACTGTCAAGAAAAAAAAAAACTGAAATTCTAAGCAACATCCATAAAAAGTATTTTCATGTTGATAAGGAAAGATTTTCCCCTAAATACCAGAGAGGCTCCATGAAAGTGAGATTTTTACCTATTTTGTTCACCGTGTCACCAGTCCCTAGAAGAGCGCCTAAGACATCACTCAAGATTAGGTTGCTTTGAATGAATCAAATGAATGAATGAACTGTAGCCTTTGATAGTGAGGTAGTTTATGGTCCTTAGGCAAGAGATGTGATTTGTGTTGGGATTTCAAGAATGGGAGGTGCCGAAGAGAAAATTGAGAAGCTAAATGTGAAAATATGCAATTTACTGACTGGAGTAGTTCTGAATATATTTCAAACATAATTAAACTATGGCTGTGGGTCTATATGCGTTTTCATAATTTTCCCTTGAAAATGTGAGGCATACAGATGTCATCTCCAGTGAATTCTCCTTGTCCGTATACAGAATCACCAAAAAAAAAAAAAAAAAAAAGGCATTCTGACAGTCCTCAGCCCATCCACTCCAGGATTGTGACTCTTTCTTCTCCATGTTCTTTCTGACATCATGGACTTTCAGGTTGACCTCTCTCATCTTGGGTCCCACTCTCATTAGCTGTAGAAGTCATGCGATGTTTGTGATGTGAGGGTGGCAATACTCTCTGACTTTTGGTTACAATATGTCTTTGAAAGCCAGTGTTTATTCTGCTTTTACAGCATTTCTCCATTTGAATTGGCCACCTTTTAAGTGGTCATTAGCCACATGTGGCTACTAGCCATGGGACTTGGACAGCAGAGGTGTGGAAAGTCCGCACATTCTTCCACTCAAAGGATATTGTGAGTTATGCTACATCTTTTTTTTTGAAGTGCCTTTTTTAGATATTTAAATTCAATTAGCCATTAGATAGTACATCATTGGTTTCAGAGAATTTAGTAACTCATCAGTTGTGGATAACCCTTGGTGCTCATCACATCACGTGTCCTCCTTAATGCCTATCACCCAGTTTCTCCATGTCTCCCACTCCCCTCCCCCCCAGCAACTCTCAGTCTGTTTCCTATAGTTAAAGGTGCCTCATGGCTTGTCTCCCTTTCTGATGACTCCCATTCAGATTTCCCTCCCTTCCCTCTGATCCTCTGTACTACATCTTAATCTCAACAGTCAAGCAGTGGTAGTAATTCAGTCATGGAGTCATGCATATTCTAAATCTGATGAGGTGGATTCCCATACTGCCTTTGTCTCTTCTAGAGCGCTTACATTTGTTATATTATTGCTGCTGCATTCATGTTTCTCGTTCACTGAATGTCTGATAAAAGAATTAGTAAAATGTGTGACTGCAGAAAATACAATGGTCATGGATGATGAAGATTTTCTCCTTGACCAGACTCCAGTCAAGTTCCTTTGAGTCCTCTTTCTGTCTACCTTGACCTTAGGCTCCGCCCACTTAGCCCAGTTTTAGCAAGAAATCTGCTTGGTCATTTTTCAGCAATCTTCTATCCTACTCTTGATATCTGATCAAATTCCTTATCTCTCACCCCTGGTATCTTACCACTTTTTTTTTTTTTAAGATTTATTTATTTTGACAGAGAGAGAGCCTGAGCAGGGGGAATAGCAGAGGGAGAGAGAGAACCAGACTCCCCACTGAGCAGCAAGCCCAATGCCAGGCTTGATCCTGGATCAGATCATGACCAAGCCAAAGCCAGAGATTTAACCAACTAAGCCACCCTGGTGCTTCAGTATCTATAACCCTTAATATCTGATCCAATCCCTTATTCCCAGGGCACCTGGTTGGTGCAGCTGGTTGAACGTTTGACTCTTGGTTTCTACTCTGGTCATGATCTCACGGTCCTGAGATTAAGCCTCACCTCAGGCTCTATGCTCAGTGAAGAGTCTGATTAAAATTCTCTTTCCCTCTCCCTCTACCCCTACCCCTGCTCCCTCTCTTTAAAATGTATTAATAAGTCTTTTAAAAAATTCCTTATCCCCTGATCTCAATAGTTTATGACCCTAGCCTTCCTTCAACAATATTACTGTCCAGATGGTTTAGCCAGAATCCCTTCATCCTTACCCTTGATGTTCCATCTTAATTTTACATTCAGTGATCCCCACCATGCTCTTTAGCTGTAAATCTCCATTTGTCTGAGCTGAGCCAGATTTCTCTCCCATACTATACAATAAAATCTCATCATAGTAGCATCCCTTGATTAAAATCTTCCTTACTCTCTTTAATGGGTGTCACAATATTTTTTTTTTCTTTAACAGTCAGGAGGGTGCTAATGGAGTACCATGACAAAAGGCCTAACTTCCTGTAATGGACATTTCCTTGGTTTACCTGACAAATACTCTTTCTCTCTTCTAAGGAAAATTTCCGGTTCTCAGTATAACTGCCAACTGGCCCAGGGGTGGACAAGTGAGGCAGATGAGACCAAAATGAAAATTCTGTTGAGACACTGGACCTTGAGGATTCAAGCCAAGGACATAAAAGTGTTGGTACTCCATTATTCTGATGGTCCGTTAACTCTTGCTTTTTTGGTTCCTGTGTCTATCACTGCCCCTGCCTTTTTGAAGATAATGACCATTCATCTGAGTACACGGTTCACAGAATCCCTTTGCAGTGGCCCATGCGGGCCAAGGTAGTAGAGCATAATAGATCTCTGTAAGTTTTTAAAAAATGTCTTTGTCCCTGTTGCCCATGGCCATTAAAGACCAAAGGTCGGGGGTAGGGGGATATTGGAAAAGGTGAAGTTATAGTTACTCACTGATTTTTTGATTGGTAGAGAGAAAGCAACACCTACATACAGGGCCAGTGGGTGAGTGGAGGAAACATCTTTGGCTCTAGGAGGAATGGGGGAAGGAGAAATATTAATAATCTTTGTCTTTGGAACTGCCCCTGAAGACTTCCCCACACAGGAAAATGACCTAGCGTGACTCTCCTAAACTTCGGCAAGCCCCTTAAATTTAACTGACTTCTAGATCTGATACTCCCTGCTGGATAACTCTGATCATTATTGGATTGTTACTTATTTTATTTTAAAATTATTTTTAAAGAAAATTTTAATCTAAATACAATTAATTAACATATAATACTAGTTTCAGACATACAGGTTAGTGATTCATCAGTCTTTTGTAACACCCAGTGCTCACTGTATCACATGCCTTCCTTAATGTCCATCACCCAGTTACCCCATCCACCCATCCCTCTCCCCTCCAAGAACCCTCAGTTTGTTTACTGTGATTAAGAGTCTCTTCTGAGGGGTACCTGGCTGGCTCAGTGGGTTAAAGCCTCTGCCTTCAACTCAGGTTATGATCTCAGGGTCCTGGGATCGAGCCCCACATCAGGCTCTCTGCTCCCTGGGGAGTCTGCATCCTCCTCTCTCGCTCTTCCTGCCTCTCTGCCTACTTGTGATCTCTGTTTGTCAAATAAGTAAATAAAAATCTTTTTTTTTAAAGTCTCTTCTGGTTTGTCTCCCTCTTTGACTTCATCTTGTTTTATTTTTTTCCTTTACTCCCCTATGATTCTGGTTTGTTTCTTGAACTCCACATATGAGTGAGATCATATGATAATTGTCTTTCTCTGACTGACTTATTTCGCTTGGCATAATACCCTCTACTTTCACCCCTGTCATTGCAAATAATTGCCATTTATTTTAACTCGACAGAGAAGGCCACTAGAAACAGCAGGTGATGGCCCCAGCTCCTGTTCCTCCATGCAGAACATCTGTCAACACCTGTGGACATCTTTTCCTCCCCCCATTCCTATGAATGTTGCTCAGTTGTTACATGGCATGGACAAATGCTGTTGGCTGGTGGCATGGACACACTGGACAAGCTTGGCCTTCGGTAAAACAAAGACTGGCTTCAATTACTCAAACTGAAACAGGAATGCTTGGATGAACAAGCCTGCCAGGAAGTCCCACTGGAGGTACTCAACCTGTGCCCCTTCCCTCCTTGGACCAAGAACCTGAACTTGAGAGATGAATGGCTTATCCAAGGTTATGGCAAGGTTACACAGACCTGAAACTAGACACAGGTGTACATGCCTATTGATCAAGGCTGGCTGAGAAATCGAACTGCCTCAAATCTTGATTCTTTTTGCCACTTCTTATTCTCTGACCCTGTTTTTCATAGATTAGGATGTAGGAATAATAAAAATATCAGCTAATGGGGTATCCTGACTTTTTGATGTTTTAGTTCTTGTCAGACATTTACCATAATGCTTAGCACATGGATATGTGTGTGCACACACGTGCACATGCATGACACTCAAAAAATTGTTCCCTGATATTAACTTTATCAGTGCACTTTGCATCCACCACCAATTGGCTGTTTTGTCACAAACTGATTAAAGCAGAACTGTCAAGTGAGGAACTTCAAAGCCAAAGCATTAAGTGCTTTGAAAAACCAGCACCTGGGAGGATTTGTCTCAGCATCTGTGATTAGAAGGCAGCAAAAAGAGACTTTGGGGACACAGTTCACCCCTTCATGAAGCAGCCATTCAGAACTTTCTCCGAAGGGCTAATGCCTAATCTTCCAAAGACCAGCAAGAACAAGCTTATGGTCTGTTAAAATCAGATTTTTAAAAGATTTTTATTTATTTATTTGAGAGAGAGAGAGAGAGAGAGAGAGAGAGCATGAGAGGGGAGAAGGTCAGAGGGAGAAGCGGACTCCCCATGAAGCTGGGAGCCTGATGCAGTCCTTGATCCTGGGACTCCAGAATCAAAATCAGTTTGATTGACTCAATACAGTCAGGGAGGACAGTCCTCAGGAGTCACAGAATGCTGGTTGCCATGAGGGAGGAGTCTTTTACAAAGTCTGGGCTCTCACAGAAGGAGTCTGAAGCACGTGTATGGAAAGCAGAGGTCAGTTCTGGATTAGAAGCTCTTTCTGAGGGGAAATGAGTAGAAGCAGGGATTAACCAGGACTTGGGCTCTGCTTTATTCAGTTCAAGTTGCTGCAACAAATGATGACAGACTGGGTGGCTGAAACAGCAAAACATGTACTATTCCTTGCAGTTCTAGAGACTGAGAAGTCCAAAAGCAAGATCCTGGGAGATCTGATATCTAGCAAGAGACTGCTTCATTATCTACAAATGCCCATATTTCTGTTGTAGACTTGCATGGATGACAGCTGGCAGAACAATCTCTCAGGTCGTTTCTCAGAAGTGCTTTTATCTCATTCACAAGTGTTCCAATCTCATGACCTCACCACCTCTCAAAGCCCATACCTCCTGATGGCACTCCTTGAGGGTCAGGGCTTCAACATCTGAATTGGGACAAGACACAAACATTCAGTCCATTAGCAAGTGTTGTCATGAGGACAGCATAGCTTATCAACTGGGTATCCCCAGGAATCCATGGGACTAGCAAAGCAGAATCTGGGGGTGTCACTGGTAGGAAAGCAGGAGGTCCCCAAGAGACAGTCCTCATAGCATTTTACAGAGACAGCAGGACCCTTGAGAAACAATAGTTTCCGTGACCCATACACCAGCCTTTATCTATGCCTGTCCTCCCTGCTGGATTCACAGCAAGCCTACTTCTTTCTTTTCCAGTACAAATGGATTTCCACTCTCTGAATCCTGATGAATTTTTGCTCTTTTGCAGTTAGTAGGTTGTCCCTCAGGATTCTGCATGTCTGGATTTGCAATCGTGGAAACTGCCAAAGGTCTAGGGACCTGCATGGCAGAACCCGGCCTCTACCACTATTGCCCAAGGTAGGGACTCTGGTCCCTTGAGCGTCCTGTGCTGCTGTCAAAGGTCTGTGTACATTGGCTTATTGTTTTGTTTTTTAATGTAATTGCTTATACGTGTGTTTCATCATGCTCAAGTGGCCTTTCTGTGAAAAAGTGGCCAAGCTACACAAAGAAGTCACTGAAGAAAGTTCTAAGAACTCCTGGTTAGTATGAGGCTAGAGAGAGAGAGAAAGAGAGGAAAGAAATCTGCCTCTCTGCATTTTGCAAGTCCCTGGGCAAAATCTGTTGGCTGTGCACTCCTCACACGAAGATTCCAGGCAGGGAGACCCTCCTGAGCCTCATCTCCCTGAGTTCCTCTTCCAGGAGCAATCCCTAGTTTGAGACCAGGGTTATCGAAAATAGAGCAGCAAAGCAGTGTCCAGAAGGAAGGACTGCCACAGACCATGGAGCACCAGGGGGACAGGCTGGTACCTCCTCACGGTTGGGGTACAAATGGGCTCAGCTCAGCAGGTATAGGGGTGCCCTTGGCCCCTCTGGTGGGCTTTACAGTGCCCCAATCTCAGGAAGAAAAAAGGCTGGCTCATGTGACTTATTTTTGACTGGGAATGAGCTGACAGCAATGGAAATAAACAAGTAGGGAATGATGTTGGAAAGTTGGAGGGTTTGTCCTTTATATCTCAGCTTTCTCTCCTATCTTCCCTTGCTCTGTAGTGTGTTATCAAAGAAGTTTTTGGCATGATATTCCTGTTCACTGATTAACTCTTGAGCTGTGTCTTTTCTGCTGTTCAGCTCATCTGGTGAATTCTTTTACTGTAAAAAGTATCTTGCCCTTGCAAGGGCAATGGCAAGACCTGAGAAATCCCAGAGATTTCAGCTTGCCACCCAGAAGGAAACCAGGCTATTTGGAATGCTGGAAAGGATTCAGAGTAGGGGAAATCGTCTTGGACATCTGAGACCACCCCCACATTCAGCGGTCCACTGGACACAAACCCAGACCTTGATACTGATCCTGAACAATGCTCTCAACTCAGACCCCTGTGATCCTCGCCACAGTGCTTTCAGATCAGTGCAGCCATGCCCATAGGCACAAACTCTTAAGCCTAGATTCTGTCCTGAGAGGTCTGTCCCCGACGGCCTGGCTCTAAAGCCTCAGAGATTGGGGACAGTGAGGAACACCATAGGACTCACCCTGCCACCCTGAAAGGAACCATGCCATTTGGAACTCCAGAAAGGATTCAGAGGAACTGAAATCTGCATTCCTACCTGGGACACCCCATATTCAGCAGGCCACTGGATGCAAACCTGGAGCTTGACACTCAACCTGAACAAATCCCTCGACTGCTTCCTCCCCCAGAAAGATGGACAGAGTGCTGGCAGATCGGGCCTGCCATGTGGTGGGCCCTAACCATAACCTTTGGTTTGGTTCGGTTCTCAGGATTGTGACCCCAAAGGCCTTGCAGTAGGTGCCCTACAATTTGGGGACACATGGGCAATCCCAGAGGACTCAGCCTGCTGCCCAGAAGGAAACTGTGCCATTTGGAACTCCGGAAAGGATTCAGAGGAGCAGAAATCTGCATGCCTAGCTGAGGACACACCCACACAGAGCTGACTCCTGGACACAAAGCCAGAGCCAGACACTCACCCTCACCTCCACTGTCAACTCAGCCACCCAGACAGCTCTCCATGGGGTCTTCAGGTCAGTCCTGCCATGTCCCTGGTTCCTAACACTAACCCTTGGATGGGTTCTGTAATGATCTCCTCATTTCAGGTTATGTGGTGGTTCTGCAGGACATTGTCCTGGTGTGGGATCAAACACACTGAAGCATCCCGTGTGAAGTGGCAAACGTGGTAAAGAAATGACAGCTGGGGAATCTGAGTGTGGAGACAGCACGTATTTGTGCTGCTATAACAAGCTGACTGCACTTTGAAATCACCACAGAGGAAATGAATCTTCCAAACATCCATGTTAGCACGACGACACGGAAGCAGAGAGAACATCAGACTTTGGGATGGAGGCCAAGCCCTCCCAGATCCAGGTCACCCAACATGGAGAGGACACATGTTAGCAAGAGACTCGTGGGAGAATTAAATCATGGGCCCCTGTATCTCAGGTGCAGTAGAAGCAGTGGATTTGGAATTTCAGTTTTTCCACAACGTTCCACCACAAGCTGGTTAGAACTGTGCAAAAGCAGGAAGGGAAGCCCCAGTAAAGTGGACTGGGGATGCCAGAAGGGGAGGCTGGAAGGGGGCGCCTGCTGCTCAGTGCCCATTACAGACTCCACATTGCAATCCCCCACAGGAGAGACTCACCAATTTTAGGCCCCACAGGGGAAGCTGGAGGTTCATCTCCTGACTTTTCGTAGGAGCTTTGCAGCTCAGCTGGTGAGAATTCTCCATCACCCTGCCTTTCTCCAAGGGACTTTCCTTCAAGCACCCTTCCCAACTTCTTCCTCCTCCATGAAATAATGTTAATCTCCTTTGTTTCTCACACTTGCCTGTGATGGGACCTTAGCTTGCTCAGCCCAGAATGCCATTCTCTGCTCTTCCCAATTAAATACATTCTGCTGGTCAAATAACTGGGAGATTGAGTTTAAGGCCAATCGAACAAATAAATACAAGAACTTGCAAGGAACAAAATCAATATGCACAAATTAGTGGCACTCCTACGTGCTCGGAAGGAACCATCAAATAGAGACTGCAGAGAACGATCTCATTTACAACTGCATCCAAGACAGCAAGATACCCGGGAGGCCCCTGAACCAAGAAGGTGACAGACCTGTCCTCTGACAGCCCTGCAACAATGACGACAGACAGGGAGGGGTACACACAGAGATGGGGAGGCACTGTGCTCAGGGAAGAACCCACACTGGGAAAATACCTACTCTCCCCAAAACCGTCTACAGAGTCCTCACTCTGGCTCCCGAATTTCCGGACTCGGTGCAAGCCTGGAGTGGGTGTGGACACGGGAAGGACCCCGCAGGGCTGAGGTGGGGAGAGCACAAGCACCGAAGCAGGGGGACGCTCCCTGACTGCAGACCATCTGAGGAGCCCAAGGAACCTAATCCGCGAGCACACAAACACAGATGAGGACCTAGGAGCACCCGAGCCCAGAAAGGGGGGACCCCACAGCCCCGCGCACAGCACAGCAGGAGGCCACGTCTCCTCACACAAAACGACGGAAGCCCCAGTGTCTACACAGGGCGCCCTTCCTCTGTGGGGTCCTGAGACCACGAACCCCTTGACAGTGCACTCAGGCGGCTTCTCCTCAGCTCCTCCAGCATCTGGTCCTTAGGAGGTTGGACTGCTGCCAGTGTGGGCGCGTCCTCCACAACGGGTCCGGTCAGTGTGGATGCAGAGCCACACCCTCCTCAGCTTGTCCTGTCAGGGTGGGAGGCGCCCCACATTCTCCAGAAGTCTCCACAGTGGGTCCTGAAGAGGCGGGGCTCTGGTCCCAGCTGTGGCTGTGCAGCCTTGGCTCAGGGCGGAGCTGGGGTCTGGCGCCCTCTGCAGGCGGTGCAAGGCAGTGCAGGACTGTGGGAGCTCACCCTTCAGTGGAAGGTCCTGCTCCCTCCTGGGGTCCAGCTGATGCCATTTCATTCCGGAAATTCAAGCTGCATGGAGCCCAATACCCCCCAACTTCCCCCCAAATAGCTAAGGAACAATGAATTGGAAACAATGTGGAATTACAACAGTCCTTGACCCAAACAGTGTCACTGAACATGGCCCTGATGCAGACCCACACTCTGACCTCAACTTGGTCTCAAGCCTGGACCCTACCCTAATCCAAGACCCTAACCCTAGCCCCCAACCCAAACAATGTTCACAAGAATCAAAAGGTAGAAACTGCAAATATCCATCAATGGCAAGTGCCTAAGCAAAGTGTGGTGAAGCATTTGAATTTGGGTACAGGTTCAGGTTTTAGTCAGAGTTCTAGATCAGGCTTTGGGTTTAGTGTTAGGGTGAGGGTTTAGAGTGAAGGACAAGGGAACAGAGTTATAGTTTAGGGCTTTAAGTTTATGATTTAGGCTTTAAGACTCAGGGCTTATGGGATAAAGTTCAAGGTCAAATTTGGGGTTTGACTTCATGCTGAGATTTGGGTTCAGGTTTCATGACTTGGAGGTCTGGTTTAGGGTTTGGGTTCGTGGTTCAGGGCTTGGATCCAGGGCTCAGGTACAGGCTTTGGGTTCCATTCCAGGTTTGGGATTCAGGGTTCTAGTTTGGGCTTTAAGGTCAGCTTAGGTTTCAGCATTGGTAGGGTTTAAGGTTAGGTTTAGGGATGACACATTTTCTTCAGTTGTCATCATGGACAAAATAATTCTATCTGAAGTTTCTAAGTCAGAAATGTATTTCATCTGGGGGCGCCTGGGTGGCTCCGTGTGTTAAGCCTCTGCCTTGGGCTCAGGTCATGATCTCAGGGTCCTGGGATCGAGCCCTTCATCAGGCTCTCTGCTTGACGGGGAGCCTGCTTCCCCATCTTTCTCTCTGCCTGCCTCTCTGCCTACTTGTGATCTCTGTCTGTCAAATAAATAGAATTAGTAAAAGCTATTATATGATCTTTTACAAACCATTTCCTATCTTTGCATTCTCATGTGCCAAGAGAGACAGGGGTTATTTAAAACCCTGAAGAGAGTGCTCTTGCTTTTAAATTGCCTGTAACCTTCGTGTAATAGATTTATGATTGATGATAGATTTAGTTAAAATATAACTATTTAAAATATTTACTCTCAGTAAACGATTTCAACCTATGCTCATTTAAGTAACTTGGTGCATAATCCCTTTTCTATTAAACCATAGTGCAAGGACCAATGCAGCGTTTCCAGGAGAACCCCAAGCTATTTTTCTAGAATGGCTGTATGCTTATATATGGCGTCCTGTTTTCACTCCCTTTGTGGAGCACCTACCCTGGAGGTCATGTAATAACCAATGACCAAAAAAAACAAACAGAAAACCCAAACATCCAGGTCGAAGTACCATCCCTGCCTGGAGTCAAGGAGACTGCTCAGACAGATCCAGGGCATGCATCTCAGCCCAGGCCTGTGCTGGGGAAGCTGGTTCCTGGCTTTGGGCGCAATCTGGAAGCCAGCAAACAGACCCAAGAGTGCAGCCGGCGTTTAAGACTGATGATCTATTCGCAGCCAGGCTGCACGTGGACAGCCACTCAGGGAGCCAGGCTAGGAGGCTGCCCAGCCCAGGTGCTGGCAGTGCAGTAGCATGCCAGTGCTCAGGCCTCAGGAGTGAGGGGGCGGGGCCGGCGCAGAGAAGGGTCTTTGCTAATTTCCAAAGCTGGAAGTGAGCTCTCAGAGGACTCAGGAGGGAGGGGGGCGGGGGCGGGTCGGGGGCGGCCTGGAGAAGGGGCTTTGCTAATTGCCCAGGCGGGAAGGAGGGGCGCGCAGCGCCAGGGTGCTGTGCTGCAGCCCATTCGGGACTGCAGGACCCACCATACTCGCTGCCCCTGTGCTCCCACGCTCCAGCCTAGCCCCAGACGCTGCGGTGTCCCATTCCCGTTCAGGCCGCCTGCTGCCCCTCCCCGCCCCATGGCTTCTCTGGAGGACCCTCTGTTCACAGGTAAAGTGACACCGCGACGCGCCCTCACCTGAAGCAGAAAACACGAGCCAAGAGCAGGGTGTGGGGTGGTGGGGCCCAGCCTCCCGCCAACCCCAGTGCACCAGGACCACACTGGATGCCGCGCCACACCGTGTCCGCAGGGGGTCGGGCCAGGACAGTGCCACAGGGGGTACCGCCTCACCCCCGCCAGCGGGCAGGCTAGCCCCCATAGTTCGGCACTCCCACGCGCCTGTCAGAGCCTCCTGCCATTCCCAGGGCACCCAGAACCCAGAGAGTGAGGCCTTGGGTGCTTTCTAGTGACAGATTCAAGGCAATTTTTCGACTTTGGGACTCAGAGTTAACATAGTTTTCATTTGTGATTATTATTTTTGTGTGGGGGCCGTCGCTTTTCTTTTGACCTATGCTTGTTTTCACTCCCGGTTCTGAAGAAGCCCCTAAATCCTAACCCTTTGAGGACTCCGAAAGCTCTCAGAGCAGCAGTGCTGGGGGACAGTGTGGACACATGGTTTGGTTTCTCCTCTGGCCTGCTTCTGTGGCAGCCCCGCTCTGTCCTCCTCAGACTTCAGAGCAATATCTGAACAAGTGGAGAAGCGACCAGGGGGTCAGGAAGGTGGCCACCGAAGAGTGACTTCTCTGGAGGGTGGCTGAGCAAGCAAGTGAGCATGTTAGTCCAGCTCTGCCTGCATTCAGTATGGAGCTGAACAGGGGCCAGGGAAGGGGAGGAGGAGCAGAGAGCAGAGACAAAGGGACCAAAGAGGAGATTCAGATGAAGGGAAGTAATGGGGAGGAAAGAGAAGAAACTCAGGAAGACAGGTATGTAGAAAGGAAAAGGGATGAAGAGGGCATTGGGAAAGGGCACCACCAGGGAAGGAGAGAGGGGAAGGAAAGAGGGAGGAAAGAGGAAAGGGGAAAGGGAGAAGGGAGGAGTCAGCATGCCAGGGCTCCCCCTGCATCTGAAGAAGAGGTGGCTGGTCCAGCTTGTCAAACAGGGTGCTCACTCTTTGGTCCCAGTTTCTGCTCCCAGTGCTACTGGGCTTTTCAAAGAAGGCAGGCTGTCCCTTGGGACCTACTGGAGCCCACTGGAGCCCACAGGAATGTGGGAGAGGTAAGATGCCACCAGGTACTGTCTGAGCTGCTCCCAGCCACCAGCCTCACCACATGGTGCAAGAGGGACCCCAGAACAAAGGAAGGACACAGGCCAGCATGTCTGCTGGTGGCCCTGGGCACTTAGCTCATCGTAGTGATCCACACCGCCTCCTCAACCCACGCTTTCAAAGCCTCCTTCTTTTTTTTTGGCTTTCATGTCTGTAGGAACATGAGCCAGATCTAACTCATCTCCGACAGACAATTCTGACTCACCCCGTGTCAGATTTTTAAGAGTGGCTGTGATAGAGTAAGATAGCAATGCTCCAACAAACGGACTGTTTCCTCCCACTTGACCTCAACAGTCTTATACATTTTCTTAGCGAAAACATCTTGTCTCCTTCCATTAAGCTCATAACGTGGTCTAGGAGTATACATGCGCCTTTGATAGATGCGAAGCGATACAGAGGTCCTTTTTTTTTTTTTTTTTAATTTTACAAGGCAAAGTCAGTGAACACATCCAACTTGACGAATACGTCTCTAAAATGTCAATCCAGGCAAAGCTTTTTCTGCCTACAGTTTGGAGCCTACGTAGTGACATTTTAAAAATGCTTTCAGTCCCTCAGTGAGGCTCTTTGAAGCTAGGAGGGCTTACTACGTGCCAGGCACTGTGTCAGGTGTTGGAGCTAAAGGGAAGGAGAGCTTGGAGGCTGGCTGGGGAGGGACATCCATGACACAAGCACAGCTAGAAACGGAGGCCAGTGCTAGAAAAGAGAGAACAGGCTGCATGGAGAGTGTGTACCATGGGGCTTGTGAGCTCACGAATAAATGGGAGTAACTGGAGTGGGGAGATGGGGGAGAGAAGAGGGTCTTCCCATCAATGGGAATCACCTGTGCTTGGAGGCAGGTGGCATGAGAGGTCTCCACAGGAAGAAGGAGGCAGTGTGGTTGAAGGGCAGAGAGATGGGGCAGAACAGGCATCAGTCAGTTGGAGGGGTATGAATAGACTGATGGGAGGATTATGGGTGCCTTTGGAGGACTGAGAATTTGTTAGAAGATCAGTGCAGATTTCTATGGAGACAAATGCCAGGAACTGATAGGTCTTTGAAAGGTCACTCTGGCTGCCTTTTGGCAAAGGGGTTGGTAAAAGGCACTTGCAGGTGTGAACACACCAGGTGGGAGGTGAGTGCAGGAAATCAGGTGAGGGAGCATGGGAACTTGGTCCGGGGGTATATAAGGGAGAATAGCCTTTAAGGAGTTCCACAAATTGGCACCAGCTGTGGCTTCATTACAGAGCTGGAAGGGGGAGGTGGGTGTGTCCTGGAGGTTACAGAAATTACATGAGAAAGGGAAGTCTTTTTAGATCTCTTTTTCAACTAGAGGAACTCTCACCTTATTTATAGAATTCCAGAGTGGGAACCAATGATATGAGGACATCTTTGAAATGTCTGAATATGTTCTTCGACATCTTTGCAAGTGACGAGGAGACCTTGACCTTAGGAGGCCTTGGCCCTCTTTGTAGCCAGAAAGATTTCACCTACAGATTTGGGTTCTCCCTTTTAAAGTCAAGGAGTCAGTCCTTCCAAAGGACACCTCCTATCATTTTACCCTCTCATCATACCTCACGTGCTGGCATCTCCAAGACCCTCTGTTCCAGGTTGAAAGTATCCACTTTGGCCGGGCTGGTCTTGCCAAGAACACCACCACAGGAAATCTAGAGCCTGTAGTGCTATTAATAACATCATCTAAGACTGTGTTTGCTGCCCTCATAGCCTCTTCCCACCATGACTCACTGAAGCTTTTAACACATTGTATCCATTAAGCTATAGTTCCCAAAGCTCATCTTCTCTAGTGCCAGTAATTTTTAGGGGACCAGGCAAACCTTAAACTTGTTCCCCTTAACTGGATCCCTGTGCCCCCACAATCTCTTTGAATGCCTTTCACCATGATCCTTGAATGAGATCATGCTGAGTACCTGAGACCACTGCTGGTACCTAACACTTCTTGGCACCTTGTCTGCTAGGTTCTTGGAAGAGGAGGTGGCTATGGAGGTGAGTGGGGATGGGAGTGGGAGGATTTCTCCCTTCACTTCCCTTTTTGTGTTTTCAAATAATGGGTTTTGAGGGGGAGGGAAAGGTTAACCAGACCATTTATTTTCCATCTCCCATCGATAAAATGTTTACCACTCCCCACTGGAAGAATTTAGATCTTTCCTTTGAATCTCCAGGAAAATCTCCCAAACTCAGACCACCACCATGTGGATTCAGCTATCTACTGATTCACCTCCAGATTGTCTCCTCCTAACTGCTCCAGCCACAGGTTAAGGGCGAAATGTTCAATGCCCAAGAAATTAAGTGGGGAACACGTTTATCTAAGCAATTGCATGCAGCTCTCTATCTGCTTACAGGGGGTCTCTACCAAGCCTTTCCAACCTCAGCAAAACATGGGAAAGCCCCAGCAATCTGGGGTATATATCATTCATTCATTCCTGTGTTCAACACTCATGGCGGATCCCCACCAAGACAGTGGGAGAGCAAGGACTGGAGAAATCCTGGAAGCTGAAGTCTGAGGAGGATTTCAAATTCAAGTCAGAGATGAAAGAAACATCTGGACTTGGTCCTCAGGTACATGCAGTCTTCTGAACTGAGGCTAGAACCAGAGACCATTCTAATGAACGGGACAGCGAGGCCTCACATGGGAGCGCACGGGGGGCGAGTCCGGTGGGTCCTGCAGTCCCGACTGGGCCGCAGCACAGCACCGCTGCGCTGGCGCTGGGCAGCCTCCTAGCCTGGCTCCTTGAGCGGGTGTCCACCCGCGGCCTGGCTGCAAAAAGATCATCAGTCCTGTTAACCCTGGCTGCACTCTCCCGTCAGTTTGCTGGCTTCCTGATTGCGCCCAAAGCCATGAACCAGCTTCCCCAGCACAGGCCTGGGCTGAGATGCCTGCCCAGGATCTGTTTGAGCAGTCTACTCATCTCCAGGCAGGGATGGCACTTCCACATGGATGTTTGGGTTTTTTTATTGTTTCTTGGTCATTGGTTATTATTACATGACCTCCAGGGTAGGTGCTCCACAAAGGGAGTGAAAACAGGATGCATGATATACCCCTCACCTCCCATGCTGTCTTTCTCTTAAATAATAAGCACTGCTGAACTATCTTAGATTCTGTACCTTCTCTCCAGCCATGAACCTATCACTGTCTTTAACTCTTGAAAACTTCATTAGACAAATTAATGTGGTGAAGGAAGCAATATGAGAAAGCCTATTAATCTGATGAGCATGGAACTGAACAAACCCTATAGATACTTTCCCTTTGATTTCTAGCCTATCAATACCTACAGTGAGTCACATACACTCAAGATTATTGTTTTTATTGTATACTTCATATATTCATTGATTTTGGACTCGTTATCATTTCGTTGAAGTGTTAAACTATGGTAATAAACAAACTTTTAATTAACTTTTCCTCCTATGATACAAATATAACTTGCACTTGAGCTTTAGCTAATTTTATGGTCTAAAATTGCCAAAACAAAATGAACAAGGTTTCTAGATTATTTACTGTATTTTCTACTATATAATATTTTTCTATCTCTTCTGTATAAAGAAAATGAATGCTTGGGGCTCTTGGGTAGCTCAGTGCATTAAAGCCTCTGCCTTCTGCTCAGGTCATGATCCCAGAGTCCTGGGATAGTGTCCCACATCAGGCTCTCTGCTCAGCAGGTACCCTGCTCCCCTTCCTTTCTCTCTGCCTGCCTCTCTGTCTACTCGTGATCTCTGTCTGTCAAATAAATAAATAAAATCTTTAAAAAAAGAAAATGAATGCTTGATAACTAAATGAATGCTTTACTGAACAAATTAAATATGGCAATGGCATTTTATTTTATCATGCTTCACATATTAAACTATAATATTATATCACTAGTCTACAAATAATCTACTCGCATAGTCATTTGGAAGCTTTTAGCAAAAGAATTCTTCCTCCTGATTGTAGTATAAAAGCCACAGAAATATACAGAAGACTCCTAGGATAGAAAGTTAAATCCAGTTATCCGTGATGCCTTGAGGAGGACCTGACCTATGTATGTCCTGGGATGCACTAGTAACTGTTACATGTGATAGGATTATATTTAATATATACAGTTTCATTTACTTCACAAAGGACATATAAATTTGAGAAAAAAATATTTGATGAATCTATAAAGTCTATATTTATTTGTAACTAATGTGGTAGAATTAAGATGTTAATTTGAAAAAAAATTCATTGAACACATACACATATTCAATTGTTTTTATATATATAAACAGCATTATTTATTTATGTAAATAAATGCATTGTCAGTAAAATCCATTTACTTATCAATCATAAGGGTAATTTTAAGTACTAAGAATAAGAAATATGTGAAAAGATAAGTGTTCAAGAGTGCATTTTGTGTTAATTAATACAATATGATAGGCTCATAAAAATGATATATTACTTGAACTTAAAAGCTTCTATAATTAAGCGATGACCACTTGAAATTTGTAATTAGTCTTGCTGCAGTTTTTCCTTGCACTTATTGCCCTTCCCCAGAAGTTCATTAAGAATTTCTGTGAATGTCCTTATATTTAATCACATTCATAGATTCCACTACTGCTCACAAAACAAAGCCAAAAAGAGAGGTAACTCTATGTGGCACTCCATCCACAAGCAATACATTCATAAATAATTAAAAAGCTCTCTACTTCATTTGTTACCCATTCAGCTGATAATTTAAATGAGTAACTGAGGCCATTTTATCAGCACTTTTAATAGAATGCGACTCAGAAACTTCACAGTGTTATTTAAGAAGAAATGCTCACGTGTTAAGGTTTTTATTTTTTTAAATCAACAAAATAATTTTCAAATATTAAAAGCAAATGTCTCCTTTTCCTCCAAGTTTCCTTGCTATGTCAAAGTTACAAATAAATACATTAAAATCGTATTTTGAGTAGTAGATAAAAACAAATGTTTTGAAACTGTCTGTGGGTTGAGTGTCTGGGTTAACTTGTATAAATATCTAAACTCAATGTATGTAGACTTTATTACATGGTTTTTTTTAGACTATTTAAAAATACATGCTCAGATAATGACATTATTTTATTCATTTTAATAAATAAATTATTTTATTTAATTATGTTTAGATATTTATTTATTAAATTAATGATTTAATATTTAATAATCTAAATGTGAAATATTTTAAATTCTAAAAATATTTATTTAATTAAATTGATATATTTAATATAAATATTTAATAAATTATTTAGTCATTATTATAATTATGCGATACATTATGTATTGTGTAATAATTGCATTTTAATAAATAAATAAATGTATTATTTACATTATTTTATTATATTTTATTTAGTTGACAAAGAGAGGGAGAACGCAAACAAAGGGAGCTGCAGGCAGAAGGAGAGGGAGAAGTAGGCTCCCAGCTGAGCAGAAAGTTCAACCTGGGGTTCCATCCCACGACCCTGGGATCACCACCTGAGTCGAAGGCAGATTCTTAAGTGACTGAGCCATCCAGATGTCGAAGGCTTTGTATTCTTCGCTTCTAAATATTGATGCTCCTTCATCTCTGGAGTTAGTAAATTGATGTTGAGAATTCATATCAAAGAATTGATAGTAGCTGTTAAACAGAAACATGTAATTTAGGGGTAAAAAGAGCAGAAGGAAGAGAAAGGCCAAAAGTCAAAAGCACATTAATATAAAATTTAATTAGATAAAAAAGCTGATATTCCTGAAGGGGGCTAATAAAAGAGCTGCAAAGAGCTGATAGGATTAGGAAAATTGTCCGCTCCTGGTCATTTCATAATTTTAGACTATTCCTTATTAATAAATATACTTAGTTCCAGAAACACAATCACATAAGAACATTTCCACCAAGTTTCCTCTAACAGCATTTACAAATTAGACGTTCAAACAATGCAGTTCATTACATGTTGCATCTGTATCTTAAAGTTTAAACACTTTCTGTGACACATTTTCTAACAATTAAAATTAAAAAAATATATATATACATATATATATATATATGTATATATACATATACCTTATCCCTAAATGGAAAAAATATATATATATAGAGAGAAACCTTATCCCTAAATGAAACCTTTCTTTGTTTATTAGCATAAGTAGGTAAATTAGCAACAACAACAACAACAAACAGCTAATATTATAGAGGTAGGAACAATTTACCTTTTCATTCATTGCTATTTTCTAAAAATTCCTATTTTATTTTTTTCTCAAGTCTGTCATAATAATTTTCTAAATCTCCTGCCTTATTCAATTTTTTTCTTTTAGTGGAAATTTCTATCTCATATTTATTTTCTCTTCCTCCACTCTTTGCTGTAATAATTCAATGTATTATTAGATTTTCTGTTTTTCTCTTTATCCAGATATATCTTTTCTTTCTTTCTTTCTTTTTTAAATAATTTGATTTGCTGGCATTTTACATCAGTACATGCTTTTTTATGGATGTTAGAAATGTCTGTGGAACTACTAGAAGAATAAACTTTTTTACCTTTAAGAAGTTTACAGTCTAGAGTGCCTGGGTGGCTCAGTTGGTTAAGTGTCTTCCTTCAGCTTAGGTCATGATGCCAGGGTACTAGGATCCAGTCCTGCATCAGCTGCCTGCTCAGCAAGGAGTCTGGTTCTTCCTCTCCCTCTGCCCCTCCCTCTCTCTCTCTAATAAATAAATAAAATCTTTAAAAATAAGACTTACTGAATCTGAGACTGAATTACTAAATTCAGTCTTAATAGAAGACAGCTAAACAAAGCAATGATCACAACTGGAAAATTTAGCGAGATCATGGTTTAACATTTTTGGTTGACACAGGACCTCTTTCAGTAACAACTTTCCCTAAATATCAATTTCTTTTTAAGGCAAAAAATTTTGACAAGAAATCAAGATCCTTCTGATCATTTTCATATCAATTTAAGGTGACATCCTCAGAGTATATAATCAAATATGTAATTATTCTATCTGTTGCCTTGTATATTGCCTGTATCTTTTTCAGACTCAAAGTTCCATTGAGGTAGAGTTTTTTTTTTTAAAGCAGAGATTTTTAAAGTGTTTGATATATACAAGATGCCTAATAAGTGTTTACAATGCCTATGTATTACAGAAGCCTTAAACAGGCTTTAAAATAATGTAGGTGATATTAGTGGTCATATCAAACAATTTTTAGGTTTCAGTCATGTAAGTATCTACATTTCTCAGAGACAGAGAAACATACAAATGGTCTGGGTCCAGTAGGATAATGCTAGCATGTGTTGTAAATTCTCTTATATGACCTTATTCTTGCAAGAATTGGTTATGTGGCAGAAAAAAAGGTATCACTATCTTATACTTTATTATTTAAAGAGATTTATGGAAGTCTTAATTTCTTACACTACACCTTTGTTTCAGTGGACCCAATTTCCGTGGTAATGGTGAGAGGAAAGTAGGCAATTTAGGAAGCAGCAAAAATCTCCTACAAGGCACTATAAAATAAGGCTTGTTCTAGATCATGGGTCTGTCCAAAGGGGAATGTTAAGGGGTAGAATGGATGATGGATGCATTGTGGACTTATAACTTTAAGATTAATACTCTTATGCCCCAATAATGGGTCTATGATTAAAGGAGCGAGACTGATGTAAAGCAAAGGTCAAGCAAAGCTTTATTTCATGCGAAGCATCAAGAATCTAACCGAACGTTTGGGGCCACACCTCTTATGAGAGAAGGCAACCCTTTGCTGTTTCACAGTCTAGCTTTTAAGGGCAAAGGCCATGCAGTCAGGCCTGGCCACGCACAGGTGACCAATGAGATTTTAACACACACAGGAAACTGCACAGTGAGGCTAGATGACCAATTGAGGTTCAATTTACCCTAGTATAGACATTTGACCCAGCCTATTACACCTTGATTAGGATTAGTGCCAAAAAGGTTCCCAAAGGGTGGAGGAGTGGGGCATACTCCTTAGTATCTAGGGAGACAATATGCAAACACCGCCCCCCTCCCGCTGATTGATGTCTCCACCTGGCCTGACCCACTTTTGTATATGGGCTTTGTTACCTGGAGCTGATTACCAGGACTTGTTTTTAAGTGAACCCCCTGGGGGAAGGGGAGCAAGGACAGTTTAAGGGTTAACCTCAATGAAAGCCTCTTGCTAAAATATAAAAATATAAAATAGGTCCTTACATTACAACAACTCAGTAGGGAAAGTTCCAGTGTGGTGATAAAAGAAGTGAGGTAACTTGCATTGCACATTTTTTTTTAAAACGTGTAAGTTGTATTTTTCCGTGCCATTACATCATACTTTATCTTCATCTCTGTCTACTAGTTTAAAACTAGTTAAACAAATTCAACAATTTTTTTAAAAATATTTTATTTATTTATTTAAGAGCAAAAGCCAGAGAGAGAGAGAGAGAGAGCATGAGCAATATGGGGCTCGATCCCAGGACTCTTGAGATCCTGATCTGAGCCAAAGGCAGACACTTAACTGACTAAGCAAATGAGACTCTCACAAACTCAACAATTTTATAAAATTTTTATTTGTTGGGGTGCCTGGCTGGAACAGTCAGTAAAATATGTAAATCTTGATCGTGGGGTTGTACGTTTGAAATCCACCTTGGGTGTAGAGGTTTTATTTAAAAATAAAATCTTTAAAAAAATTTTTTTTCATTTTTTTATTTAAGCCATTGTATGGCAGTGTTGATCACTATATTGTACACCTGAAAGTAATATTAACCTTATTTTAACTAACTACAATTTAAATAAAAACTTTAAAAATAAAATAAAAATAATAATCATAAAAATAAAAAAGAGGAAAAATTATTTGGCAGGCAATTTTCTTAATTGCATTATTATTTATTATTATCATAGTCTGTGTGTGTCGGTGGGAAGTGGCTGGTATTACAGTGAGTTCCATATCTGTGTTACACTGAGGTCCATGTCTGTAGTCAGTCTTTTTTTTCTTTTAGTTTATTTTCAGGGATCCAAAATTCATTGTTTATGCACCACACCCAGTGCTTCATGTAATAAATTCCCTCCTTAATACCCACCACTGGGCTCACCCAACCACCTCCCACCCTCCTCTTCAAGACCCTCAGTTTGTTTCTCAGAGTCCACAGTCTCTCATGGTTTGTCTCTCCCTCCGATTTCCCCCAGCACACTTCTCTCCATCTCCCAGTGTCCTCCACGTTATTCCTTATGTATTGAGTCTTATAAAAACTTTTATTTCTTTCCCTATTCTGATTTGCATATGCTTACCTTAGATGTTAAAATGTTATAAACCTCTCCTGCCTGGTCCATTTTCTCTCTATTCTCTTATGATTTCTCATGCTCTCCCTGCCAACCCCACATGCCTTACAATATCTGGATATGACTAATTTCTTCCTGAGCTACTTTATTCTACTCTGCCATATGGTTGCCCTTCCCTCTTCTGTACCATAACTTCTATCCCCTGCATTTGTGCTTTAACAATACCTAATTCTTTTCACTACATCTGTATCTTTGAGGTCAATACTCAGTAGTGCAATCGCTGGGTCATAGGCTAGCTCTATTTTACTGGAAAGAAGGGCCATATGCACCCCAGTGTTCATAGCAGCAATGTCCACTATAGCCATTCTGTTGAAAGAGCCAAGATCCCCTACAACAGACAAACGGATAAAGAAGATGTGATCCAAGGATACAATGGAATATCACTCAGCCATCAGAAAGGATGAATACCCAACTTTTGCATCAACATGGATGGGACTGTAGGAGATTATGTTAAGTAAAATAAGTCAAGCAGTGAAAGTCAATCATCATATGGTTTCACTTATTTGTGGAACCTAAGGAATAGCATGGAGGACATTAGGAGAAGGAAAGGAAAAATGAAGTGGGGGTATTGGAGGGGGAAATGAAACATGAAAAACTATGGTCTCCAAGAAACAAACTGAGGGTTTTAAAGATGAGAAGGATGTGGGGATGGGTGAGCATGGTGATGGGTATTAAGGAGGGCACATATTGCATGGGGCACTGGGTGTTTTACACAAACAATGAATCATGGAACACTACTTCAAAAACTAATGATGTATTGTATGGTAACTAGCATAACAGAATTAAAAAAAAAAGGAGGGGGACAATACCTAACACTCAATCTTTGCTAGTTTCTTGTTTACCTCCTTTTAAGAGTAAGCTCATTAGTGTTTTTTTTTTTTTTGGTTTGTTTGCTTTTTTTGTCTCAACTAAAAGAAGAAAAATAATACACATTATTTTGAAAACTTTTTGAACAGTGTACAAACGTTAGTCAAGTCCACAATGTCTCATCTCTTCTTCCTCCTAACATGGCTAAGTTGAAAAACCCTTTATCTGGGAAAAGATCATTGTCCAGCCACCTTGTGTAAGATTTTGGCTTTAGCTTAGATTATCCTTTCTTTCCTTTTCTGAAAATAAGTTGAAAATATTAATAGCCTCAGTTTCTTCTTCCAAAATATGACTGCTTCTTTACCAAGTGCAAAAGCAACCCATTTTGACCATAGTAAACAGCTTGGACCTACTTTTTTTGGCTCACTGTTTTAGTGAGACAAGTGGAGTGAAGATGACACACCATTTCCAAATGTATTAATAATTGGTAGACCATACTTCTAAATTGAAGTTTTGTTGCCAGTAAACTACGACCAGACTCGCTATAATTACAGAGGTAAATTCTTTATATTTACTATATTTGAAATTACCATATAATACCAAAATAAAATTATGATTATGTGAAGAGTCTGTAATATTAAGAAGATGACTTTGAAATGATTGCTTATCTAAATGAAATTTCCCATTTTATAATCTTGTATAAGCTTCCATTGTCATTTCTATTTAAAATCTATTAGAAGGCACTCTTATTTTCCCTTAAGTGGGAAGTCAAATGTGGAACAAATTCATCCCAAAGGAACTGATTCTATATTCCACTGAAGACCAGGTGGCTTCCATGTGGCATTTTGCCTCTTGCATATTGTTCATCTCCTACAACAAATGAGGGTATGCTCTTTAGTAAACTAATTCAACTCAATTAGAGACATTGTCTTCAAGGGATAACATCATAGAGACTAGAATCAGAATCATACTTTTGGGAAAATTGGGCCCAGGATTTTTGTTTTGTTTTGTTTTGTTTTAAGATTTTATTTATTTATTTGACAGGCAGAGACCACAAGTAGGCAAAGAGGCAGGCGGGGGGGGTTGGGAAGCAGGCTCCCTGCTGAACAGAGAGCCTGATGCAGAGCTCGATCCCAGGACCCTGAGATCATGGCCTGAGCCGAAGGCAGAGGCTTAACCCACTGAGCTACCCAGGTGCCCCTGGGCCCAGGTTTTGATGGCTTCTTTCCTCAATCTTATAAAACCTATGTGAACTCTACTGGATGCCAGAACTGCTTAAAAATATTTGGTCCCTTGTAATTTTAACCTTCCAGTATTCAATGCACCTGATCCATGTAATATCCTATAGTATTTTTGTCAAATGAAGACTCTCAAAGTGTGTTTCTTGGGAGACACTTTTCAATTGGTTGCTTACATTTCTGCATTTATTATTTGTTCTAGGCCATCCTTTGAAGATGGTTGTATTGAATAGACTTAGAAGACAGAAATAGTATCTTTTTTTTAACTTAACCTGTTGTGTTTGCAAATATTATCTGCCTCTGTTTTGATTCTTCTTGTGGGAACTGAGGCTCAGAACTGATATATAACTCCCACCCCTACACACACACACACACACACACACACACACACACACACACACACACAAATACTGTTAATATTCTGGCTACCTCTATTGCTGTGAATATTAAACTATATTATTTCTGAACCATGAGTCTGCGTCTTCTATCAACACCCAAGAAACTATGGCAGACTCATACACCAGCTTTCAAATAAGGGAAAATAATCTCAGATGCTTTATATTTTTTGATAGTGTTACCTACTTCTGAACATATGACTGAACACATATAAAGCTGGAGCCCTGACCATTTAGAGCTTATTCTGTGGAAGAACTATGCATTCACTAGTAAGCAAAAGTAGTTTCATCTTTTTTTTTCCCTCCTGGACACCATTTCCTCTCTCACACTGTTGCTCAAATTGGATGGAGTCTAAGGTCCTTTGAGGAAATTTTTGTTTAATGACTCAAAATAAAATAGGAAGAGTCTAAAGTGCTAAAAATAATTCTAGATAAAAGGTATAAGATCATGCCAGAAAGGATAGTAATTTTATCTAACAACTGCCTGTTCACCCCTTATTTGTTCATTAACTAATCTCCAAATTCCTGACTAAATCCCTTTTGTAAGCCAGAATGTGAGCTAAAAACTGGGATTTTAAAAATTTTTCATTTGAAATCCAGTTAGTTAACATATATGGTTGTATTAGTTTCATGTGTACAATATAACATATTGCACTCAGTGCTCATCATGACAAGTGCTCTAATTAACCCCATCACTTATTTAATCCATCACTCCTTTCAGATCCCGTCAAGTAACCATCAGTTTGTTCTCCTTAATGAAATGTCTGTTTCTTGCTTTGTTTCTCTTTCTATGTCTTATTATTTCCCCTTTGCTTGTTTGTTTTGTTTCTTTTATTCCATATATGAGTAAAGGTATTTGTCTTTCTCTGACTGACTTATTTCACTTTTAGCATTATACTGTCTAGTTCCAACCATGTTATTGCAAATGGCAAGATTTCAGTCTTTTTTATGGCAGAATAATATTCCATTGTATATACATACCACTTATTCTTTATTTATTCATCAATTGATGGATACTTGGGCGCTTTCCATATCTTAGCTTTATAAATAATGCTGCTATAAACATAGGGGTGCTAGCATCCCTTTGAATAAGTTTTCTTATATTCATTGGGTAAATACACACCAACAGGATTGTTGGATCACAAAGGACTTCTATTTTTAAATTTTATGGAAATTCCATACTGTTTTCAAATATGGCTGTATCAGTTTGCATCACCACCAACAGTTCACAATTGTTACTTTTTCTTTTTTTTTTAAGATTTTATTCATTTGACAGAGAGAGATCACAAGTAGAGAGAGAGAGAGGAGGGAGCAGGCTCCATGCCTGGCAGAGAGCCTGATGTGGGACTTGATCCCAGGACCCTGAGATCATGACCTGAGCTGAAGGCAGAGGCTTAACCCACTGAGCCACCCAGGCAGCCCCCACAAGTGTTACTTTTTCACATCCTCTCCAACACCTTTTGTTTCTTGTAGTGTTGATTTTAGCCATTCTGACAGGTTTGAGGTGGTATCTCTTTCTAGTTTTGCTTTGCAATTTCCTGATGATACATGATGATGGACATCTTTTCATGTATCTACTGAACATTTGAATGTGTTCTTTGGGGAAACACTTGTTCATGTCTTCTATCCATGGTTTTATTGGATTATTTGTTTTTGGATGTTGACTAAAAACTGGATATTAAGTAACACACAAGACAGGTTTCCTTGAGCTTAAATTTTATTTGCATGAGTATCATTAACAGGAAAAAATATGCATATGGGTATGTACAAGTGTGTTTATGTATACATCTATCTATCTATCCTCTATCCCATGTCTTCTAATTGTGGTAAATCCTGTAAGGTGGGGAATGGGATAGTCTGAAGAAATATGCTTCTGGATATGCTGGGTAAGCAAATTTAATTGCACTCAGATGCATTGGATATAAGTGAATCACTCAAATGAGTTATTTAATATTATATAGAAACAAATTAAAAGTTTATGTAGTTGAAAATAATAGGTAGTTAAAATAATTTTTTTGTTTGTTGTTTTTGTGTCTTTTTTTGTTTATATATACTATGGTGTGAATGTTTATGTCTCCCAAAATCATATTATGGAATCTAACTCTGGAAGTGATAGTATTAAAACTTAGGGGCCTTTGGGAGGTGATTAGGTCATAAGTGGGATTACAGTCCTTTTAAAGGAGACCCCAGTGAGTTCTCTTGATTCATTCATCATGTACGTTTACAGTGAGAAGATAGCCATCTATGAGGAAGTGGGCTCTCCCTGGATCTGCCCATTCCTTAATCTTGAACTTCTCCGTTCTAGAACTGTGAGAAATAAATTCCTGTTCTTTATAAGCTATTAAGTCTATATCATGTCCGTTATAGCAGCCTGCATGCAGAAGGACACTATGACCTAAAATGAGAGCAATAAATATAAAGTTTCAGTAAAGTCAGTTGGTACAATGTTTTTTTTTTTTACTTAGAGAAGACATGCTGCTTCATGTTAAACCTTGATATTGTATATGTTTCTTGAAGGGCCACTTCTTACTCCTTTGTGTGTTTTCCACAAAGTCCAGGATGATGCCTTACATAAAGGTAATATTTTATAAATACTGCTGGAAATATATACTTCTCTAAAATCTTATTTTGCCTACAGATTACTTGGATCCACTTTGTCTTGTGTAGAATATTTGAAATATATTAAGAACAGAATGTCTCTCTAAATAACATTTAGAATCATCATTAGTTTATGACTCCTGACTCATTTGTTTATGCAGTGATACTTACTTCAAGAACACTGAAGTTTGTAATATAATTTTGAATTAATCACCAAGCTAGTTTATTTTAACTTATGAAAAAATAATTTCTCAGGTTGGTTTAATTCTGCTCTTATGTTATGGTCATGACATTTTCATTAAAATAAAGTAGAAAATAGAAGTAAATAATTAATGAAAAATAAAAAATAATAAATAAAAAATAAAAGCAAATCTCTTGTGAAATGTTAAACTTTTCTTACTTATTTTGTTTTGCTTTTTCTCTACCATGCTGGCAAAGCTGTATGTTGCAGATAAGTATAATTTTCTAGGTGGTAGGTTTGTTACTTTTACTAAAATTTTCAAAATATAAGGAGTTGAATAGTCATAAATTGTTTATTAAACTCCTTATCTACACATATAAAAATAAAACAATGATGGTGACCTGGGTATTTCTAAAATTGTATTCTGTTTTTCCATATTATGGTTTACAATGTAATTAATAAAGATTCTGCATATATTAACATCCATCCCCTTCTATCTCATCTGTATGTCCATACAGAGCATGTATGATTTCTATTCATTTCTATGTTGTGGTGAAGAGATTGTCTGAAGTAGCCTATATTTATGCAGGTAGATCTTAAGCTACGGTGCTCTTGTTTATTTGCTTGTTCGTGATCAGTATGTCTGAAAGATGGTAACTATTGCATCAGGTGTGACGATTAAAAAATATTATTGGTGCCTGATACGCTGTGATTAAATAGGTAAGTCGATTCATAATTTGTTAATTAAATTAGAAAAGAAATTCCTTTGGATTTGTTCTTTATTAAGAGTTTTTTTTTTAACGAATGCCTTGGGATGTTTTTTGTGTAATATATATCACATGCCTCAACCTTTAAATTTGAATGTAGAAAAGAGTTATCAGAATGAGCCTAGAAAATATTGTTATGGGGGTGCCTAGGTGGCTCAGTGGGTAAAGCCGCTGCCTTCGGCTCAGGTCATAATCTCAGAGTCCTGGGATCGAGTCCCACATTGGGCTCTCTGCTCAGCAGGGTGCCTGCTTCCTCCTCTCTTTCTGCCTGCCTCTCTGCCTACTTGTGATCTCTCTCTGTCAAATAAATAAATAAAATCATAAAAAAAAAAGAAAACATTGTTTTGAAATATTTTTGTTCTGTTATATTATGTTAACTTAGGAAATAATGGTAGTTATTTTTATTAGCATTTCCTACTTTCCACATGCCCTTACAGATGAGATATCATGTTTTTCCTACTCTTTTTATCGTGGTTGTTATATTCTTCATGATCAATAACAATCAATAAAAATTCATAACATTAATTTTCTTTGGGAAAGTGATATTTTAGCAAGAATCCATGACCAAAAATTTTAGCTGTTGTTCTTCCAGGAGATGAGACTATCAATGTTCCCGAAATTTCAAGAAATAGAACTTATTAATTGTGTTGGTTGATGTTTATTGTCTCTGAACTTAGAGGTGCATAATTCAATTTAAAATTTATTTTGGGGGCTCCTGGGTGGCTCAGTGGGTTAAAGCCTCTGCCTTTGGCTCAGGTCATGATCCCAGGGTCCTGGGATCGAGCCCCGCATCGGGCTCTCTGCCTAGCAGGGAGCCTGCTTCCTCCTCTCTTTCTGCCTGCCTCTCTTCCTACTTGTGATCTCTATCTGTCAAATAAAATAAATAAATTCTTAAAAAAAACCAGAGTGGACCTAATGGGGGTGCTTATCTGAAATTGAGGGACATTATAAAAAAATAAAAAATAAAATTTATTTTGAATTGAAAACAAGATCTTACTGAAGTTTAGGCATCCCACTTTATATCAGGCCTCCAGTACATTCTAATTTATTTGTAGAAAATATCATAAACATGAATGACACTTTTCCTATTGCATTTATATGAAACTGCAATGACTCAAAGATGTCAGATTTGAAAAGCACTACCTTTCTATAATTTCTGTTTCCTAGGAGGAATGGATATACCATTTTAGCACAATTATCCAACAGTATTCAAAACCACCATGAATTTTAAAACATAGTTATTACATCCTAAAAATCAAGTATGAAAATGTATAAACAACCAAATCTCTATCTGTAAATGAAATACTCCCACACAGACGGGTTTTAAAACTTTCTAACTTAAGGAATTTGATAGCACAGACTCAGGGTAGTAGTTTCAGTGCCTACAGTATACTTTCAGGGAGAGAGTAATGTAAGCTCTGAGTCACTTTCTGCCTAGAGATGACCTAATAGTGGTTCTGGCATTGTTTGTTTGTTTTTGAAAATACGTTCCTGGGCGTCATTCAGAAAATGCAGAGTTTGGCATCTATATAAATTAAGGATGATCTTTTTGAACTTTTGTCTTTCATTACATCAAATTACCATAATTGGACAGAAATTCCACTAAATTAAGCATTGTTAGGAAATGTGTAAATTGGAGCTACTCAAATTAGTTGCTCTTTGAACTATGTGCTGTTGGTTCAGGATTAGATAAGGAGTTTGAAGGCAAACCTAAATCATTGCTTCCTTTTTTGAGAGATTCTCAGCATATTTTCTTAAAATTAGCTGAAATAAACAATGTGTTTAGTCGCAAAGTGATTTGCATTTTTGCACAAACTCCCTATCTCCTTGAGAATTATAACAAATATTTCATGAAACATCATTGATCTTTACTTTGTTACACTGCTGTAAAGTACATTCAGAGTTGCCAGTTAAAGGTGTTAGTGTTGAGATGAAATGTCATGCATTTTTCTTCACTTCCATGCAAATGAAGAAAGTAATTTATTAAGACACAATGAAGAAAAAAAATTGACAATGAGTTCCAGATTTTAAAAATCACTTGCCATTCAATCCAAATTGTGAGTTTGATCGGTTACCGAACACTTTATAATGCACCCCTGGTAATTTTACAGAGATTACGTTTTTCTTACCAATTCTTGATTATTCTGTCTTGCAATGCAGAGAAAGCTAACTAATTTAAAATAAACTTCCGTTAATTTTGATTGTTATAAACTTAAAATTGACTAATTTCCATATACAGAGTTTAAAATGTTCACAATTTACATTAAATATATATTCTGTGTATACCTTGGAAAAATTATACTGAAAATTGAAATTAAAATGATGTTGTATATAGCTGCAAGAAGCCGCCTGTCCCATTTCATCTTACTATATTAGTTGTGTCAGGTAATTTATAAAATCCCTGCTGCATAACAAATCTAATTTTTGTTGGAATGGGTAGTAATGTTTCTTCTTATTTCGAAATAAGAGTTGGTCTATGAGTGCCTCTGCAACTGTATTTTTCCTAAGTGGCTTCATGGTCTTGAACTGAGAAAGCTCAGAGCATTAAACATCAAAGTAATATATTTTGACATAATTAGACATCAAGGAAATGCAATTAAAATGACACTGAGATATCACTACACACTTACCAGAATGGCTAAAATAAAATATAATGACAAGCCCAAAAGAAAAAAAATATACCATTTGACGATACACAATGGCAAGTTGTACCATAACTTAACCATCTCAGACTAGTGTAGTGTTAAATTTGTTTTTCTAAGCCATGTTTTGGGTCACTTACCACTTTTCAAGGATATAAAGTGCTATCATTTTACTTAAAACTGTGAAATTTGGTCAGATTTAAATTTCACTTTATGTTAAAACATTCTGTAAACTGTTTTAGACTTTGACATTTGTTCCCTCAGTTCAGTGAATAACACTATATCATATTCTGAAAAATACGCTAATTTTTATTTTGAAAAATATCCCTTTTTCCTCTATGAATTGGGCCATGGAGAAGGTGACACCGACTCGCTTCGCAAACTGCCTTGGTGAGAGACCCAGGCAGCTCCAGAGGTTTGGGACGGCCTGGGGTCCTCTTGGCCCACCCATGACTACTCCAGTCAAGTGTAGTGATCAGGCCTGGGTTGATGAGGAGTGGTTGCTATGACCTCAAAGCTTTGTGACATCACAGATGCTGGCTTCACTGAAGCAGCTGTCCCTCTCCCATGACCTTGGTGTCCTATGGCTTTAAGTAGGAAGCTCCGGGAAGGACAGAACAAGAGCCCTCTGAACCTGATCAAGAACTCAGGATGTCTTGTGGGTTAATGTCCAACTTCCCCTTTCTGGAGACATAGAGGAAGGAAAATGACATTCAGTATACCTTCCTTTAGGCCAACATATCCCCGGAGATGGCAAGGTGTCCTTTTCCACTACAATTTCTAGATATTTCAAGAAAAGGTGAGGCCTCACGGGTATGAATAGCTCTCCGTGGGTTTTCTCGTCCTGTGGGTGAGAGCGTACTTTGTCAGCGTCTTTCGCCTATGCGTCTGTGATGACTAAGGTACGGAAAGTCCCTTTCGGAGGTAAAAGGTGATGGCATCGATATATGGTGCTGTCTGGGGCCTAGTCTCCTAGTGTTCTGAAACACACGGCTAAGGGATGAGGCCTCTGTCTACCTGGCTTTCCCTTAAATACCTTTGCAAAGTCTTTGAGGAGAGTGATATTCTGCATCTGAGCTAACTCTCAATGAAGAGGCCTGGACCGAAAACGTTGTCATTATTAGTTAACTGTACTTGTTGTGGTAACGGGTATAGACATGTGGACCAAGTCTCTTTAGTCAGAAGGAAAGGGACGGCCTATACCGAAGGCTTGCAAGGCCCATTCGAGCAGACCTTTGGAGTGAGCCGCAATGCCTTTGCAAGGACTAGTGGATCAGGAAGTTTGGGTCCATTTCGGCACCACAGTATTCCTCTGTCGTCGAAGTGAATGAACCCCTGGACCTTGCCTTGACATGAATGTCCCATGCCCTGCTGTTGGGAAATGGAAAAGGAAGGGAATACTGACGGGCAAGAAGTCAGAGAAGGAGACCCACCAGGAGTGACTCAGGACTCTGAGAATCCAGCTGAGGTTTACCAAAAAGAGAACTGCTTAATGGGTAGTCAGGAGTTGTGGAATATATTAAGAGGAGCACTGGACGTACATGCAACTAAAGCATCCCTGAATACTCTGTCAAAAACGGATGATGGATGATAGGCAGGCTTTCTCAACAGAACAGCAACAAGAACAACATAATTTCAGAGGAAAACATTATGGCCCTCTCTAAACCAAAGGCAGTCACAGGAGAAAAGGAAAGAATTATATTGTTTATTGTCTTTCCTTTATTGAAATGACATTCAATTGGTTTCCTAAAATGTCCTTTTTTGAATTGGGTCTTTATCCTTGTGAATTAGAGTTTACCCACCTCTTCCATCTCTGGATTTGATGAGAGGACATCACAATGCCTTCACTAAATACCTAGAGGAGTGGCTCAAGAAAATGTCTTGACCTGGCCTTCTGTGTGTTGGCTGGGGTTGGATTACTGCTTCAAATGGTTCCGTCACTACTAGAGCTGAGATTTTGTAGGATTACTGACCTAACTTGGATGTTCCTATGTGTCTGCGAATTTATCCTTTTCTCTCAGTTCTTGGATTTGCTAGCATAAATGTGTGGATGTGCCTCTTCGGTTTTTCTTTTTTCCTTTCTCCGAGTTGTCATGTGGTTTCATACTTGCAGCTGTGTGCTTGTCTCCCTGTTTTATCCCAGTAATGGCTTCTGTGGTTTGTTCGTGTTGTGAAAACTGAAGTGTGAGGTCTCCTGATTCATTTCCTATTGGTTTGTTTGTATTTCCTTAATTTTGATAATCACATGTATGATTTCAATTTTTCTGTTAACTTTGGAGTTCGGTTTTTCTTCATCTTGTTCCTTCAGTCGTCCTTATAGGGGGATTTCTTTTTCAGTGTTTTTAAATTTTGGAAATGCATGCTTTTAACCCTATATGGTTTCCCCATAAAATGTTTTGGCATCCTCCTCTAAGTTTCTTAGAATTCCTTCGTTCATGGCTCTTCTTTTCCTTTGGATTTTCTTTCTTGCATTCATTGCAGTTCGTGAATGTGTTGTGTTTTCGACTTTAGTGTCTGGCTGTATTTCCAATTTGAAAGTGATATCTTCCTGTTTTCATACCTTCGTGATGATAAGTGCACAGGATAGGTTTTGACTTCTCTTCCATGAATTATGACTGGATTTGGACTCGAGCTCATGACCTGCGATAGACAAAGTTAGGTCTGCTGCTGGGAAGAACATATCTTATTGTCCTCAGAGACGCAATCTTTCTCATCGATCCCCAAAGTTCAGGTGGTCTCGAGAGCCCATGTGGACGTCTGTTATTCCTTAGCACCTTCCCATCCAGATGATCTGTCCTGTGCTTAACGTAGATATCATAATTGCCAACAGTATTGGATAAAATTTACCATCTCCCTTCCTGTGTGTTCATACCTTCCAACGTTTAGATACACCCTTGTTCGTGGTGTATATGTTGGCAATTCTTCCAGGTTTCTGTTGTTTTGATGCTCCATCAAGACAAAACAACTTCCGCTTATCTTTTGTCTCTCGAAGGCATAAAATGACTCTCGCTGACTTAGGCACAAACACTTTGGCTCTCTTCTCCTTGGGAATAGCATAACCTACATCTTCCCTGTTTCTTCACTTGCAAGCTATGAGTATCTTTATAGTCGAAGGAAATCTCCTATGGTCAACAGAAGGACGAGCTAGTTTAATATTTGTTGTTTTCTTATGGATGTTTTCTACCTTTTTTTTTTTTTGATTTGGAATTTCAACCACTGTTACAAACTGTTTGTATTGACGGGAGACTTTAGTCCTGATACTGAATGTATTATTGATAGGTAATAGTTCACTTTCTCATTTCGGTTGGCTTCTGACTTGGATTCTATTTGCCTTTCACCTATATGGTATTTTCTTGGGGTTGCTTCATTGGTACGATTCCTCGCTTCCTTCCCATATTTTGCATGTCTTATCTTTGTGTGTTTGCATGTGCATGTGTTAATGCTGTGTGGTGTGTGTGTGTTTCACATCACAATTATTATTAAAATACGAGAGAATGGAATTCGGTCTCTTGTGGGTAGCAATTCAATTTGACATGCCTTGAAATCTCACATTCCATCAGTTTCAGGAAATCTCCTGCAAGGAATGGCATCTCTTGTCCTCTTCAAGTAACACGTGTTCTCACAAAACTGCTTTCCAAAGAACAGCACCATTTGAATTTCTCATTAGAGTCATACTGTTTGTACCAATACCCTTTCTTTTTCGTATGATTCTTGAGTGTCATGAGTTAGTGAAATCGTCTGTCTGATGTCGTTCTGAGAATGATAGATGTGACAAACCCCAATGCTCTCCGCAAGACTGCCATAAGAGACAAGTGGAAGAATTCCTTCTTGCTTATGTCTCAGTACGAATTGCGGTGACATGGAGGAGAGTGAGATGGTAGTAGTGTCTAATAACCTCATGCTCGTCTTCAGCTATGAAGGCAACAGGAAGATGAACACAACAACTGCATTGGGGTGGAAATTGACCTGAAGCCTACAAGATAAACTCCACAGCGAAAGAAAACGGAAGTTGCAGAGATGATGGGAGAAGGTTGGAGACATGGCTCAGGGGATATTTGGTTGGTTAGTGGATCAGAGGGCTGGATCCCATGAAGAGTACCAAGGCACAGGAGAGCAGGGCACACTGGGAACCCACAAGGAACCTGTTTCCCAGTGCCGTTGACTGTGAGACGCAGAGGGTCTGAAGGGCACGAGTACTTTACAACACAAGTGTTGAAGTCTGAAGTTTTCCTATCAGCAGGCTTGGCAGACATCAACTTGAAGGAACACCATCTTTTTCCTGCATATGACACCAACAAGCGACCAGGAGCAGACAGCCTGGAGACAATGATCAGAGAGAGACAATACTAAGTGACGCACTGGGAAGATGGTGAGTAGTGGGAGTGATTCCGTGAAAGGCAGTGTTCGTGGAGATGTCTCAATGTGGACATAATAAATTTTGGGCTCTCGCAACAGCAGCATCAAGACAAAGCTACTGGCCAAGACAGGTATGTGAGGACATAGGCTGCCTAGCCAGCCAACTCGAAATCCCGACAGTGGAATACTTGGAAAACTGCCTTCCTCAGTCCAAGATGCTTAGTCCAAGGACAACGACTCTCCCATAGGGGACGAGAAGAAAGCTTTGACCACATGTTCTCTTCTGAACACAGCATTCTGCAGGCCTGCGTTCTGCTGAGTTGCTCGAATTTCTCCTTTCACAGGCCCACCAGAGCCCACCAAGGTAAACCTCTGCATATTCAACCTGGACCCTAAAAACAACAAACGGCCGGAAAGGAGAGCTACAGCAAATGACTGGCCTCCAGGACAGGGTCAGCCACAACACAAACAGCAGTGGCATGCATGCCACATACACACTCACAAACACACACACACGCACGCACTCAACAAACCTTAAGGGCCAGCCCTGGGTACTCCGGATCTCTTCCTCCTAAATAAATTACCCTCAGGTTAGAAAGCAGAATGAGTTTAACGAATACAGAGAGGTGACAGAGACTTAGATCCAATGCAAAGATGAAAAAATCAATTGATGCCCAGGTAAAGGAAGAAGGAATGATTATGGCTAGGCAATCAGAGTGAACCCTCTACATAGAAAACGCCCGATGCAGGATTGAAAGCAGGGGCCTGGATACTCGCTGTACGTCAGAAAACATAGGAGATATCAGAGAGTCTCGAACCACAGAGATAAAACTGATAAAGATAAAAGCACCTAAAGAACTCCTGAAGAGAAGATTGGTAGGAGACTGTACACTGCAGCTCCATGCAGGATCCCATGATCTTACCTCCAGAGGCTTTTCCAAAAATTCCAATGCTGTTTCAGTTCTCATCATTTGAATTCGGGTGGCCCTCCAAAGATAGGGTCCTTATTCAAAAGAGCGAGACTGATACAAAGTGAAGGTCAAGCAAACGTTAATTTTGCACAAAGCATCGAGAATCATATTGACCGGTCAGGGCCTTCTCTTGCAAAGAGGCAACCCCTCCCAGCCTCAGAGACTAACATTTATAGCGGTAGTTTAGCCAGGCTATACAGACGTGGCCAATGAGATAACAATACAGAAAAAACTGCACAGTCGTGCTAAGTCTGCTACACCACAAAAACAAAAATGCTAGGTAACACATGGGTGGACAATTGGATCTCAATTTACCCTAGTAGATATATGTGTGCCCCTCTAATGGGATGTCTTCACCTGGCCTGATTCACCCTTGTATCTAGGCTTTGAGAGTAAGCTCCTCTGGGAGGAGTAGGGTCAATTTTGTTTACAGCATGGGTTCAATATAAGTTTACTGCAGAAACACAAAATGACTCCCTCTGGCCTAGCGGACCTTATAATGAGTAGCTGTAGCATCCCTAGAAATAGAGCCAAAATGACTTCCAAATCTTCAAAACTGACGATTTACCAAAAGCAGATTCTACATCCTAGAACCTTAGGTCCAGAATGGACTCATGTACTTGGAGTCCACAGGAGCAAGCATGGAGCATGTTGGAAAAGACCCATAGCCCAAGTGAAGCCATCTGAAAGACTTCCGTGCCCGTTTCAGGAAGACAACTTGTATCTTCAAAAGGACGCATTGAAGAGGATTCAAATGTCAAAGAACCTGGAGCATTCCCACAGGGTCGTGCAGATACCCTCTGGAGGAGTACATGTAGATGTGACAGCACAAGCCTGCCTTCACCCTCTCATGAACATCCCCCAAATAGTTTCATGGGATAAGCAAACAATGCCTCTTGTGGAAGATGGGCATGTTCTAATGGAGGCAGCAGAAGATGAACAGTGGGACAACAAAGGGCCATTAGAGAGCCACAGACAGCGTATGCTACAGGTTGGTGAGGATATTCAGGAAGACAAGGAACTGGAGAATGAACATTGGAGCTCTGAGCGAAGGTCTAGCATTTGAGGATGGTGGGAGGTTCTCTGAACCTGGCTGCCTTCCATAGAGATCTAGGTCCAAATTAAAGAAAACATCCCCTGGCCACAGTCAATCCTTGTACCCCGGTTGTGTTTTTGTCTTTTTGTCAAACAATGCACATGCACATATTTGACAGAGAGACAGAGAGATCACAATCAGGGTGTAGAGCTGGAGAGGGAAAAGCTGACTTACCCCTGAGCAGGGAACCTGAGACCAGAGTCGATGCCAAGACCCTGGGATCATGAGTTGAGCTGAAGGCCGCCTCTGAACTGATAGACACAATCCATGACACAACCTTTGACTTCTGAATACGTCCTAGTTCTAGACGTGAACCACTGCTCTGTCATTGTTCACAAATGAAGGGGAAATGGATTTTGGCTTGGGCTGGTGTTGCTTGAGCAACCTGGCCTGCTTTGAGAGCTGGTATAGTTTGTCCTCTTGAGGTAAGTGATTTGGCTATGTACAAACTACACTCCCACGCATATTTAGGTAAAGAGAATTCCTCCATTGAATGAAACTATGTCTTGTGGTTCCATGCTTCTGTGGATGGTGATGTGAGTCCTCCTTGCCTCTGAATCTGGATCTCTGTTTCTGCTCCCAGATGAGGGACAGTTTTAGCTCTGAATTCTCAAATCCATGTTCAGCCCTCTTTTTTTTCTCTCACTCCTACTTCTCCTACAATAAGCACCTCTTTCTATTCCTTGGAGTCAATGACTTTCCTAAGCTCATTGTCATGTTTCATCATTCTTCCTTCTTTCTTTGGATTTGTTTCCTTATTTACCATTCCTTTTCTGCCAGGTCAAAAATTTGGTCCTTTGCTTCTGCCAGCTTCTTGGACTTTTCCTTCAGTCTGCTACCAATCTTTTCTTTAGAAATTCTTCATTTATTTTATTTTATTTTATTTTATTTTACTTTATTTTATTTCTATCAGTTTAATCTATGTGTTTTGAGACTCCCTGATATCTTTCTGCTTTCAATCCTCCATTGGGCGTGTTATATGTGAGGTTTCACTCCGATTACCTGGCCATGATAATTTCTTGTCTTCTTCCTTGGCAACAATTGATTCTTCCATCTTTGTCTTGGATATAGGTCTCTGACTCTTTCTCAGTATTTGAAAAATCAATTCTGTTTTTTATCCTGATGGTAATTTCTTTAGAAATAAGATATCATGGAGTGCCCAAGGGCTGGCCCTTGAGGGAGTCTCAGGTATGTGTGTGTGGCATGCATGCCCTCTGCTGTTGTATCATAGCTGCCCCCTGTCCTTGAGACCAGTCATCTGCAGAGGCTCTCTTTGCCAGCCTTTTGGTGTGTTTGGGGTCTGGGCTGAATAGGCTGAGGTTTAGCTTGGTGGGATCTGGTGTGCCTGTGAAAGGAGAAATTCAACCTTCACAACAGAATGAATGCCTGTAGCATTCTGTGGTCAGGGGACAGCCTATGGACAGGGCTTTCTTCTAGTCCCCTATGGGAGAATCTGTTCTCTTAAAATGAAGCAAGTTGGACTGAGGAACACAGTACCCTATGTGTTCCATGGTTAGAATTTCGTGTTTGCAGGAGAGGCAATTAAAGCCCTCACCAACCTGTCTTTGGCCAGTAGCTCGGGCTTGATGCTGCCTGTGCGAGAGCCCCAAATTTCTTTTGCCCCCATCAAATCATCTCCAAGAACACTGCCTCTCACTAATGTACAGCCAGAACCCACCATCTTCCCACTGTGTCACCTGGTATTGTCTCTAATCGTGGTTTCCAGGCTGTCTTCACCTGGCTATTTGTTGGTGTTCTCTGACAGAGAAATACAGTGTTCTTTTGAGTTGATATGCCAAGGCTGCTGATCTAAAATCTCCAGGCCTCAAGGCCCTTTGTTGGCATGAACTAGTATGATTCAGACACCCTGATGGTCAGAATCAATGGAATTGGAGAACGTACTCCTTGTGGGTTCCAAGTGTGCTCCGATCTCTTGTGGCTTTGTCCATTGCATTGTCTCACTGCCTTCTGAATTACCAACTTTCCACTTTTCCCCTAAACCATGTCTCCAGTCTTCTCCCATAGTGATTGCAACTTATTCTCTCTTTTGCTATGGAGTTTGCTTTGTGGGCTCCAGTTCATTTCTGCCATGTTGAAGTTGATGTGGTAATCTTCCTGTTGTGTTCCTGGATAAAGACAAGTCTGGAGTTACCAGACACTACTACCATCTCACTGTCCTGAAAAAGCCCCACAGAATCTTACCCAGCCATAAGCAAGAATGAATTCTTTCCACTTGCCTCATGTGGCAGAATTGTGGAGAGCATTAGCCTACGTCACATCTATCAGTCCCAGAAAGACAAATAACATACAATTTCACTCTCTCATGACTGTCAAGAGACATATGAAAAAGCAAGGGAAAAATGGACAAATAATACGACACTACCCAGGCACACAAAATGTGGTGTTTGTTGAGGTCAGGTTTGAGAAAATATGTGTTTATCAAAGAGGACAAAAGATGACATTCTTTGTAGGAAATGTGGCTGAAAGAGAGGGAATGTGAGTTTTCAAGGCATGTCAAATGGAACTGCTATCCATTAAATACCGACTTCCTATCTCCATCAATTTAATTATAATTGTTATTTGAAACACACTCAGCACACACACACACACACACACACACACACACACACAGATAAGACACACAAAAGATGGGGAGGAAGTGAAGAATAGCACTAATGAAGCAAACCCAAAAGAAAAGAACTGAGAGAAAAGGATAAATTCCAAGACACATATTCACTCCAAAGATTAGGTCAGGAAACCTACAAAATCTCAGCTCTGTAGTAGTGACTAAAGCGTTTGAAGCAGTAATCAAACCCCTGTCAACACACAGATGGCGAGGTGCAAATCATTTCCTGTTCAACTCTTCTAGACATTTAGAGAAGGCAATGCCATTTTCTTCTCATCAATTCCACAAATGGAGGAGGTGGATGAACTCCACTTTACTAGTATAAAGACCCAATTCAAATAATGACATTTTAGGAAATAAATTATATTCCATTTCAATAATTAAACATAATAAAAATATAATTCTTTCCTTTTCTCTGTCTGTCTTCACCTGCATTTGAAAGGGCCAGCTTGTTTTTGTATTATTTTGTACTGTTGAGGAAGCCAGCCTGTCATCCATCATCCATTTTTGACAGAGTATTCACTGATGCTTCAGTTCCATATATGACCTAGTACTCCGCCTAAGATATGCCAGAACTCTTCAACACCCATTAGCCCGTTCCCTCATTCCCTGCATGTCTCTTTTTTCCTTGACTCTCAGCTTGATTCCTCAGAGTTCTGAGTTACTCCTGGTTTGTCTCCTTCTCTGACTTATCCCCTTCAGTTTTTCCTTCTTTCTACTAAGGGCCGTGGTATTCGTCCTAGGGCACATATGAGAGAAGCCATATGATATTTCCCTATGTCTCCTTGCCCATTTCATTTCACAAACCCAGTCCTGTGGCATTCATGCCAGTGCAAGAATCAAGAGTTCATCCTCCCTAATTGCTGAGGAATACTCTGTTGCCAATATGGACCACACCTTCTTTATCCACTAGTCTTTGCAAGGACATAGCAGCTCAATCCTCAGTTCTGTTCAAGTGAGCCTTGCAGACCATCGATATAAGCCATTAATTTTCCTTTGATTAAAGAGACTTGGTCAACAGGGTTATACCCATTAACACAGTAGGTAGAGATAAATAATGGTAACAAGGAGTGCTGTCCATTGCTCCTCCTTAAGGATTAGCTATAATGTATAATGTCACTCTCTCATGCAAAGGATGACAAAACTCAGAGAGACGGGATGATATACCAGAGGACTTGTTGTTTCTGATATCTCTAGATATTTCAGAGGAAATAGGAAAACTTTGCCATCTCTGGAGAAAGGTTGGCCTAAAAGATCATTTTCCTGGGCCACTCTTCTAGGTATTTAGTGAAGGCATTGTCATGTCCTCTCATCAAATCCAGAGATGGAAGAGGCGGGTAAGCTCTAATTCACAAGGATAAAGACCCAATTCAAAGAAGGACATTTTAGGAAACCCACCCAATGTCATTTCAATAAGGAAAGATAATAAACAATATAATTCTTTCCTTTTCTCCCTGTGACTTCCTTTGGTTTTGAGAGGGCCACATTGTTTTCCTATGAATTGATGTTGTTGTTGCTATCTGTTGAGAAAGCCTGCCTATCATCCATCATCCATTTTTGACAGAGTATTCACGGATGCTTTAGTTGCATGGACGTCCTAGTGCTCCTCCTAATATATGCCACAACTCCTGACCACCGATTAATCAGTTCTCTTTTCGGTAGCCCTCATCTGGATTCTCAGAGTCCTGAGTCACTCCTGGTGGGTCTCCTTCTCTGACTTCTTGCCCTTTATTATTCCCTTCCTTAAGTGGGCCAAGGTATTCCTCCCGAGGCACATATTGTGGGTAGCCATATGACATTTCCCTTTGTTTGCTTGCCTTTTCCATTTCCCAACAGCAGGGCATGGGACATTCATGTCAAGGCAAGGTCCAGGGGTTCATTCACTCGACGGCAGAGGAATACTGTGGTGCCGAAATGGACCCAAACTTTCTGATCCACTAGTCCTTGCAAGGGCATTGCGACTCACTCCAAAGTTCTGCTCGAATGGGCCTTGCAAGCCTTCGGTATAGGCCGTCCCTTTCCTTCTGACTAAAGAGTCTTGGTCCACATGTTTATACCCGTTACCACAACAAGTACAGTTAACTAATAATAACAACGGGTTCGGTCCAGGCCTCTTCATTGAGAGTTAGCTCAGATGCAGAATATCACTCTCCTCAAAGACTTTGCAAAGGTATTTAAGGGAAAGCCAGGTAGACAGAGGCCTCATCCCTTAGCCGCGTGTTTCAGAACACTAGGAGACGAGGCCACAGACAGCACCATATAGCGATGCCCTCACCTTTTACCTCCGAAAGGGACTTTCCGTATCTTAGTCATCACTGACCCATAGGCAAAAGACGCTGACAAAGTACGCTCTCACCCACAGGACGACAAACCCCACGGAGAGCTGCTTATACCCGCGAGGCCTCACCTTTTCTTGAGATATCTAGAAATTGTAGTGTAAAAGGACACCTTGCCGTCTCTGGGGATATGTTGGCCTAAAGGAAGGTATACTGAATGTCATTTTCCTTCCTCTATGTCTCCAGAAAGGGGAAGTTGGACATTAACCCACAAGACATCCTGAGTTCTTGATCAGGTTCAGAGGGCTCTTGTTCTGTCCTTCCCGGGGCTTCCTACTTAAAGCCATAGGACACCAAGGTCATGGGAGAGGGACAGCTGCTTCAGTGAAGCCAGCATCTGTGATGTCACAAAGCCTTGAGGTCATAGCAACCACTCCTCATCAACCCAGGCCTGATCACTACACTTGACTGGAGTAGTCATGGGTGGGCCAAGAGGACCCCAAGCCATCCCAAACCGCTGGAGCCGCCTGGGTCTCTCACCAAGGCAGTTTGCGAAGCGAGTCGGTGTCAACTTCTCCATGGCCCAATTCGTAGTATTTGGTCGTGAGTGTCAGCACCAGCCCTCTGGACCTCGGAGAAAGGCAAGGATCCCTCATTCCATCTTAGCCACGACAGGCCAAGAAACTAACAGACCACAAGCAAAGCCTCAGGGGAGGAAATCCGAGCCCTGCGTAAGGGTGAGACCCTCCCACCAAATCATGGAGCATCTCAACAGGAAAAGGTCCACCCAAGGGAAGCTCAAAGTGAACCCCCGCAACCGTGCCAAAGACATGTCTGGAATCTTCCACAGCAAGCACACGAGTACCTCGATGGTCTCCAGAAACGGTGCCAACAAGGCCTCCCAATCTTCCAAAAACACCATTCATCCAAGGCAGACTCTACACCCTAGAACCTTAGGTCCAGGACGGACTCATGTTCTTGGAGTCCACAGAAGCCAACGGAGAGCATGTTGGAAGAGACCCAAGCCCAAGTGAAGCCATCTGAAAGACTTCGGTGCCCATTTCAGGAAGACAACTTGTATGTGCAAAAGGACGCATTGAAGAGGATTCGAATGTGGAAGAACCTTGAGCACTCCCTCATGGTGGATCAGCTACCCTCTGTGGAACTGCATGGAGATGTGGCAGCACAAGCCTGCCTTCACCCTCTCATGACCATCCCCCAAATGGTTACATGCGATAAGCAAACAGTGCCTCTTGAGGAAGATGGGCATGTTCCAATGGAGCCCCGAGAGGATGCACAATGTGTTAACAAGGGGTCAGTACAGCACGACAGACAGCGGATGCTGCAGGTTGGTGAGGAGATCCAGGAAGGCAAAGAACAGGAGAATGAACAAGGAAGCTCCAAGCGAAGGTCGGGCATTTTAGGATGGTGGGAGGTTCTCTATACCTGGCTGCCCTCCATAGGAACCTAGGTCCAAATTCAATAAAACATCCTTTGGCCCCAGTCAATTATTGTGCACTGTTTTTGTCTTTGTTATCTTATCGAACATGCACATGCACGTTTGGACAGAGAGGCAGAGAGATCCCAATCAGGGGGTGGAGCTGGAGAGGGAGAAGCTTACTTGCCCCTGAGCAGAGAACCTGAGAACAGAGTCAATGCCAAGGCCCTGGAATCATGAGTTGATCTGAAGGCCGCGTCTGAACTGATGGACACAACCCGGGACCCAACAATTGACTTCTGAATACCTCCTGGTTCTAGACAGAACCGCTGCTCTGTCATTGTTCAGAAATGCAGGGGATAAGGATTTTGGCTTGGCTGCTGTTGCTTGAGCTATCCGGCCTGCTTCGAGAGCTGGTATAGCTTTTCCTCTTGAAGTCAGTGACTGGGCTATGGACAAACTATTCTCCGATGCCTATTTGCCTAAGAGAATACCTCCATGCCTAGATTTTCCGGGGGGAATGGCACTATGTCTTTAGGTGCTCCGCTTCTGTGGAAGGTGTTGGGAGTTCTCTGTGCCTCTGATTCTGGACCACTTTCTCTGCTCCCAGATGAGGGTCCTTTCCAGCCCCGAGTTCTCTAATCTAGGATCAGCCCTCTTTTCTTTCTCTCACTCTTAATTCACCTACAAGAGGCACCTCTTTCATTTCCTTAGAGATTCCCTAAGCTCACTATCATGTTCCATCATTCTGCCTTCTCTCTTAGAATTTGCATCCTTATTTTCTAGGCTTGTTCTTCTCGGTTCCTAATTGGATCCTCCACTTCTACCATGTTCCCGAACTTTGCATCCAGTCTCCTGCCAATCTTCTCTTCAGGAGTTCTTTAGGTGTTTTTATCTTTATCAGTTTTATCTCTGTGTTTCGAGACTCTCTGATATCTCCTATGTTTTCTGATGTACAGCGAGTATCCAGGCCACAGCTTTCTATCCCGCATCGGGCGTGCTCTATGTAGAGGTTTCACTCTGACTGCCTAGTCGTAATCACTCCTTCTTCCTTTACCTGGGAATCAATTGATTCTTCCATCTTTGCATTGGATCTAAGTCTCTGTCACCTCTCTGTATTCGTTAAACTCATTCTGTTTTCTAACCTGAGGGTAATTTATTTAGGAGGAAGTGATCCGTGAGTGACCCAGGGCTCGCCCTTAAGGTTTGTTGAGTGCATGCGTGTGTGTGTGTGTTTGTGAGAGTGTATGTGGCATGCATGCCACTGCTGTTTGTGTTGTGGCTGACCCTGTCCTGGAGGCCAGTCATTTGCAGTAGCTCTCCTTTCCGGCCGTTTGTTGTTTTTAGGGTCCGGGCTGAATATGCTGAGGTTTACCTTGGTGGGCTCTGGTGTGCCTGTGAAAGGAGAAACTCTACCAACTCAACAGAACGCAGGCCTGCAGAATGCTGTGTTCAGAAGAGAACATGTGGTCAAAGCTTTCTTCTCGTCCCGTATGGGAGAGTCTGTTCTCCTTGGAATAAGCATCTTGGACTGAGGAAGGCAATCCTCCAAGTGTTCCACTGTTGGTATTTTGTGTTGGCTGGCTAGGGAGTCTCTGTCCTCACATACCTGTCTTGGCCAAGCTCTGTCTTGATGCTGCTGTTGTGAGAGCCAAAATTTATTATGTCCACATTGAGTCATCTCCACGAACACTGCCTTTCACGGAATCACTCCCACGACTCATCATCTTCCCACTGCGTCTCTTGGTATTGTCTCTCTCTGATCATTGTCTCCAGGCTGTCTGCTCCTGGTCGCTTGTTGGTGTCATATGCAGGAAAAAGATGGTGTTCTTTCAAGTTGATGTCTGCCAAGCCTGCTGATAGGAAAACTTCAGCCCTCAACACTTGTGTTGTCAAGTACTCGTGCCCTTCAGACCCTCTGCGTCTCACAGTCAACGGCACTGGGAAACAGGTTCCTTGTGTGTTCCCAGGGTGCCCTGCTCTCCTGTGCTTTGGTCCTCTTCATGGACTCCAGCCCTCTGATCCACGAACCAACCAAATCTCCCCTGAGCCATGTCTCCAACCTTCTCCCATCATCTCTGCACCTTCCGTTCTATTTCGCTCTGGAGTTTACCTTGTAGGCTTCAGGTCAATTTCCACCCCACTGCAGTTGTTGTGGTCATCTTTTTGTTGCCTTCATGGTTGAAGAAGCATGAGGTTATTAGACACTACTACCATCTCAGTGTCTTCATGTCACCACAATTTGTACTGTGACATAAGCAAGAAGGAATTCTTCCACATGTCTCTTATGGCAGTCTTGCGGAGAGCATTGGACTTTGTCACATCTATCATTCTCAGAAAGACAATAAACAGACGATTTCACTAACTCATGACAGTCAAGAAACATACGAAAAAGAAAGGGTATTGGGACAAACATTATGACTCTAATGAGGAATTCAAATGGTGCTGTTTGTTGGAAGGCCGTTTTGTGAGAACACGGGATTCTTGAAGAGGACAAGAGATGACATTCCTTTAAGGAGATTTCCTGAAACTAATGGAATGTGAGATTTCAAGGCATGTCAAATTGAATTGCTACCCACAAGAGACCGAATTCCATTCTCTCGTATTTTAATAATAATTGTGATGTGAAACACACACACACCACACAGCATTAACACATGCACATGCAAACACACAAAGATAAGACATGCAAAATATGGGAAGGAAGTGAGGAATCGTACCAATGAAGCAACCCCAAGAAAATACCATATAGGTGAAAGGCAAATAGAATCCAAGTCAGAAGCCAACCGAAATGAGAAAGTGAACTATTACCTATCAATAATACATTCAGTACTCAGGACTAAAGACTCCCGTCAATACAAACAGTTTGTAACAGTGGTTGAAATTCCAAATCAAAAAAAAAAAAAATAGAAACATCCATAAGAAAACAGCAAATATTAAACAGGCTCGTCCTTCTGTTGCCCATAGGAGATTTCCTTCGACTATAAAGATACTCATAGCTTGCAAGTGAAGAAACAGGGAAGATGTAGGTTATGCTATTCCCAAGGAGAAGAGAGCCAAAGTGTTTGTGCCTAAGTCAGCGAGAGTCATTTTATGCCTTCGAGAGAAAAAAGCTAAGCGGAAGGTGTTTTGTCTTGATGGAGCATCAAAACATCAGAAACCTGGAAGAATTGCCAACATATCCACCATGAAAAAAGGTGTATCTAAACGTTGGAAGCCTATGAACACACAGGAATGGAGATGGCGACGTTTATCCAATACTGTTGGCAACTATGATATCCAGGTTAAGCACAGGACAGATTTTCTGGATGGGAAGGTGCTAAGGAATAACAGACGTCCACATGGGCATTCGAGACCACCTGAACTTTTGGGGGTCCATGAGTAAGATTGCGTCTCTGAGGACAATAAGATATGTTCTTCCCAGCAGCAGACCTAACTTTGTCTATCGCAGGTCATGAGCTCGAGTCCAAATCCAGTCATAATTCATGGAAGAGAAGTCAAAACCTATCCTGTGCACTTATCATCACGAAGGTATGAAAACAGGAAGATATCACTTTCAAATTGGAAATACAGCCAGACACTAAAGTGGAAAACACAACACATTCACGAACTGCAATGAATGCAAGAAAGAAAATCCAAAGGAAAAGAAGAGCCATGAACGAAGGAATTCTAAGAAACTTAGAGGAGGATGCCAAAACATTTTATGGGGAAACAATATAGGGTTAAATGTGTGCATTTCCAAAATTTAAAAACACCGAAAAAGAAAGCCACCTAAAAGGACGACTGAAGGAACAAGATGAAGAAAAACCGAACTCCAAAGTTAACAGAAAAATTGAAATCAGACATGTGATTATCAAAATTAAGGAAATACAAACAAACCAATAGGAAAAAAATCAGGAGATCTCACACTTGAGTTTTGACAACAGGAACAAACCGCAGAAGCCATTACTGGGATAAAACAGGGAGACAAGCACACAGCTGCAAGTATGAAACCACATCACAACTGGTAGCAAGGAAAAAAGAATAACCGAAAAGGCATAGCCACACATTTATGCTAGCAAATCCAAGAACTGAGAGAAAAGGATAAATTCCCAGACACATAGAAACTTCCAAGATTAGGTCAGGAAACCTACAAAATCTCAGCTCTCTAGTTTAGACGGAAGCCTTTGAAGCAGTAATCCAACCCCTGCCAACACACAGAAGGCCAGGTCAAGTCATTTGCTTGGGCCACTCTTCTATGTATTTAGTGAAGGCATTGTCATGTCCTCTCATCAAATCCAGAGATGGAAGAGGTGGGTAAACTCTAATTTACAAGGATAAAGACCCAATTCAAAGAAGGACATTTTAGGAAACCCACCCATGTCATTTCAATAAGGAAAGATAATAAACAATATAATTCTTTCCTTTTCTCCCTGTGACTTCCTTTGGTTTTGAGAGGGCCACATTGTTTTCCTATGAATTGATGTTGTTCTTGTTGCTGTTCTGTTGAGAAAGCCTGCCTATCATCCATCATCCATTTTTGACAGAGTATTCACGGATGCTTTAGTTGCATGGACGTCCTAGTGCTCCTCCTAATATATGCCACAACTCCTGACCACCGATTAATCAGTTCTCTTTTCGGTAGCCCTCATCTGGATTCTCAGAGTCCTGAGTCACTCCTGGTGGGTCTCCTTCTCTGACTTCTTGCCCTTTATTATTCCCTTCCTTAAGTGGGCCAAGGTATTCCTCCCGAGGCACATATTGTGGGTAGCCATATGACATTTCCCTTTGTTTGCTTGCCTTTTCCATTTCCCAACAGCAGGGCATGGGACATTCATGTCAAGGCAAGGTCCAGGGGTTCATTCACTCGACGGCAGAGGAATACTGTGGTGCCGAAATGGACCCAAACTTTCTGATCCACTAGTCCTTGCAAGGGCATTGCGACTCACTCCAAAGTTCTGCTCGAATGGGCCTTGCAAGCCTTCGGTATAGGCCGTCCCTTTCCTTCTGACTAAAGAGTCTTGGTCCACATGTTTATACCCGTTACCACAACAAGTACAGTTAACTAATAATAACAACGGGTTCGGTCCAGGCCTCTTCATTGAGAGTTAGCTCAGATGCAGAATATCACTCTCCTCAAAGACTTTGCAAAGGTATTTAAGGGAAAGCCAGGTAGACAGAGGCCTCATCCCTTAGCCGCGTGTTTCAGAACACTAGGAGACGAGGCCACAGACAGCACCATATAGCGATGCCCTCACCTTTTACCTCCGAAAGGGACTTTCCGTATCTTAGTCATCACTGACCCATAGGCAAAAGACGCTGACAAAGTACGCTCTCACCCACAGGACGACAAACCCCACGGAGAGCTGCTTATACCCGCGAGGCCTCACCTTTTCTTGAGATATCTAGAAATTGTAGTGTAAAAGGACACCTTGCCGTCTCTGGGGATATGTTGGCCTAAAGGAAGGTATACTGAATGTCATTTTCCTTCCTCTATGTCTCCAGAAAGGGGAAGTTGGACATTAACCCACAAGACATCCTGAGTTCTTGATCAGGTTCAGAGGGCTCTTGTTCTGTCCTTCCCGGGGCTTCCTACTTAAAGCCATAGGACACCAAGGTCATGGGAGAGGGACAGCTGCTTCAGTGAAGCCAGCATCTGTGATGTCACAAAGCCTTGAGGTCATAGCAACCACTCCTCATCAACCCAGGCCTGATCACTACACTTGACTGGAGTAGTCATGGGTGGGCCAAGAGGACCCCAAGCCATCCCAAACCGCTGGAGCCGCCTGGGTCTCTCACCAAGGCAGTTTGCGAAGCGAGTCGGTGTCAACTTCTCCATGGCCCAATTCGTAGTATTTGGTCGTGAGTGTCAGCACCAGCCCTCTGGACCTCGGAGAAAGGCAAGGATCCCTCATTCCATCTTAGCCACGACAGGCCAAGAAACTAACAGACCACAAGCAAAGCCTCAGGGGAGGAAATCCGAGCCCTGCGTAAGGGTGAGACCCTCCCACCAAATCATGGAGCATCTCAACAGGAAAAGGTCCACCCAAGGGAAGCTCAAAGTGAACCCCCGCAACCGTGCCAAAGACATGTCTGGAATCTTCCACAGCAAGCACACGAGTACCTCGATGGTCTCCAGAAACGGTGCCAACAAGGCCTCCCAATCTTCCAAAAACACCATTCATCCAAGGCAGACTCTACACCCTAGAACCTTAGGTCCAGGACGGACTCATGTTCTTGGAGTCCACAGAAGCCAACGGAGAGCATGTTGGAAGAGACCCAAGCCCAAGTGAAGCCATCTGAAAGACTTCGGTGCCCATTTCAGGAAGACAACTTGTATGTGCAAAAGGACGCATTGAAGAGGATTCGAATGTGGAAGAACCTTGAGCACTCCCTCATGGTGGATCAGCTACCCTCTGTGGAACTGCATGGAGATGTGGCAGCACAAGCCTGCCTTCACCCTCTCATGACCATCCCCCAAATGGTTACATGCGATAAGCAAACAGTGCCTCTTGAGGAAGATGGGCATGTTCCAATGGAGCCCCGAGAGGATGCACAATGTGTTAACAAGGGGTCAGTACAGCACGACAGACAGCGGATGCTGCAGGTTGGTGAGGAGATCCAGGAAGGCAAAGAACAGGAGAATGAACAAGGAAGCTCCAAGCGAAGGTCGGGCATTTTAGGATGGTGGGAGGTTCTCTATACCTGGCTGCCCTCCATAGGAACCTAGGTCCAAATTCAATAAAACATCCTTTGGCCCCAGTCAATTATTGTGCACTGTTTTTGTCTTTGTTATCTTATCGAACATGCACATGCACGTTTGGACAGAGAGGCAGAGAGATCCCAATCAGGGGGTGGAGCTGGAGAGGGAGAAGCTTACTTGCCCCTGAGCAGAGAACCTGAGAACAGAGTCAATGCCAAGGCCCTGGAATCATGAGTTGATCTGAAGGCCGCGTCTGAACTGATGGACACAACCCGGGACCCAACAATTGACTTCTGAATACCTCCTGGTTCTAGACAGAACCGCTGCTCTGTCATTGTTCAGAAATGCAGGGGATAAGGATTTTGGCTTGGCTGCTGTTGCTTGAGCTATCCGGCCTGCTTCGAGAGCTGGTATAGCTTTTCCTCTTGAAGTCAGTGACTGGGCTATGGACAAACTATTCTCCGATGCCTATTTGCCTAAGAGAATACCTCCATGCCTAGATTTTCCGGGGGGAATGGCACTATGTCTTTAGGTGCTCCGCTTCTGTGGAAGGTGTTGGGAGTTCTCTGTGCCTCTGATTCTGGACCACTTTCTCTGCTCCCAGATGAGGGTCCTTTCCAGCCCCGAGTTCTCTAATCTAGGATCAGCCCTCTTTTCTTTCTCTCACTCTTAATTCACCTACAAGAGGCACCTCTTTCATTTCCTTAGAGATTCCCTAAGCTCACTATCATGTTCCATCATTCTGCCTTCTCTCTTAGAATTTGCATCCTTATTTTCTAGGCTTGTTCTTCTCGGTTCCTAATTGGATCCTCCACTTCTACCATGTTCCCGAACTTTGCATCCAGTCTCCTGCCAATCTTCTCTTCAGGAGTTCTTTAGGTGTTTTTATCTTTATCAGTTTTATCTCTGTGTTTCGAGACTCTCTGATATCTCCTATGTTTTCTGATGTACAGCGAGTATCCAGGCCACAGCTTTCTATCCCGCATCGGGCGTGCTCTATGTAGAGGTTTCACTCTGACTGCCTAGTCGTAATCACTCCTTCTTCCTTTACCTGGGAATCAATTGATTCTTCCATCTTTGCATTGGATCTAAGTCTCTGTCACCTCTCTGTATTCGTTAAACTCATTCTGTTTTCTAACCTGAGGGTAATTTATTTAGGAGGAAGTGATCCGTGAGTGACCCAGGGCTCGCCCTTAAGGTTTGTTGAGTGCATGCGTGTGTGTGTGTGTTTGTGAGAGTGTATGTGGCATGCATGCCACTGCTGTTTGTGTTGTGGCTGACCCTGTCCTGGAGGCCAGTCATTTGCAGTAGCTCTCCTTTCCGGCCGTTTGTTGTTTTTAGGGTCCGGGCTGAATATGCTGAGGTTTACCTTGGTGGGCTCTGGTGTGCCTGTGAAAGGAGAAACTCTACCAACTCAACAGAACGCAGGCCTGCAGAATGCTGTGTTCAGAAGAGAACATGTGGTCAAAGCTTTCTTCTCGTCCCGTATGGGAGAGTCTGTTCTCCTTGGAATAAGCATCTTGGACTGAGGAAGGCAATCCTCCAAGTGTTCCACTGTTGGTATTTTGTGTTGGCTGGCTAGGGAGTCTCTGTCCTCACATACCTGTCTTGGCCAAGCTCTGTCTTGATGCTGCTGTTGTGAGAGCCAAAATTTATTATGTCCACATTGAGTCATCTCCACGAACACTGCCTTTCACGGAATCACTCCCACGACTCATCATCTTCCCACTGCGTCTCTTGGTATTGTCTCTCTCTGATCATTGTCTCCAGGCTGTCTGCTCCTGGTCGCTTGTTGGTGTCATATGCAGGAAAAAGATGGTGTTCTTTCAAGTTGATGTCTGCCAAGCCTGCTGATAGGAAAACTTCAGCCCTCAACACTTGTGTTGTCAAGTACTCGTGCCCTTCAGACCCTCTGCGTCTCACAGTCAACGGCACTGGGAAACAGGTTCCTTGTGTGTTCCCAGGGTGCCCTGCTCTCCTGTGCTTTGGTCCTCTTCATGGACTCCAGCCCTCTGATCCACGAACCAACCAAATCTCCCCTGAGCCATGTCTCCAACCTTCTCCCATCATCTCTGCACCTTCCATTCTATTTCGCTCTGGAGTTTACCTTGTAGGCTTCAGGTCAATTTCCACCCCACTGCAGTTGTTGTGGTCATCTTTTTGTTGCCTTCATGGTTGAAGAAGCATGAGGTTATTAGACACTACTACCATCTCAGTGTCTTCATGTCACCACAATTTGTACTGTGACATAAGCAAGAAGGAATTCTTCCACATGTCTCTTATGGCAGTCTTGCGGAGAGCATTGGACTTTGTCACATCTATCATTCTCAGAAAGACAATAAACAGACGATTTCACTAACTCATGACAGTCAAGAAACATACGAAAAAGAAAGGGTATTGGGACAAACATTATGACTCTAATGAGGAATTCAAATGGTGCTGTTTGTTGGAAGGCCGTTTTGTGAGAACACGGGATTCTTGAAGAGGACAAGAGATGACATTCCTTTAAGGAGATTTCCTGAAACTAATGGAATGTGAGATTTCAAGGCATGTCAAATTGAATTGCTACCCACAAGAGACCGAATTCCATTCTCTCGTATTTTAATAATAATTGTGATGTGAAACACACACACACCACACAGCATTAACACATGCACATGCAAACACACAAAGATAAGACATGCAAAATATGGGAAGGAAGTGAGGAATCGTACCAATGAAGCAACCCCAAGAAAATACCATATAGGTGAAAGGCAAATAGAATCCAAGTCAGAAGCCAACCGAAATGAGAAAGTGAACTATTACCTATCAATAATACATTCAGTACTCAGGACTAAAGACTCCCGTCAATACAAACAGTTTGTAACAGTGGTTGAAATTCCAAATCAAAAAAAAAAAAAAATAGAAACATCCATAAGAAAACAGCAAATATTAAACAGGCTCGTCCTTCTGTTGCCCATAGGAGATTTCCTTCGACTATAAAGATACTCATAGCTTGCAAGTGAAGAAACAGGGAAGATGTAGGTTATGCTATTCCCAAGGAGAAGAGAGCCAAAGTGTTTGTGCCTAAGTCAGCGAGAGTCATTTTATGCCTTCGAGAGAAAAAAGCTAAGCGGAAGGTGTTTTGTCTTGATGGAGCATCAAAACATCAGAAACCTGGAAGAATTGCCAACATATCCACCATGAAAAAAGGTGTATCTAAACGTTGGAAGCCTATGAACACACAGGAATGGAGATGGCGACGTTTATCCAATACTGTTGGCAACTATGATATCCAGGTTAAGCACAGGACAGATTTTCTGGATGGGAAGGTGCTAAGGAATAACAGACGTCCACATGGGCATTCGAGACCACCTGAACTTTTGGGGGTCCATGAGTAAGATTGCGTCTCTGAGGACAATAAGATATGTTCTTCCCAGCAGCAGACCTAACTTTGTCTATCGCAGGTCATGAGCTCGAGTCCAAATCCAGTCATAATTCATGGAAGAGAAGTCAAAACCTATCCTGTGCACTTATCATCACGAAGGTATGAAAACAGGAAGATATCACTTTCAAATTGGAAATACAGCCAGACACTAAAGTGGAAAACACAACACATTCACGAACTGCAATGAATGCAAGAAAGAAAATCCAAAGGAAAAGAAGAGCCATGAACGAAGGAATTCTAAGAAACTTAGAGGAGGATGCCAAAACATTTTATGGGGAAACAATATAGGGTTAAATGTGTGCATTTCCAAAATTTAAAAACACCGAAAAAGAAAGCCACCTAAAAGGACGACTGAAGGAACAAGATGAAGAAAAACCGAACTCCAAAGTTAACAGAAAAATTGAAATCAGACATGTGATTATCAAAATTAAGGAAATACAAACAAACCAATAGGAAAAAAATCAGGAGATCTCACACTTGAGTTTTGACAACAGGAACAAACCGCAGAAGCCATTACTGGGATAAAACAGGGAGACAAGCACACAGCTGCAAGTATGAAACCACATCACAACTGGTAGCAAGGAAAAAAGAATAACCGAAAAGGCATAGCCACACATTTATGCTAGCAAATCCAAGAACTGAGAGAAAAGGATAAATTCCCAGACACATAGAAACTTCCAAGATTAGGTCAGGAAACCTACAAAATCTCAGCTCTCTAGTTTAGACGGAAGCCTTTGAAGCAGTAATCCAACCCCTGCCAACACACAGAAGGCCAGGTCAAGTCATTTGCTTGGGCCACTCTTCTATGTATTTAGTGAAGGCATTGTCATGTCCTCTCATCAAATCCAGAGATGGAAGAGGTGGGTAAACTCTAATTTACAAGGATAAAGACCCAATTCAAAGAAGGACATTTTAGGAAACCCACCCATGTCATTTCAATAAGGAAAGATAATAAACAATATAATTCTTTCCTTTTCTCCCTGTGACTTCCTTTGGTTTTGAGAGGGCCACATTGTTTTCCTATGAATTGATGTTGTTCTTGTTGCTGTTCTGTTGAGAAAGCCTGCCTATCATCCATCATCCATTTTTGACAGAGTATTCACGGATGCTTTAGTTGCATGGACGTCCTAGTGCTCCTCCTAATATATGCCACAACTCCTGACCACCGATTAATCAGTTCTCTTTTCGGTAGCCCTCATCTGGATTCTCAGAGTCCTGAGTCACTCCTGGTGGGTCTCCTTCTCTGACTTCTTGCCCTTTATTATTCCCTTCCTTAAGTGGGCCAAGGTATTCCTCCCGAGGCACATATTGTGGGTAGCCATATGACATTTCCCTTTGTTTGCTTGCCTTTTCCATTTCCCAACAGCAGGGCATGGGACATTCATGTCAAGGCAAGGTCCAGGGGTTCATTCACTCGACGGCAGAGGAATACTGTGGTGCCGAAATGGACCCAAACTTTCTGATCCACTAGTCCTTGCAAGGGCATTGCGACTCACTCCAAAGTTCTGCTCGAATGGGCCTTGCAAGCCTTCGGTATAGGCCGTCCCTTTCCTTCTGACTAAAGAGTCTTGGTCCACATGTTTATACCCGTTACCACAACAAGTACAGTTAACTAATAATAACAACGGGTTCGGTCCAGGCCTCTTCATTGAGAGTTAGCTCAGATGCAGAATATCACTCTCCTCAAAGACTTTGCAAAGGTATTTAAGGGAAAGCCAGGTAGACAGAGGCCTCATCCCTTAGCCGCGTGTTTCAGAACACTAGGAGACGAGGCCACAGACAGCACCATATAGCGATGCCCTCACCTTTTACCTCCGAAAGGGACTTTCCGTATCTTAGTCATCACTGACCCATAGGCAAAAGACGCTGACAAAGTACGCTCTCACCCACAGGACGACAAACCCCACGGAGAGCTGCTTATACCCGCGAGGCCTCACCTTTTCTTGAGATATCTAGAAATTGTAGTGTAAAAGGACACCTTGCCGTCTCTGGGGATATGTTGGCCTAAAGGAAGGTATACTGAATGTCATTTTCCTTCCTCTATGTCTCCAGAAAGGGGAAGTTGGACATTAACCCACAAGACATCCTGAGTTCTTGATCAGGTTCAGAGGGCTCTTGTTCTGTCCTTCCCGGGGCTTCCTACTTAAAGCCATAGGACACCAAGGTCATGGGAGAGGGACAGCTGCTTCAGTGAAGCCAGCATCTGTGATGTCACAAAGCCTTGAGGTCATAGCAACCACTCCTCATCAACCCAGGCCTGATCACTACACTTGACTGGAGTAGTCATGGGTGGGCCAAGAGGACCCCAAGCCATCCCAAACCGCTGGAGCCGCCTGGGTCTCTCACCAAGGCAGTTTGCGAAGCGAGTCGGTGTCAACTTCTCCATGGCCCAATTCGTAGTATTTGGTCGTGAGTGTCAGCACCAGCCCTCTGGACCTCGGAGAAAGGCAAGGATCCCTCATTCCATCTTAGCCACGACAGGCCAAGAAACTAACAGACCACAAGCAAAGCCTCAGGGGAGGAAATCCGAGCCCTGCGTAAGGGTGAGACCCTCCCACCAAATCATGGAGCATCTCAACAGGAAAAGGTCCACCCAAGGGAAGCTCAAAGTGAACCCCCGCAACCGTGCCAAAGACATGTCTGGAATCTTCCACAGCAAGCACACGAGTACCTCGATGGTCTCCAGAAACGGTGCCAACAAGGCCTCCCAATCTTCCAAAAACACCATTCATCCAAGGCAGACTCTACACCCTAGAACCTTAGGTCCAGGACGGACTCATGTTCTTGGAGTCCACAGAAGCCAACGGAGAGCATGTTGGAAGAGACCCAAGCCCAAGTGAAGCCATCTGAAAGACTTCGGTGCCCATTTCAGGAAGACAACTTGTATGTGCAAAAGGACGCATTGAAGAGGATTCGAATGTGGAAGAACCTTGAGCACTCCCTCATGGTGGATCAGCTACCCTCTGTGGAACTGCATGGAGATGTGGCAGCACAAGCCTGCCTTCACCCTCTCATGACCATCCCCCAAATGGTTACATGCGATAAGCAAACAGTGCCTCTTGAGGAAGATGGGCATGTTCCAATGGAGCCCCGAGAGGATGCACAATGTGTTAACAAGGGGTCAGTACAGCACGACAGACAGCGGATGCTGCAGGTTGGTGAGGAGATCCAGGAAGGCAAAGAACAGGAGAATGAACAAGGAAGCTCCAAGCGAAGGTCGGGCATTTTAGGATGGTGGGAGGTTCTCTATACCTGGCTGCCCTCCATAGGAACCTAGGTCCAAATTCAATAAAACATCCTTTGGCCCCAGTCAATTATTGTGCACTGTTTTTGTCTTTGTTATCTTATCGAACATGCACATGCACGTTTGGACAGAGAGGCAGAGAGATCCCAATCAGGGGGTGGAGCTGGAGAGGGAGAAGCTTACTTGCCCCTGAGCAGAGAACCTGAGAACAGAGTCAATGCCAAGGCCCTGGAATCATGAGTTGATCTGAAGGCCGCGTCTGAACTGATGGACACAACCCGGGACCCAACAATTGACTTCTGAATACCTCCTGGTTCTAGACAGAACCGCTGCTCTGTCATTGTTCAGAAATGCAGGGGATAAGGATTTTGGCTTGGCTGCTGTTGCTTGAGCTATCCGGCCTGCTTCGAGAGCTGGTATAGCTTTTCCTCTTGAAGTCAGTGACTGGGCTATGGACAAACTATTCTCCGATGCCTATTTGCCTAAGAGAATACCTCCATGCCTAGATTTTCCGGGGGGAATGGCACTATGTCTTTAGGTGCTCCGCTTCTGTGGAAGGTGTTGGGAGTTCTCTGTGCCTCTGATTCTGGACCACTTTCTCTGCTCCCAGATGAGGGTCCTTTCCAGCCCCGAGTTCTCTAATCTAGGATCAGCCCTCTTTTCTTTCTCTCACTCTTAATTCACCTACAAGAGGCACCTCTTTCATTTCCTTAGAGATTCCCTAAGCTCACTATCATGTTCCATCATTCTGCCTTCTCTCTTAGAATTTGCATCCTTATTTTCTAGGCTTGTTCTTCTCGGTTCCTAATTGGATCCTCCACTTCTACCATGTTCCCGAACTTTGCATCCAGTCTCCTGCCAATCTTCTCTTCAGGAGTTCTTTAGGTGTTTTTATCTTTATCAGTTTTATCTCTGTGTTTCGAGACTCTCTGATATCTCCTATGTTTTCTGATGTACAGCGAGTATCCAGGCCACAGCTTTCTATCCCGCATCGGGCGTGCTCTATGTAGAGGTTTCACTCTGACTGCCTAGTCGTAATCACTCCTTCTTCCTTTACCTGGGAATCAATTGATTCTTCCATCTTTGCATTGGATCTAAGTCTCTGTCACCTCTCTGTATTCGTTAAACTCATTCTGTTTTCTAACCTGAGGGTAATTTATTTAGGAGGAAGTGATCCGTGAGTGACCCAGGGCTCGCCCTTAAGGTTTGTTGAGTGCATGCGTGTGTGTGTGTGTTTGTGAGAGTGTATGTGGCATGCATGCCACTGCTGTTTGTGTTGTGGCTGACCCTGTCCTGGAGGCCAGTCATTTGCAGTAGCTCTCCTTTCCGGCCGTTTGTTGTTTTTAGGGTCCGGGCTGAATATGCTGAGGTTTACCTTGGTGGGCTCTGGTGTGCCTGTGAAAGGAGAAACTCTACCAACTCAACAGAACGCAGGCCTGCAGAATGCTGTGTTCAGAAGAGAACATGTGGTCAAAGCTTTCTTCTCGTCCCGTATGGGAGAGTCTGTTCTCCTTGGAATAAGCATCTTGGACTGAGGAAGGCAATCCTCCAAGTGTTCCACTGTTGGTATTTTGTGTTGGCTGGCTAGGGAGTCTCTGTCCTCACATACCTGTCTTGGCCAAGCTCTGTCTTGATGCTGCTGTTGTGAGAGCCAAAATTTATTATGTCCACATTGAGTCATCTCCACGAACACTGCCTTTCACGGAATCACTCCCACGACTCATCATCTTCCCACTGCGTCTCTTGGTATTGTCTCTCTCTGATCATTGTCTCCAGGCTGTCTGCTCCTGGTCGCTTGTTGGTGTCATATGCAGGAAAAAGATGGTGTTCTTTCAAGTTGATGTCTGCCAAGCCTGCTGATAGGAAAACTTCAGCCCTCAACACTTGTGTTGTCAAGTACTCGTGCCCTTCAGACCCTCTGCGTCTCACAGTCAACGGCACTGGGAAACAGGTTCCTTGTGTGTTCCCAGGGTGCCCTGCTCTCCTGTGCTTTGGTCCTCTTCATGGACTCCAGCCCTCTGATCCACGAACCAACCAAATCTCCCCTGAGCCATGTCTCCAACCTTCTCCCATCATCTCTGCACCTTCCGTTCTATTTCGCTCTGGAGTTTACCTTGTAGGCTTCAGGTCAATTTCCACCCCACTGCAGTTGTTGTGGTCATCTTTTTGTTGCCTTCATGGTTGAAGAAGCATGAGGTTATTAGACACTACTACCATCTCAGTGTCTTCATGTCACCACAATTTGTACTGTGACATAAGCAAGAAGGAATTCTTCCACATGTCTCTTATGGCAGTCTTGCGGAGAGCATTGGACTTTGTCACATCTATCATTCTCAGAAAGACAATAAACAGACGATTTCACTAACTCATGACAGTCAAGAAACATACGAAAAAGAAAGGGTATTGGGACAAACATTATGACTCTAATGAGGAATTCAAATGGTGCTGTTTGTTGGAAGGCCGTTTTGTGAGAACACGGGATTCTTGAAGAGGACAAGAGATGACATTCCTTTAAGGAGATTTCCTGAAACTAATGGAATGTGAGATTTCAAGGCATGTCAAATTGAATTGCTACCCACAAGAGACCGAATTCCATTCTCTCGTATTTTAATAATAATTGTGATGTGAAACACACACACACCACACAGCATTAACACATGCACATGCAAACACACAAAGATAAGACATGCAAAATATGGGAAGGAAGTGAGGAATCGTACCAATGAAGCAACCCCAAGAAAATACCATATAGGTGAAAGGCAAATAGAATCCAAGTCAGAAGCCAACCGAAATGAGAAAGTGAACTATTACCTATCAATAATACATTCAGTACTCAGGACTAAAGACTCCCGTCAATACAAACAGTTTGTAACAGTGGTTGAAATTCCAAATCAAAAAAAAAAAAAAATAGAAACATCCATAAGAAAACAGCAAATATTAAACAGGCTCGTCCTTCTGTTGCCCATAGGAGATTTCCTTCGACTATAAAGATACTCATAGCTTGCAAGTGAAGAAACAGGGAAGATGTAGGTTATGCTATTCCCAAGGAGAAGAGAGCCAAAGTGTTTGTGCCTAAGTCAGCGAGAGTCATTTTATGCCTTCGAGAGAAAAAAGCTAAGCGGAAGGTGTTTTGTCTTGATGGAGCATCAAAACATCAGAAACCTGGAAGAATTGCCAACATATCCACCATGAAAAAAGGTGTATCTAAACGTTGGAAGCCTATGAACACACAGGAATGGAGATGGCGACGTTTATCCAATACTGTTGGCAACTATGATATCCAGGTTAAGCACAGGACAGATTTTCTGGATGGGAAGGTGCTAAGGAATAACAGACGTCCACATGGGCATTCGAGACCACCTGAACTTTTGGGGGTCCATGAGTAAGATTGCGTCTCTGAGGACAATAAGATATGTTCTTCCCAGCAGCAGACCTAACTTTGTCTATCGCAGGTCATGAGCTCGAGTCCAAATCCAGTCATAATTCATGGAAGAGAAGTCAAAACCTATCCTGTGCACTTATCATCACGAAGGTATGAAAACAGGAAGATATCACTTTCAAATTGGAAATACAGCCAGACACTAAAGTGGAAAACACAACACATTCACGAACTGCAATGAATGCAAGAAAGAAAATCCAAAGGAAAAGAAGAGCCATGAACGAAGGAATTCTAAGAAACTTAGAGGAGGATGCCAAAACATTTTATGGGGAAACAATATAGGGTTAAATGTGTGCATTTCCAAAATTTAAAAACACCGAAAAAGAAAGCCACCTAAAAGGACGACTGAAGGAACAAGATGAAGAAAAACCGAACTCCAAAGTTAACAGAAAAATTGAAATCAGACATGTGATTATCAAAATTAAGGAAATACAAACAAACCAATAGGAAAAAAATCAGGAGATCTCACACTTGAGTTTTGACAACAGGAACAAACCGCAGAAGCCATTACTGGGATAAAACAGGGAGACAAGCACACAGCTGCAAGTATGAAACCACATCACAACTGGTAGCAAGGAAAAAAGAATAACCGAAAAGGCATAGCCACACATTTATGCTAGCAAATCCAAGAACTGAGAGAAAAGGATAAATTCCCAGACACATAGAAACTTCCAAGATTAGGTCAGGAAACCTACAAAATCTCAGCTCTCTAGTTTAGACGGAAGCCTTTGAAGCAGTAATCCAACCCCTGCCAACACACAGAAGGCCAGGTCAAGTCATTTGCTTGGGCCACTCTTCTATGTATTTAGTGAAGGCATTGTCATGTCCTCTCATCAAATCCAGAGATGGAAGAGGTGGGTAAACTCTAATTTACAAGGATAAAGACCCAATTCAAAGAAGGACATTTTAGGAAACCCACCCATGTCATTTCAATAAGGAAAGATAATAAACAATATAATTCTTTCCTTTTCTCCCTGTGACTTCCTTTGGTTTTGAGAGGGCCACATTGTTTTCCTATGAATTGATGTTGTTCTTGTTGCTGTTCTGTTGAGAAAGCCTGCCTATCATCCATCATCCATTTTTGACAGAGTATTCACGGATGCTTTAGTTGCATGGACGTCCTAGTGCTCCTCCTAATATATGCCACAACTCCTGACCACCGATTAATCAGTTCTCTTTTCGGTAGCCCTCATCTGGATTCTCAGAGTCCTGAGTCACTCCTGGTGGGTCTCCTTCTCTGACTTCTTGCCCTTTATTATTCCCTTCCTTAAGTGGGCCAAGGTATTCCTCCCGAGGCACATATTGTGGGTAGCCATATGACATTTCCCTTTGTTTGCTTGCCTTTTCCATTTCCCAACAGCAGGGCATGGGACATTCATGTCAAGGCAAGGTCCAGGGGTTCATTCACTCGACGGCAGAGGAATACTGTGGTGCCGAAATGGACCCAAACTTTCTGATCCACTAGTCCTTGCAAGGGCATTGCGACTCACTCCAAAGTTCTGCTCGAATGGGCCTTGCAAGCCTTCGGTATAGGCCGTCCCTTTCCTTCTGACTAAAGAGTCTTGGTCCACATGTTTATACCCGTTACCACAACAAGTACAGTTAACTAATAATAACAACGGGTTCGGTCCAGGCCTCTTCATTGAGAGTTAGCTCAGATGCAGAATATCACTCTCCTCAAAGACTTTGCAAAGGTATTTAAGGGAAAGCCAGGTAGACAGAGGCCTCATCCCTTAGCCGCGTGTTTCAGAACACTAGGAGACGAGGCCACAGACAGCACCATATAGCGATGCCCTCACCTTTTACCTCCGAAAGGGACTTTCCGTATCTTAGTCATCACTGACCCATAGGCAAAAGACGCTGACAAAGTACGCTCTCACCCACAGGACGACAAACCCCACGGAGAGCTGCTTATACCCGCGAGGCCTCACCTTTTCTTGAGATATCTAGAAATTGTAGTGTAAAAGGACACCTTGCCGTCTCTGGGGATATGTTGGCCTAAAGGAAGGTATACTGAATGTCATTTTCCTTCCTCTATGTCTCCAGAAAGGGGAAGTTGGACATTAACCCACAAGACATCCTGAGTTCTTGATCAGGTTCAGAGGGCTCTTGTTCTGTCCTTCCCGGGGCTTCCTACTTAAAGCCATAGGACACCAAGGTCATGGGAGAGGGACAGCTGCTTCAGTGAAGCCAGCATCTGTGATGTCACAAAGCCTTGAGGTCATAGCAACCACTCCTCATCAACCCAGGCCTGATCACTACACTTGACTGGAGTAGTCATGGGTGGGCCAAGAGGACCCCAAGCCATCCCAAACCGCTGGAGCCGCCTGGGTCTCTCACCAAGGCAGTTTGCGAAGCGAGTCGGTGTCAACTTCTCCATGGCCCAATTCGTAGTATTTGGTCGTGAGTGTCAGCACCAGCCCTCTGGACCTCGGAGAAAGGCAAGGATCCCTCATTCCATCTTAGCCACGACAGGCCAAGAAACTAACAGACCACAAGCAAAGCCTCAGGGGAGGAAATCCGAGCCCTGCGTAAGGGTGAGACCCTCCCACCAAATCATGGAGCATCTCAACAGGAAAAGGTCCACCCAAGGGAAGCTCAAAGTGAACCCCCGCAACCGTGCCAAAGACATGTCTGGAATCTTCCACAGCAAGCACACGAGTACCTCGATGGTCTCCAGAAACGGTGCCAACAAGGCCTCCCAATCTTCCAAAAACACCATTCATCCAAGGCAGACTCTACACCCTAGAACCTTAGGTCCAGGACGGACTCATGTTCTTGGAGTCCACAGAAGCCAACGGAGAGCATGTTGGAAGAGACCCAAGCCCAAGTGAAGCCATCTGAAAGACTTCGGTGCCCATTTCAGGAAGACAACTTGTATG